>NC_085846.1:39449766-39770150 GCF_035594765.1 Anolis carolinensis
TTAGGCAGGGAACATTCAATGGTGGTTTTGTCAGTTCATTCCTCTGAAACATAGCCCACAACACCTGGAATTCATGAGCAGCCTCCCACCAATGTATTTATTTAAACCTTAAACTGTGCTTTACAGATTGAAAAGTTGCTGTCCTGGAGCTTACTCCTGAATAGACTTATTTGTGATTCGAATGCTTGCTGACCAAATGACTAGAAAACAGAGAGCTGTAGTATCCCCTTCTGTACAGATTAAGCATGGCAGCACACCTTGGTGTCAGAGCTCCACTCCATGTTGCCAGTGTTCCTCATCCGCCAATGTTTGATGAAGGTTGTCCTTGGCTTGAGGCAGGTTCCATCTGGCAGATTCTCATCCACGAAAGCAGCGCTCAGAGTGGGGACAATGACAGGACAACCTTGAAGAGGACTGTGAAGAAAACAAGGACCTTTGAGGTTATTCAGCTCAAGCTTAATGCAGGAATGTTCATTCGCTCCCACTGAGGCAGATCTAGTCTGAAGTTAAGTGTGGATCTGCACTATAAGCCACTATGACTCCTCTTAAGCAAGGCTCCCTGAAGATGGCTAAAAAAGAGGGACCAGGGATTTTGAGTGAAGAATTTTAGATACAAACTCCATAGTTTGGCTAAGTTACAGTATCCCCCCGAATCCATCAAAATTTAAACCTGTAGGGAACAACTATTTCCCACATTTGGTCCAGACCCAAGAATGCTTACAGAAGTGTACTGGACTGTAGGTTCTCAGTCTTGGTAACAGTTAAGCTGGTGTTCTCCAGAGCATGACTAGAGTTCCAGAGATGGATTTTCCGATGCAACTTCAGCTGCTTTTTGAGTTCCCGCACCTCGGCTTTGCGCTGTTTCTTCTCTGCTCGCAAGCGCTGCTTCTCAGCTTTCAAGAAACGCTTATCCATCTGTTTTTGGAGTCTGTAGAAACCAAAGAGCAAGATCAGCTCTGCTTTGGGAGGTTCTGCACATCTAGAATTGGATTTGGGACACAATAAGCCACCATGTGTCTTCTCCAGGATCAAAAGGCTGTGTTTTTAAAACTATTCATGAAGCCATTGTGTCTTCTTCTTGACCAGGACATGCAAGCCATAGAAATGCAAGTAATGAGTGGCGGGTTCTGCTAAGAATCATGTCCCCCAACAGTCAACTGGCAGCAAGGAAATGTGAATGTGAACACTCTAATCCAGGAGAGAAAGACTTCTACTGGAATCCTAATTTGACCTACCAAAGCCCCCAAACTGTTTCCTCTCCAAATCCCCTCCCATCCACAATTAAGGACGATAAGAGTTCGTGGATGTTCAGTGGGATCCTTCCTGTTATTTCCAGTCAGAAGCAGTAAAGAAACTGTGGCTGAAAAAGTGTGGTTTTGTTCCTTGTTTAATTTATCTGCACAAAAGAGGTGAAGAGGCATCAAAGGATCATGGTTTTGCATCCTGGTCACTTTCCCTGTACAGGGAAAGGATAACAAAGCCAAGTCCCTTCCTACAAGGGAGGCCAAATTATTCACCTGATGCTTCAGCTAGGTACTTTGTGATGCCAGGGGCATGACATTGCCCCCAGTGTTATTTAGTCAGTTGAGATGTCTCATCCAACTGCAATTTAGACCAGAAAAATGGGCTTTTAGTCTGGCTCCTCAGCCCAGGTAGTCACCTCTCTTCTACACAGCAGATTGCTGGATGTGTGGCTGGGTCAGACCTCTCAAACTTTTGTCTTCCCTTAACCTACTCTAAACCCTGAGTGCTACAGAAGGAATTGAATGAAATGAAATTAAAGAGATTTGAAGACAGCAGTTGGGCGGGGGGGGGGGGGGAGTGACAACAGAACATTCAGGAGGTAGGATAAAGGCAATTTCATACAACAGATTTGAACTTTGTAGAAAATGGTAACCACAAGATAAACTCAGGACAACATGTGCTGACCTGACTTGTTCCAGGGTGGCGAGGCGAGGGGAGAACTGTCCAAGGTTGTATGACTCTGAGATGCACAAGATAGGTCTTCGCAGCTTCAAAAGCACGTGATTAGGATCATGGGCGTATGCTCCTGCTTCACACAATTCACAGATGCTATAGGATGGGCACACACTGTAAAGAAAGGATGGGTATGGCTGTCATCTGCTGCGTAGCTTTTTCAACTATTAACTTGATTAGTTAGTTTCCATAAAAATGTAATGACTTTTAGCGAGGACGATAGCAAAATAATGGTAATGTTCCTCATATTAGTCCAGCAGCTGGAGTAAGCCATTTCTGCAGGTTAAGGGAACATTTTTTCTACTGTAGAATTCATGCAGCCTGTAGTCGCACCACTGAGAATCAGTAGCAAATCAGGGAGAGACAATCCAGATGTTATAGGAAAAAGGAGAACAGATTTCTAAATGACAACTACCTTGACTGACATATATGTGTGGGAGGAGACACACCATACAAATGGTCTTGATAGACATCAACACTCTTGTCTCGGAGAAGTCTCAGTGACTGATGTTTAACAAATGTCAGTAAGAAGAGAACCCTCCTTTTACAAGTGAAGTTTGATCTGTCACTTCTCTTTTTCCGTTTTATATTAAGGAAGGCATACAAATAGAAACAAGATATTTTCCTCTAAAACGAATACCCGTATTTACTCGCATCTAATGCGCCATCGAATCTAATGCGCAATGCAAATTTCAAAACCCTGAAACCAAAAAAGTATGTGATGGGATGTGTATCAGCAAAAGGTGTTCTCTTTATAATATGCTCATAATAGTTGCTGCCTGCTTAGAATTCCTTCTTTAAAAGCAATTGTGTTGGAACACCAAAGCTTTCAGCAATTGAAAAAAAAAAGCCTTGGGGTGCATCTGTGTTGTGGAATAAATGCACTGCAACTGCCTTGGTTCAATGCTATGGAATCATGGGTGCTGCAGTTTTACAAGACCTTGAGCCATGTCTCACCAAACTATAAATCCCAGGATTCCATAGCATTGAGCTATGACAATTAAATTACAGATGACATCTCTCAAATAGGAGCTCTAGGTGCTCCTGGAGCAGCTTCCCCTATTGCTTTGGCTCAGCACTAAGATTACCATATGGCGCAAATCTTATGTGCACCCTAATTTTGACAAGGCAAATTAGCCAAAAAAAGGTGAGTGTTAGATTTGAGTAAACACAGTACAGGTTTTGGTAAGAAAAGGGGTTTGGTACTCACTTGAGTTTATTTCCCAACTAGGTTTTGCCTGGGTTACCTTGAGCTTCCAAGGTTAAGTCCATATTTTGATCATAAATATTAGAAACCTGTTCTTTTGCATTCCTCCCTTCCCACACCCTGAATCTAAGGATGCTAAATCATTGTACATTGGGAACAAGCAATCACACAATCCCTTCTGTCCATTCTTACCTACACTGGTAGCGAATGCCCACGATGGGGGCCTGACAGTTGCTGCAGGAAAGGAGCCAGTCAAAAGGATTGCTTTGCACTGGAGGGCTCACAGGAGCCTGGTGGGTTGAGCTGCTCAAGGAGCTGGGAGGTTGGCTGGAGAGGAGAAGCTTCTCATTCAACTTCTGTTCGAGCATTTCAACCGTCTCTTGGACCACTTGTTCCCGGAACTAAAGAATTGTGGAGGGAGAGTAAAGAGGTGCATCTTGGGTTGCATTTGAGTAACATCTCAGAGGAATGCTCCCAAAGTCACTCATATCCCACTCTACTTTACAATCCCAGAATTTGTATATGTTGTCACACACAAGGACAAAGAGGAAGCTTGAGAGAGCAACAAATGTAAGCACTGTATATAACACAAATTGCTGCAGAATCTGGGATATTGCATTCTGATGCTTCCATTTACTAGAGATGTACAGGAGAAGTCGTATCTGCCAATATTCCCATACTATTCTCTGCCACATTTGATTCCAGTGCAACCTCTAAGACTACCTAAGTGTCTTAAGAATACAAATGTGGCCTCATGTGTGCTTAACTATTTTGACATTTTATGTGGTTTGCATCCTATTTCAACTTGTATGTGAAATTCCTTTTACAGTGAGAATGCAAAAATAGAAAGAAGCTCCATTGTTCTTAAAAGTCTGGGTCAACATCCCTTCAATGTCCTCAAACCCCTTTAAAAGCCTTGGAAGGACAATTGTAGCAGTACTAACCTTTTCCAAGTAGCTTGTGAACCACTCAGGTGGGGCTTCACTGAGATGGGGCCCACTCTAGGGAGATTTAAAAAACAGAAACAAATGAATACAGCTGTACATCTTAGTACCACTTAGTCTTTCATGCTGAATATGAACAAGTATAAGGAAATTATGTCAACTTCCTTGTAGCCATTCATATTCAACCTATAAGATTAAGCAAACAGAGACATGTACTCTTCAATCGTGGCTGCTTTTTCTTACTAAAACATGAGGGCTGATTTCCTGCTTTAAAAAATCCCAGAAATGACATTCTTTTGGCAGAGCAGAATATAAATTGAACTTTTGTACTGCTGAAGATGGAGACTTGAGACTTTGTCAAATGTATTTAGCAAAGCATTTCATGGTATAAAAACTAACAAAATTATAAGGCATAAGCTTTTAATGAACCACACTATACTACATTAGAAGCATGTGATGAAGTCCACGAATATTTATGACAAATAAAATCTGTTAATCTTTAAAATGTCAGGAGATTTAACTGATTTTGTTGCAACAAAACACCTCAGAGTGTTTCACATTTATTCAAGTACGCTGATTTTGTAAAAAAAAACAAAACCAAGAAAATGTCTTCCACAGCTTTCCAAAAGAGATTCATTTTTCTTCAATACACACTATTCAACAGATGGGAGCACTAGTGGAAGGTACTTTTAAATCTGTTTGAAACTGATAAGAAGGTAATAAAAAGAAAAGCTGTTTTTGCATGATGCATTACATACTGGATTATTCAATCTTTTCAGTTTTGATATTTACAAACAAATGAGAGGTGCAGGATTGAAAGGAAAACTATATTTCCTTCAATTTATGATCTGTTTTTACACTCTTTGGACCAACAGTCTGTGCATTTTGATAAGATATTGTCATGTAATTTTTGGGCAAAATTGGAAAGGGCTGAAAAATGAAAATGCTGAGGGCTATATCAAACTGTCAGAATTGATTCACTTTATCAATAGGAAGCATTCATTTAACAAATCCTATTTATTCAAAGATTCATTAAAATGGATTTAGACCCAAGGGGAGAAGCTACCAAAGAGGAGAAAGTATTGTGTGGAACAAAACTGTACACACAGGTGTGAGAAGACTATCATTTAAGAATTCATCTTGTACACCAGCCTCAAAATGAAGAAAGGAAAATATAATCCAAATTAATAATTTGATTTAAAAATATTGTATTAACTTTTTCAATGCAAGAAATAAAATAGATATACAGATAGAAAAAGAAGAAAAAAATCAGAAAAAGGTAAAAGCAACTTCCAAACTTCTCAACAGTGCTTAATACTATATTAATATATAAGAAAGAACTACCAATGTTTCTCTAAGACAATAAGCAATCAAACTCATTTCTATAATATATAAATGACCTGCTGGAAGAGATCCGACAGCCAAATCAACTGTTGGAATTTAAGACGCAATTAAAACTTGTATCTTTCGAAAGGCCTATCCAATCAATTTTAAACTATTAATTCTAAATTTACATTTCATTAGCATTGGTTTTTTATTTTTGTCCTTTTTTAATATAAGTATTTTCATGGTCCTTTAACTATATTGTACCTCACATCGATCCGTGATGAGAGGCAGATAACAAAAAAAATTATATTGTTGTCATTATTATTGTTGTATGTTCCATAGTATGAAATTTACGGAAGCAACTATGAACAATATTTGCTGAAGCATATGCTAGCATGGCTTAAACCAAAAGCATCTGACAAGCTCAACATTGGGCTTACAGGAAATCCATCGTTTGCTCTTACCTGTTCCCTCTCCTTCTCCATGACTTTGCCCTGTGCTAAGGTCCGAGCAAGTGAAGAATAGTGAGAAAGAGGCTTTCTCCCATCCTTATGAACAACTGATGTCTCAGGTGCTTGCTGTGGAAGCATGTCAGGAGCAGTACTTAATTCATACACATTCATCTGTAGTTGATTGCCTTGTTTCACTGCAATCTAAACAAAGAATTTGCAATAAGGATACTCTTTAAAGTTCATGCACACTCAAGAGGTATGTACAAAGTCTCTTAGAAGGGAAAAGCTAAAAACCTAAGTTGTATGTCAACCATGAATTAGCAAATCTCATTCTTCAAAAGTAAATACAGCTGCTGGGATAGAAACACAAAATAATATTAAAATAAAAAATCCACAATCACCAGTTCATGGATGACACATTTCCCTCTATATTTCTTTTCCACTGGACATAAGTGAGACTGTGGGCCCCAAGAATCAGGTCTTGGGCACAGGAAGTCCTTGGATGAGGGCAAAGGCATTGAGATTAAATCTGCACAAAATTGTGGTACTGTTCAGTGATAGTCAATCCCACTGGTACTTAACCACTTCTTGGAGGAAGCAGGATCCCTGTATAGAAGGGGATGTCAGAGTGCGTCCTTAGGGCCTGTTATAATTAAAGGCTCTAGTATCATCCTTGCCTCCATGCCTTCTGTTTGCTTTTGGCTTATATAGCACCTGTCACCCAAATTAGAATAGCCTACAGCTCCTGGTTGTAATTATTAACTGGTGGTTTCCCATCCAAGTACTAATCAGGCCCAATCCTGCTTAGTTTCCAAAATCACATAGGATTTGATGCCTTTAGGATATTTATGTGGACTCAAAGGACAAAGAGGATGTAGAAATACAGAGAAAGGCCACTTAAAAACAAGGAAGTTAGTATGTGTTCTGAACTAACTGGGAAAGAATGGTAAGGTTAAAAAGTTGTATCCAAGTGGTAACTATAATACTGACAAATAAACAAAGTTGATTTTCAAAAATATTGCACTTTTTTGGAATGCACCAGTATGTTAAAAGGAATGGTTTAACCTACAGTGAAGTACATATAACACTGTGACTTAAGAGCCATGGTCTTAAATATACTTAAGGTTACAAGCATGGAGAGGCCTGAAAAGCTGAAACTAAAGGCCATGTGAAAAACATCTTCATTTAGAAAATGAAATTCAAAATACTACTACATCACTGTAGTTGCTAATTTGATTTACATCTTGCTTATTTCCCAATAGACCACACATAGTTTACAATATAAACAAATGAGCTGAAACAGTATGTAGTACAAACCTTTAAAAAGCATTAACCAATCAATCCAATCAAAACATTAATTTAAAACAATTTTTAAAACCCACAATGAGCCCCAATTACATACTAAGAGCATATCCTTTGCATATGCCAATTTGTTAAAGGCGGAAAAGCCTGTTTGAATGATAAGGTTTTTGCTGCCTAGGAAAGAGAGGCCCACACTAGTTAGGTATATAAACAGCAATAGTTTATCATAAGAAGCCACAAGAATAAATTATACACTTTAAAAATATAATCAGCCCTTTCTGCTTCAGAAATAAAATAGCTGAAAAATCAAGAATCTTGGAGGAGGTGAAAAAAACACAATTTCCACTGATTTTCAAGCAAAGGTTCTTTAAAAAAAGCATCAATATAAATAGGAAACCCAATGGAACATGGAAGGAGGCAATTTCAACAAATTATTTTCGCATCGCATCAAGGAATAGTACTAATACAAAAAATACCCAGAAATGCAAGCCACATCTCTTACCTTCAAAGCTTCCTCATATTCCTCTGAAAATAAAAGACACAAGAAATGCAATAAACACAACCACATCCATTAAAAATGTTTGATATTTTACAATCTGCATTCAGGGCCACCTGTAGATTTAGATAATTGAAGATTCAGACTTCAAGACAGCATTAGCTCTTATTCCTGGTTGTCATATAAGATTCTTTTTCTTTTTGAAAAGCTCTATGGCAACTATTTTCACTTCTGGCTCTCAGGAGTGCATTTACATTGTAGAATTAATGCAGTTTGACATCATTTTAACTGCCATGGCTCAATGGTATGGAATCCTGGGATTTGTACTTTGGTGAGGCACCAGCTTTCTTTGGCAGAGAAGGCCGAAGACCTAGTAAAAAGACAGATCCCATTATTCCATAGCATCAAGACATGGAAGTTAAATGGTGCCAAAATGGATTAATTCTACAGCATAGATGCACCCCAAGGAAGCTGAGGCAGGATAAACAATAGAGGGTTACTATTTCTCTCGTTTTTCTTCCCATCGCTAGAAGCATTGGTGTTCTAACATTTTTGCATTTAAAGAAGGAATTCTAAGCATGCAGCAACTGTAATGCACCCCTTTTTTGGCCAAATTACAAAGGGTGCACTTCTTGCCACTGTGCCTTACATTTGCCACCATTTTTTTTAATTTCAAGATTTTGGCAACTGGGGTTCACATTAGAGTCCATGGCATATTTGATTCGAGTAAATATGGTAAAGGGGCACACTAGGTAAGAAAGTGTGTTAAAGAGGTGTCAAAGAAAAAGACACATCTTTATCACACAATGGAATTTAAAGAAATAGTGGAGGACTAAATGTCACATAATGATTTATATTAACAGGCCAAATCCTTGGCTACATGTTTCACTATAATTCATTTGGATCTCAGAAAACAGGCTATCTGCAAGGATCTTATCTAGAAAAATGGCAGATATTGGAATAAACATGCAATAGCTCTAAATATAGTCTGCACTAGGAGAAAATGAAGTGTATTGTGTCTCAAAATGTGTGTACTGCAAAAACATTTGCTTCTGTATTTCTCCCACAGCAGTACATAAAGCTTCTATTTTTATATACACAGCAGCCAAGACTTGTCAACAGCTATAATAAGCAAGCCAAAGGCAGCTTACCTGCAGTATTGACAGATACCTAGGAAAAGAAACAAAGAATAAATGACATACATTTCCCAGCTGCTGGTGCATTCATTAACATAATATTAAAGAGGGATTTCTATCCAAGGATTAAGGGGGTTGTTGTCTGGCTTCTATCATCACGCCTATTTATTCCTCTTGCTCCTGCCCATCATTAGCTTGTTTATGACCTCTTTCGTGAAAAGTTGAGTTTCTTATCCTTTCCCAAAACAGACCTACACTTCAAAGCAATGCCCAGCCTAACAACCCCTAGTCATTATTTTATTTTACAAGATTTCACAAAGGACACACAGAAGAATGCATTGTTGGTGAAACTTCATCTAGGCCCCATAACTTTCTTTTTTTAAAAAAAAAAACAAATGAGTACTATCACATCTCAGGAGGAATTTTTATAAGCTTTAGTCAAGTTTTTACCATCAGCAGCAATGAAACTGGTCAACGATGCAGGACAATCGGCTATTCTTAATTACTGTAGTTTCTTTCACTTTGAATTCTTAGTAATGGAAGTTCTCAATGCTGGATAAAAGTATCTTCTTCTCTGCCCAAAGCCTTGCTCTACTCTAGATGACAGAGAATTTGCACCTTTATAAATATTGTTGGGCTTTCAGCTCCTATTAGTACCATTCAATACACTAATGGTAAAGACTAATGGGAGCATTTGGAGGGCCACATGTTTCCCATTCTTGTTCTGCAATGGGGCTGGGGAAATCTATGTGTTAATGCCCCACCTTCTCTCAGCAAAAGCTCTACCAGCTTAGACCTGAAAGGAGCTGCCATCCAAAAAAAAACAAAAAACAAAAAAACAACACCCCCCCCCCCCCCCACACACACACACAAAAACAGAAACAGCTGAAACAAGTCCAGGGTGATCCAAAAATATTAATCTTACACACAGAAATCCAGATAAAGGAAGGACCTCTTTTGTTGCGTGCTGGGAAAATATTAGGCTTTCACTATGGCAGTGAGGAAATGGCAGGCAAAGAGGTAGGCTGCCATTGCCTTGGTCCCTTTCTTTAAAATCTGAATGATGAGGCTGGTTTTTTTTTAAAGCCTAGTTATTCTCAGATAACAAATTCTCAGATATTTATTTCCACATATTCATGTTTTTGTGTGTGGCAGAATTCCCTGTATGAATATACTTGAATCTGTAGCAGCAAGCCTTGCCAAAAATCAAGATTCACTAATACTAGGAAATTCAGCCTATGTGTAATCCAAGCTAATAAGAAAATGCTATCTAGCTGAAACTAGTTACTATCTATTCTTAAGCATTTTCAGATAATATTGTTTACAGTGACTTCGAGAGATTACTAAGGGAGAATCCAACCTAATACTATCCAATGCAGGCCAAATGCTAATCAAGAAGGGGAATCTATTATGCTCAGAAAAGCTTCTAGTCTCCCAGAAGCATAACTACACAGTTTCCCCAAAATTTCCACCATGAAAACATTCCCTTAATAGGAAACATGGGGGTACCTCATCATGATCTTCATCTAGATATTTAATCTGGATCTCGTTCAGTTCAAATGAGACTTTGACCTGCAAGAGAAATGACATGCTGTGAAATTGACTGCTATGTATCTCATTATAGCCAGAAAATGATTCATGTCTAAAGAAATAATCTACTTCTCTCTTCTCTACTTCATGACTGACTTTGTGAAGACAGAAGGTTTCCTCTTCCCTTTGTTCCTGTCTGAACATTGTTCCTATCTGATGCTATATTCTTAAAAATCCAAAAAAACTGTGTCAGGATTATGGAACCTTACAACCTACGTATATTTTGTATAAAAATCATTTTTGCATAGCTTGTTTTGTGGTTCTTGGTCATAAAGATGATCAACAGACTAAGCAGAGTACTGGTTTCTAAAGTTGTCACCCTCTCCCAGTTTGAGAGCTTATCAAACCTTGGTCTCACAAGTTCAAGCAGTCATCAGAACTAGCAATATACCTCCCCAAATCAGAGCAGATTTTCACAATGTATAAAATTTGGGTTCAGTACCCAAATTTAAAGGTTGTGAGCTCTGCAATTACAACAATAATTTTGCTAGGTACTCCTGACAAAATGTAATTTATCAATCAGGTCAGGCAGCAGGCTAACAAAACCCAGTACGTGCTCATGCAAGGTAAACACCTGAGTACAAAGGTCCAAACAAACTCATGATAAAGTCCAGATAATCATCCTCCAGCAAAAACAAAGAAAATAAATGCAATTTGATTTTACAATTTGAAGGCAGGCTACTTCACTCGAAATATATTCAGAAAAGGCTTGCTTTCAGCAGCATTATTACAACTACTAGGAATTTTCTATTTCCCGTTACTTTTAGCACTAGACAATGTTATATTTGAAGCACATCCAAAAATCAGTATCTAAGAGGTCCTCCTTGCAGGTGGATAGAATGACCCATCTTGTGTCTTCACATACTCCGGCTCATTCCTAATTTATCTTCTGCTATGAAGCAGTGTGGAGAACAGCTTCCAACACAGATTTAGCACAAATCTTCATTCATTTGCTCTAAACTTTACAACAGTTGTTCTCAACCTGGGGTCCCTAGATGTTTTTGCCCTACAACTCCCAGAAATCCCAGCCAGTTAGGATTTCTGGGAGTTGAAGGCCAAAAATATCTGGGGACCCCAGGCTGAGAACCACTGCTTTACAAGGCTTAGTACATCTAAAGAGAACACCAAAATGCTTAGGTTGGAACCATAAATATATGATATATCATAGATCATTAATTATCACCATCATAGGCCCACCACTTCCTATTGGTTTTCTCAACCATGGCAAACACTGTGACTGCCAGGATACAACGTGCCTGTTATTAACTCTGTACTCAGCCTCTGCATGAAGTAAGACACAATCCATTGTTACTCATTTATAGTTTTAAAGGGTTATGAATGCTTGCTGTTTGGCCTTCTCAACTTTGAAGCTGGTCGTGGAGTGAGGAAATCATAATAAAGAAAACAATCCATCTATCTCCATCAGATCTAATACAGCAAAGAAAGAGAGGTCTTTTTATGCTGCCAGATGGGGCAGCACACCCATCAAGGTACATTCAAAACATGATATTGTTGTCATCAGCTTTTGTATCATGTCTGTTTCTCTCTATTATTAAATCCAAAATTTCTGTTTCATCTCCATGCTTTCAATATTGACCAGTGAAGTTCAGCTAACAAGGATCCAACTCACCATGGCTTCCACATCAGCCCATGTGGTACTAGCTGAATCAGAAACGAGGAAGCTCTGGGTGTCATTTTGGAAGGTCACATTGAGCTTGACCTGGGGATCCATTCTGCAGGACTACGGAAAGACAAAAATGCCACATTGGAAAAAATGTTAGAGTGTTGTCAAAGGCTTTCCTGGCCGGAATCACAGGGTTGTTGTGAGTTTTCCGGGCTGTAGGGCCATGTTCCAGAATCATTCTCTCCTGATGTTTCGCCCATATCTGTGGCAGGCATCCTCAGAGGTTGTAAGGTATACTGGACCCTGGGGAAACTGAATATACCTCACAACCTCTGAGGATGCCTGCCATAGATGTGGGTGAAATGTCAGGAGAGAATGCCTCTGGAACATGGCCATACAGCCCGGAAAACTCACAATAAAAATGTTAAGAGTGTTTTGAACTTACTTCCCTTTTAAGAGAAGGAAAAGATCAATTTTAAAAATTAGTATTGACAGGGCTTTTGAAACCAAGTAAGAACAGTGTCAGATAAGAAGGCAATGGTGTCCACTTCTGCTTATTGTTTCTTTCACTGCTCTGAAAACCTTTCTCACAGTACAAATGCATATCTGTCACGCTCACTTCAAACGACCAGCATGAACGCAGATCAAAGACAGCTGCTATCAAAACCGATCTTTATTGAAGAACACACGACTTGGAAAAAGTCGAGAATGACATAATGTTTACATACAAGCAATTTTATCACCTTGGTTGCAACGTAACACCACACGTAAATATCATCACCAAACCCCACCCCCTGTATCACATTTCTACTATTCCCACACAAACTACTCATTATAATTGTTATGATTTTCACCCCCGAGTTCCCATGCTCTGCCGCCAGGTGTTTTCATGATACATTCAGGAGTGTTGATGTTATGGCTCCAATTCCAGGGCTTGCAAATTCAGCCCTGGGAATTGGTCCCATGACATGGCGCCCCCCTTTTCTCCGTCCTCCTCTTTTGTGCTTCCTCCATCACGACTCTGAAATGAATCAAACAAGAACACTAGGTATCCATTTTGTCCAAAGTACCCATATACTTTTTTAATAAACTGCGATGGAACACTGGATGTATTTTCCCCAAACTTTTTGGTAAGGACAATTGGAAAGTCACTTCGTTTATCACATCCTGTATCCTGAAAGGTCCAATAAATTTGGGGCCCAGTTTTCTTGAAGGTAGCCCCAATTTGATGTTTTGTGTGCTTAACCACACTAAGTCCCCTTTCTCCAATTTATCGCCTTCCACCCTTTTCCTGTCTGCGAATGTTTTATACTTTTTGTGTGCTTCTTTTAAGGATGCAGTCACCTGACTCCAACATTCTAGCATTTGGGTTTTCCATTTCCCTGCCCCTGTTTCTTCATTCTCTGCCCACCTTGGCAATTGGGGCAGAGGCTGAATCTCATACCCATAAACTACTTCAAAGGGGGTTTTATTTGTTGCGGAATGTATGGCAGAATTAAAAGCTAGTTCAGCGAAGGCTAGCCACTTAGACCAATCATTTTGTCTCATATTAGAGTACATGCGAAGGAACTGCCCAAGCGTCTGTTGAGTACGTTCTACCGCCCCGTTTGTCATGGGGTGAAAAGCAGAACTTAGGCTCCTTTCTGCTCCTAGCATTTCCAAGAATTTTTCCCAGAATTTTGCTGTGAATTGAACACCCCTATCACTAACCACTCTACTGGGACATCCATGAAGTTTGTAAATGTGGTTTATGTATAATTCAGCCAGTTTCTCTGCCGATGGTAGTTTAGTCAGGGCTATAAAGTGGGCCTGTTTAGAAAACAGGTCTAATACTGTCCATATGTAGCGATGTCCCCTGCTAACAGGCAATTCTCCCACAAAGTCCATGGCTACACATTCCCAAGGCCTGGTAGGTTCTGCTACCGTTTGTAATAGTCCCATTGGCTTCCCTCCTCTCGATTTATTTCTGGCACAATCATCGCATTGGATAACATAATTTTTTATGTCCTTTCTCATCCCTGGCCACCAACAGTGTTTTGCTATCGCCTTTGTCGTTTTTGTAATCCCCATATGACCAGCGCTCTGGTTATTATGAAAACGATGCAAAATCTTAATCCTCAATATCGCTGGGATGTACAGTTTTTTGTTCACAAACCAAAATCCCCCCTTCTGCTCCCCTTTTTCCGCGTTGGATAAGATCCACTGATCTCCTTCATATGACTGCCTCAGTTCTTTTTCCCAACTATCTTCTTCGTCAAATTTGACAGTAGCAGTGCTCTCCCTTTGAGCCTGCGCTCTTGTACTGACAGCTAACCCCCATTGTCTTTCGGAAAATAACGTTCCCTCTTTTGCTGTGGTTATGTCCTCGTGCTGAGGCATGCGTGAAAGAGCATCTGCCAAAACATTCTGTTTCCCTTGGAAAAACTTTAATTGGAAATCGAACCTGCTAAAGTATTGTGCCCATCTAATTTGTTTGGGGGATAATTTTCGAGGAGATTTTAAGTACTGGAGGTTCTTATGATCAGACCAAATTTCAAATGGGATTCCACTCCCTTCGAGGAAGTGTCGCCAGCATTCCAAGGCCTTTAATATAGCTAATGCTTCCTTTTCCCATATGGGCCAACATTTTTCAGTTTCACTGAACTTCCGAGACAAATATCCGCAAGGTTTTAAGTTCCCATTTTGATCTTTTTGCAACAGTACTGCTCCGTATGCACAATCTGAAGCATCACAATGTATTATGAAAGGGCTTTGAATGTCGGGGTGTTTTAGGACAGGTTCTTCTGTAAAGCGTTCTTTTAGGGTTTCAAAAGCCTTTTGGCATTCTGGCGTCCAGCTCAACTTGGCGCCAGGGGCTTTCACTTTCGCCGTCTCTCCTTTCCCCTTTGTTTTCAAAAGTTCTGTGAGGGGTGCGGTTATTTGTGCAAAGCCTTTTATGAATGATCTATAGAAATTTGCAAATCCTAGGAACGATTGCAATTGTCTCCTGGTTTGAGGCACTCCCCATTCTCTTACGTCCGACACTTTGGATGGGTCCATAGCTAACCCCTCCGGAGATATTCGATACCCCAAAAAGTCAATTTGCGTTTTGTTAAATTCACATTTGGAAAGTTTCGCATACAGTTTTGCTTCCCTCAGTTTTTGCAAAACTTCCCGGACTAGTTCAATGTGTTGCTCTCTGTCCTCGCTTACGATAAGGATATCATCCAAAAATATGAATACTCCTCGATATAATAGTGGATGTAAGATTTCATTTATAAGCTGCATAAAGCAAGCGCCGCCGTTTTTTAAATCAAAAGGCAAAATTTGATATTCAAAATGTCCGAATGCGCAGGAAAATGCAGTTTTCCAAGTATCCTCGGGTTTGATTCTTAATTTATGATAAGCTTCAATTAAATCAAGTTTGGTAAATATGCTCCCTTTCTTTAACACGGTAATCAGATCCTTTACTAAGGGCATAGGGTATTTATTATCCTTAGTAATCGCATTTAAATTTCGATAGTCAATGCACAGTCTTAAAGAGTTGTCTTTCTTTCTCCTAAATAACACTGGGGCTCCCAAAGGGGAGCTGGACGGCTTAATGAAGCCTCGCGCCAGATTTCTATCAATGTATTTCCTTAATTCCTCCTTCTCCTGAACAGACATGGGATACACTTTTGGTAAGTTTGCTCCTGGGGTTATTTCGATTTCTACTTCTATATTCCTTTTGGGAGGTAATTTACTTGCCTCTTTCTGATTGAACACATCCACAAAGTCCCTGTATTCAGGGGGCAATAGTTCTTGGTCTATTTCCCCCGCTTCATCTCCCTCACTCTCTTCTTCTGCTATTTTGCTTATCTCCCATTGCGTTTGTTGCTCTTTAAATGCCAGGCTCTTTCCCCTCCAATCCACTTCGGGGTTTGCCTGTTCCAGCCATGGAATCCCTAGTATGATATTGTATGTGGCAATAGGGGCTATCACAAAGGATATTCTTCCTTCCCATTTGCCTATTTTACATGGGATCCCCTGTATTTCTTTCTTGGATACTTCCCCAGCAGCAACTGATCCATCTAGCTGCGAAAATGCAATTGGGGTGTCAAGCAGCGTTTGCTGGCATTTTAGCGCCCCTGCTAATTCCGGAGTTATAATGTTCCTAGAGCAACCACAATCCACGAATGCTCTACAGGTGGCCCGATTTTCTAACCCCGACAAGCAGATCGGCACTACCAGCATGCGTTTGTCTTGACTCACCAGCCTCTCCGGAGGTTCTGGGGCTCGCACCTCCTCCTCCGCTCGTCTCCCGGCTGCTGGCGTGGGCTTTGAGGCTTTGGGCGGTTCTCCCTTTCGGGCCCAACATTCTGCCGCCCGATGGCCCGTCTTCCCACATACAAAGCATCCCGGCTTAGGTCTGTTGTCGTCTCCTTTGAAGGGGATCCCCGGCCTCCCTCCGGGTCTCTCCTGCTTCCTCGTTTCTCCCCGACCCCTCGCCACCGGTCTCTGCTGGCCGCAGCCGCCGCCGCTCCGGAAGCGCTTTACTTGGGACAGGGTGGATTCGACGCGCCCTGCCAGTTGAATCCAACCCTGTAGTGTCTCTGGGTCATCTCTGTGCGCCGCCCAACTAAATACCTCGGGGCGCAGTCCCTCTTTGAATATCTCCACTTTGGTCACTTCGGACCACTCTGGTACCCTTTCCGCGAGATGGAGGAATTCTTCTGCGTACTCGGGCACCGTCTTGTCCCTCTGCTTTATTCCTTTTAGTTGGTCTCGAGCCCTCAATTGCTCCAGCGGGTCTCTAAATCGGTTTTCCAGTGCGGCGAGGAATTGGGGCACTGACCTCAAGCACGGGTCGCGTCTGGCATGTAATTGTACATACCAGCTGGCCGCTCCCCTCTTTAGAGTATTACCAATGGCCCGAACCATGCTTCCTTCGGAGGGGAATGTGTGTGCATTGTCCTCCATGTATCCTCTGATGCCAATGAGGAAAAAGTTCAGTTCGGATGATTCCCCTCCGTATTCCAGTTTGAGCTCCTCTCTCCTAGGCATCCATTCTGCGGCCCGCTGCCTTTGCATGGGTGGTCTGGGGAGGGGTTGCATCAGGTTCCCCTGAGCTGGCCCTTTGATCACTCCGCGTCCCAGCCCGGCGGTCGTTCCCTGCGGCCCTCGGAATTCCGCTGCTGCTGTCGGCCCTTCCACCCAATTGAACGCAGGTCCTGCTGTAGCCCCCGCACTTCGCACTCCTTCGCCGTATGGTGCATCCTCCCCGTCTCCATGGATCTCCGGCTCCTCCTCGCCTTCCTCCATTAACCCGCTGGACCCGATCCCTGGTCCCAGCGGTCTTTCAACCCCGACACCCATTCGGGGGTTTGGGAGTACTGTTGGAGTTGGCGGTCTCAGAGTCTCCAAGGCTCGCTGGCGATCCTCCTCGCACGCCATCCTTTCTCGGAACTCCAGCTCCTGCCAATACTCCTCATCTCCACCGCCTCCTGTTGCCGTTGGGCTCTGCATCGATGCGCGCTGGCCCCTCTGGCTCCAAGCCTCGTCCTTACTCGGCTCCCTTTCGGCACCGTATCGAGTGGGCTCCCTCTGGAGATTCTCCTCCAACAGCGGCACCAATCTTCCCACGGTTTCCGACAGCCTGTACAGGTTGGTCTCCAAGATAGACAACCGTAGGTCCACGGTCTCCGGCATGCTCCCTCCAGACCCCCAACTGGTCTCTGCAGCTGCTGAGACACCTCTTCCTCCTCTGGGGATCCTCTGGGTAATTCCGTTCGGTCTGGGGTATCCGGTAGAGGAAGCGATGGCTTGTAGCGTTTCCTCTCCCAGCGGCCGAGCCTCTGGAAAGGGCCCCTCTGCTCCTTTCGGGCTTTGATCGCCCCCTCCACTCATTTTCACTTCACTGCGACTCTGCAGGAGGGTGAGAATGGGGATTCTCGACTTAATTGTCACGCTCACTTCAAACGACCAGCATGAACGCAGATCAAAGACAGCTGCTATCAAAACCGATCTTTATTGAAGAACACACGACTTGGAAAAAGTCGAGAATGACATAATGTTTACATACAAGCAATTTTATCACCTTGGTTGCAACGTAACACCACACGTAAATATCATCACCAAACCCCACCCCCTGTATCACATTTCTACTATTCCCACACAAACTACTCATTATAATTGTTATGATTTTCACCCCCGAGTTCCCATGCTCTGCCGCCAGGTGTTTTCATGATACATTCAGGAGTGTTGATGTTATGGCTCCAATTCCAGGGCTTGCAAATTCAGCCCTGGGAATTGGTCCCATGACACATATCTGCTCACATATTTTTTCCTCTTCATTGTAATTCAAATAATAAACTTTCCCACTGAAAACAGGACCCTGGGGAAACTGAATTATAATTGTAAAGCAATACATAAATGAAACCAGTCAAATGTCACATACACAATGCTTTGTCCCAATGCAGCTAACAAGAGACAACGCTGATTTTACAACAAAGTATTTTTTAAAAACCTCAGTATTCACCTATTGTCAGTCACTTGGCTAAGTTCTTTCCATGTATGCTACTCCCAGAAGTCTCTGCCTCATTTCAGATGACCTCTAGTCAGGCAGCTGTTTGTCTGGAGATTTGGTGATCCCAGTCAGCTGATTGTAATTCACCTGAACGTCATAAAATGAACTAGGACACAACATGCCCAAACTCCACCCACTAGCACATCTTCCTCTTTCACATAATCCTGCTCACACAAGGATTTATCTCACTGAGATGTCTACGCCACACTCTTAATGGAATTCATTTGCCCTCAACTGCAAACCATAGCCCATTTCCAGAGCAGAGATTGTGAAGCCGTTTTGAGTTGTGGCTTTTTGCAATTATAGCACAGGCTATAAGATATAAATAGGCTATGCCAGGAGTTTTTAAGGTTTTCAGGCCTTTATTACCTGTTATTTCAACCTGCAATCCAGGTTTTTAAAAGAAAACATTTGATTTTCTTTTGAACAGGGTTTAAAAATGACCGCCTCTGTATTATCCCCTTTAATTATTTCCAGTTTCTTTAAACTGTGTAGTCCAATTGTAGGTCATGACCTATGTATTGAGTCTTTACCTTGCACCTTTTTTTTTTGGAGACGGGGAGGTTCTGACACATTTGAAAATTTGCAAATGTCAAGAAAATCTCATAGATCCAATTTAAATATTTTAAATACATCCTTATTCCACAAACATTCTATTGGGTCCCCATCTTGCAAAACCTGAACACAGGAAATTACATTTTGTACCATGCATACCAGAAATTCACCATCTGCATGACCTACTTGCAATGTTGGTGAAATAATTCTGCAGTAATAATGTCCTCAAGCCAGACACAATATTAACTTGTCTGCAAAGACCCTGGATTTTGCATCTTGTGCATTCAAGAATGAAAAACATAACCTGCACAGGAACAACCTACTTAATACTCGCAATCTAATATAATATTTCAGCTCTTTTCAAATGCTCTTTCAATGTTTTGGGCAGAATGTTGTCAAAACAAAGAAAGTTACCAGCAAAATCTTACAAGGAACACCTGCAACTGCAGGAAGCATAATACTCCTTAGAGTAAAAATACAAGCTGAGCATCCGTATTCTGGAAATCAAATATTGGTGGCTGAGAGAGTGATGCTTCGGACCCATCTCCATGATATCTCATTATGTATGTGAATACAAATACAGATATTCAATAATCCAAAATACTCAGATAAGGGATACTCAGTCTATACAATAATCATAATTGTTTCCCGGCTCTCATAACTAGAGGTGGGGTACAACACAGTCAAAATACATCAGCACAAAATACAAACAAAATACATATATCGAAACACAACACTATAAAACACATTCAACAAAACACAGGGGTACAAAGATTAATAGAACATAGCTTTCCAAACTCTATGTCACAATACATTAGCGTGTCGGCTGCAGTGTGTAGGTCATTGTGCAAACCTAACGAGAAACCTTTGAGTCAATGTGAAATATATATATTTAAATATAAATAAAAGATTTTTGAAGTATCTTGTGCCCCCCTTACATTTCATTATTACAATATATATGTGTGTCTGCATGTCTTATAAGGGATTAGTTTAACCTCCGGTTTGGTAATAAAACTGATTTACTATGTCGCATGATGCATGTCTAAAAAGTGTGTCACCAAACTGAAATGCCTGGAAACTTCTGCTCTACACTATGGATTTAATGCATTTTAATGGCCATTTTCATAATCATTACTATTACTGGCAGCTTACACCGTAGAGCAGAGCTTTCCAAACTGTGCCCCCTACAAAGTGTCACCTACAGTACATAGGTGTGTTGTGTGAACATAACGAGAAACCTCTGAAAAAAGCAATAATAACATGCATTTGTTTTTATGAAGCAAAAGGCTTTATTAGTAACATTAATATTAGTATCAGTAACATTGTTACTCAGAAATGACCAAACTTACCTTACTAATCATATTTTTAAAAATATCAATGAAAGGTTTTAACAAGGTATGTTGTGTCCCCATATGTTCAGTTATTATGTATGCATCTGCATGTCTTATAAGGTCTTGCTAGTAAAACTGAATCACTGTGTCACAAAATAATGCAGGTCTAAAAGTGTCACCCCAACATGAAAGGTTTGTAACTCTCTGCAGTAGTATGTCAGCTCCAGTGTGTTGTACCAATGTAACAAAAAAAACCCTTGAGCCCATGCAAAATAAACAATTATATATATATATATATATAAATATAATGAAAGGTTTCCATGAGATATGTTGCACCCTATACATTTTGTTGACAATTTATGCATGTGCGTGCATCATTTAGGAGAGGTTTGGCTTAATCTCTAGTTTGCTAGTAACTGAATGACTGTGTCGCAGAATGATGCATGTCTAAAAAGAGTGTCACCAACATGAAATGTTTTGAAAGCTCTGATCTATGGGGAAGAATTAATGCAGTAATTAAAATATAGAAACCGAGATTTGGAAAGTACACTAACACCAAAGGCCATCTAGTCCAACCCCATTTGGCTATGCAAGAAAACACAACACAAGCCCTCTTGGCAGATGGTCATCCAGCCTCTGTTGAAAAACCTGCGAGAAAGGTTACTCTTATGGCCTCATCTACACTGCCATATAATCCAGTTTCTGAATCTAGATTATACTATGTAACCCAATTTTTGTTCCTGAGTTGTAAATCTACAGCATATTTTGCTATCGTTTTTCAATGCATGTCTTTTTTTTTTGTGTGTGTGTCAGGAGCAACTCGAGAAACTGCAAGTTGCTTCTGGGGTGAGAGAATTGGCCGTCTGTAAGGATGTTGCCCAGGGGACGCCTGGATGTTTTTTGATGTTTTTACCATCCTTGTGGGAGGCTTCTCTTATGTCCCTGCATGGAGCTAGAGCTGATAGAGGGAGCTCATCTATGCTCTCCCCGGGTTGGATTCGAACCTGGCAGCCTTCAGGTCAGCAACCCAACCTTCAAGTCACAAGGCTTTATCCCACTACGCCACCAGGGGCTCCATGCATGTATCATAGACTCCTTCTACACTCTGCTATATAAAATCCAGATTATCTGCTTTGAATAATCCAGATTTTATATGGCAGTGTAGATAGGGTCAAAAACAGCCAACCGAACTGGATTATATGGCAGTGTGGAGTCAGATAACCCAGTTCAAAGCAGATATTGAGGATTACCTGCCTTGATATTCTGGGTTATATGGCTGTATGGAAGGGCCCTGAGTCCACACTGCCATATAATTCAGTTCAATGTGGATTTTATACAGCCATGTAGGAGGGGCCTCATATAATCCAGTTGTAAAGCAGACAATGCGGATTCAAAAACTGGATGATATGGCAGTCTAGAAGGGGTCATAGTGTCTCAAGCAATTCAACATAGGCTCCTTCTACACTGCCCTGTCATCCAGATTATCAAAGCAGACAATCAGGGCCCTTCTACACAGCCATATAACCCAGAATATCAAGGCAGAATATCCACAATATCTGCTTTGAACTGGGTTATCTGAGTCCACACTGCCGTATATTCCGGTTCAAAGCAGAATATGTGGGATTTATTCAGCTGTGTGGAAGGGCCTTCGGGGCTCTTCTACACAGCCCTATATCCCAGAATATCAAGGCCGAAAAACCCACATTATCTGAGTATGGACTTAGATAACCCAGTTCAATGCAGATATCTTGGGATTTTCGGCCTCGATATTCTGGAATATAGGACTGAGTGAAAGGGTCCTCGGATTGACTGATTTGAACTTAATTATATGAGTCTAATGGCGCCCCATGCAGTCATGCCGGCCACATGACCTTGGAGGTGTTTACGGACAACGCCGGCTCTTCGGCTTAGAAATGGAGATGAGCACCAACCCCCAGAGTCGGTTACGACTGAACTTAACGTCAGGGAAAACCTTTACCTTTATATGAGTCTACAGAGCTGTAAAATCCAGGCCCCTTTTACACTGCCCTATAATTTATATTTCTCAAAATAAATAATCCACATTATCTGCATTGACCTGGATTATATAAATCTACACTGCAATATAATCCTGTACAAAGCAGATAATTTTAGATGGCAACGTAGATGGGGCTGGCCATCACATAGAATTATGGTAACTGTAGTTTGACCAGGCCTTTAGCCACAAACTATACATCCCAGGATTCCATATCATCGAGCTATATCCAACTGCATTAATTCTACAGTGTAGATGAGGCAAAAATCTGCTTGGAAAGCTCTGCTATATATAGGTTTTGCTTTCAAGCTGTTTCATTCTCCTCGGCACAAAAGGCCAGGCAAATAAGGCCCAATCTAACGCACGACATCACCTGAGGGAAAGAGGGGAACCATGAAGAGGAAATATAGGAAATACAACCTCCCCCTCGCCCATGGCGTCACTAAAGAGGTCTCGTTTCGAAAGAGTGAGGAAAAGGCAGAAGCAGCGGTCTCACCGTCATTCCCAGCCGGTGCCGGAGCCACGGAGGAAGGCCGAGTGTGAGGCCTTTCGTGGACTGAAGCCTCCCTCCGCCTCAGTCCTCTGGCCCCCTCAGGCGCTGTGACGCGCAAAACCAGGCAGACTGGCCGAGCTTCCCCTCGCAACAGCGCCTGCTCGCACGCCATTGGCCCGCCTCGCACGCCACTCGGCCCGTCGCGTCACGCCATTGGCTGCGACTCACGCTCGGAGGCGGGATGGAAGGAAGAGAGAAGTCTCTCAGAAGAACAACAACAACAAGAGAGAGGCGCTTCCTATTGTCCCGAGAAGGATTTTCCGGGTTCAGCCGGAGGTGTTCTGCGCCTGCGCAGAACCTGCTCCAACCCCCCCCCTCCCAAATTCAGATTCTCTTTACTCAAACTGACCCAGAGGGCGAGGTTGTTGAACATTAGCCACGCAAACGCTCTTGACGTCACGTGGGCGGAGCCTGAACTGAGCACTAATTGACTCGCGCAGCTCTTTCCTCCTCCCTCCCTGGAACGGCGCTCCTCGTTGAACCAATCGGAGGCCTCCTTCGCGTTTGACGTCATTGCGACGGACGCGGAAGCAGTGAAGCGATTGGTTGGCGAGCGGTTGCTTCGGAAACGGCTCCGGAGAAGGCGCGAAAAGAAAACGGAGCAATGTCTAAGTTTGAGCTCGCATAGAGAAGAAGGAAAGTGAGCGTCGGGTAAGAGCAAGGGATGTGTGCTCCATTTGAATATATGTGTGAGAGTCTAAGCAAAGTCTGAGGGGAAACGAGGAAGGCGGGATGGAAATAGGACCCCGTCTACACTGCCATATAATGGAGTTTGAAACTGCATTATATGGTCATATAGACTCATAAAATGTAGTTTAACTGCATGGAAGTGCTTTATATGTGGCCCTTTCTACATTGCCACATAAAATACATATTATCTCCCTTGATTTGGGTTATATGGCAGTGTAGATTCATATAATCCTCTTTAAATCAGAATTTGGATTATCTGCTTTGATTATATCCAAATTGTCTGCTTTAAGATAAATTATATGGCAGTGTAGGCTCAGTCCAAATCTGGGTTATCTGCTTTGATTATATCCAGATTGTCTGCTTTGAACTGGATTATATGGCAGTGTAGACTCAGATAATCCAGTTCAAATCTGGATTATCTGCTTTGATTATATCCAAATTGCCTGCTTTGAACTGGACTATATGGCAGTGTAGACTCAGATAATCCAGTTCAAATCGATGATGTGGAATATCTTCATTGATAATCTGAATTATATGGCAGTGCAGAAGTGGCCTGAGTCTACACTGACCCTATAATGCAGTTTCAAATTCCATTATATGGCAGTGTAAATGAGGCCCTAGAGGAGCTTGTCTTTAGTTTAGTTTTCCTAGGCCCCATCCACACAACTGTATAAAATCCACATTGAGCTGGATTATATGGCAGTGTGGACTCAGATAATCCAGTTCAAAGCAGATATTCTGGATTATCTGCCTTGATATTCTGGATTATATGACTGTGGGGGAAGGACCCCAAGTTTCATCTTTGGGTCTTATTTTAATAAGTAAAAATCAAGACCTTGATATTCAGCAAGATAAACAGCTCCACTAATCAACATGTAATCAGAATAAATAGGTCAGACAATCAGCATATAATAAGGAAATAGGCCAGATAATCAACATATGATCATAAACGGGCTCACTGATCATGGTATATTAATACGTAAGGCAGCTAATTGATGTATAATCATAAATAATTAAATAGGTCAACTAACACTGTTTAACACAATTTTTGTTCCTGGGCTATAAATGTCATTTCCGAATTGGTTTTATCATTAAAACATGGTCAAAGTTTATTAAACTGCAAAAACTTTGCATCCTGAAACATGTTATTCTAGTTTTTCAATGAATATCTCACAGAGGCCCCTTCTACATTCCCATATAAAATCCAGACAATCTCCTTTGAACTGGATTATACGGCAATATAGACTCATATAATCCAGTTCAAAGCAGATAATCTGGATTATATGGCAATGTAAGAGGAGCCAGAGTCACACCCAGTTTAACATAGTTTGTGGCAGCTATAAAAACAAAATTTCTGCAGTATAACTACTACTTTCAAAGTAAGTGCCTGACAATAAACAGGAAGTAATACTTTCAGAACAAGAACAGATTTTTTTAAAAGTTTTATTATAGTGTAACCAGAAATAAATAGGTCAGAAATCACATATAATAAATAAATAGGCCATGTAATCAAGGTATGATAATAAATAAATAGGCTCCCTAATTAGTATATAGTAATATATACATCAGCTAATTGATGTGTAATCATAAGTAATTAAATAGGTCAACTAATCAGCATGTAGTCACGACTTGCTAGAAAAGACAATGCTTGACAAGGTAGATGGCAGCAGGAAAAGAAGAAAGATGGCATTACAAGTGGATAGATTTTAGGTGTATCTACACTGTAGAACTAATGCAGTTTGACATCACTAAGTGCTATGGAATCATGGGAGTTGTAGTTTGATGAAACACCAGCACTCTTGAGCAGAGAATTAATAATATAAGTTATTTATTACCCACCTCTCGTCGTGGCTCGAGGCGGGTAATACACATGATAACATGAAAAAACTGAACACAATTAAAATACCAATAGCAAATATACATTGGTAAAATGCAGAGTAAAATTACCGATGAAATGCGGGTTAAAATTCTTACATTAAAGTTAGATAGCCCTGCTGTAAGAGACCTTCTAAAACTGCAACTCCCATGATCTGCAACTCCCATGGTCTCAGACTTCATTCATTCTACCAAGTATAGATGCATCCCTATTCAAGAAAATCATAGCCATGAATTTGCAAGGCCTGAGCAGGACTGTTGATGATGGATTGACCTGGAGGCCTTCTATTCATGGGGTCATATTATTTTGAAGTTATTTAACAATAACAAGAAGTAAACCAACACATTATCCTATATAGAATCATAGAATAGTAGAGTTGGAAGAGACCACATGGGCCATCTAGTCCAACCCCCTGCTAAGAAGCAGGAAATCGCATTCAAAGCACCCCCGACAGATGGCCATCCAGCCTCTGCTTAAAAGCCTCCAAGGAAGGAGCCTCCACCACGGCCCCGGGGAGAGAGTTCCACTGTCGAACAGCTCTCACAGTGAGGAAGTTCTTCCTGATGTTCAGGTGGAATCTCCTTTCCTGTAGTTTGAAGCCATTGTTCCGTGTCCTAGTCTGCAGGGCAGCAGAAAACAAGCTTGCTCCCTCTTCCCTATGACTTCCCTTCACGTATTTGTACATGGCTATCATGTCTCCTCTCAGCCTTCTCTTCTGCAGGCTAAACATGCCCAGCTCTTTAAGCCGCTCCTCATAGGGCTTGTTCTCCAGACCCTTAATCATTTTAGTCGCCCTCCTCTGGACGCTTTCCAGCTTGTCAACATCTCCCTTCAACTGTGGTGCCCAAAATTGGACACAGTATTCCAGGTGTGGTCTGACCAAGGCAGAATAGAGGGGGAGCATAACTTCCCTGGATCTAGACGCTATTCCCCTATTGATGCAGGCCAGAATCCCATTGGCTTTTTTAGCAGCCGCATCACATATCCTTACAGATATCCATATCTGTAAGGATAATTTCTTGAACTTTTTAAGGATGTTTTAAGTAGTATGGTTAAGCAAACTTGAACTGAAATCAATTGAATAAGGACCCTTCCACACAGTTGAATAAAATCCCAAATTTCTGCCTTGAACTAGGATATATGGCAGTGTGGACTTAGGACCCTTTTACACAGCCATATAACCCAAAATATCAAGCCATATAACCCACAATATCTGATTTGAATTGGGTTATCTAAGTCCATGCTGCCATATATCCCAGTTCAAAGCAGAAAATGAGGGATTTTATTCAGCTGCGGAAGGGGCCTCAGCCTTCATTCAGATTCAGCTGCAATTGGAAGGTAACTCTGCTCCTACTATTTTGGTGGGCTTCCCATAAGTACCTGAAGGGCTATTGTATGATCAAAGTGTTGAATTAGATAGCTCTTTGATTTGATCTATTATGACTCTTCTGACTTTTTTGATGTCCTTCAGATCCAAAAAACATCAGGTTAAATTTAAACCTTTTCTTTTGAAGGTGACTGAGAAGCTATGGATTCCTCCATTCCAACCATTACTGAAGTTCGTGGAATGTTGCTGGCTTTGCAGAAGAACTTGGAATGCCCCATATGGTATGACAATTGAGGAAGTAAATGTCAGTTTCCAGTTAACACAAAGTCTAAAATGTTGCCCTGAGCTTGGCAGAAATTAGTACTGATAAAATCAGACAGAAGGTCTTTTAGAAAATGGTAGAATCTACAAAATGTTGTCCTGTATGTCTACAAAATAGTTATTCCAGCTTTGGTATGATAGTTTATTTCAAATTTCCATGACTGCTCCTTCATTACAGTCAGTGAGGTGTGTTATGTAATGGCTTATTGCAGTTTTAGCTTTAGAGATATAAAATGTGGATCTGATAGGCTGGAGCAAAGGTCATGCTTATAGTGCATAATAGTGGACTGGCTTTACAGTCTGTGGTTCTTCCAAGATAATAACAAACCCTATATTTTGACTATACTTGGCTAGAAATATACCATAGAATAGCACTGGAGAAATATATAAATTTGGAAACTGGATAAATGAACCTGGATATCTGTTCAATTGATAAAGATATCTGTTCTATTGATATTGTACTCGTTTATGGCTCTGTTCTTGGATTGTTTAGATTTTAATCCCAGATATATAATTGGGTCAAGAGGAAATAAACCAACATCTAACCTCATAATCTCTATATATATAAATGAGTAATGGTGTCCCCAGAGCTGGCCCTAGGTATTTTTCAAGTGTAGGTGAACAGAATTTTGGCGCCCCCCCCCCCAAAAAAAACCCAATCAAAGAAAAATAAAAGCGTTGGATAAGCAAAAATGTTGGATAATAAGGAGGGATTAAGGAAAGGCTTATTAAACATCAAATTACATTAAGATTTTACAAATTAAGCACCAAAACATCATGTTTTACAACAAATCAACAGAAAAAGCAGTCTCGACTGCGCCCCCATATTTTTGCGCCCGAAGCGACTTCTTAATTCGCCTCATTGTTGGACCGGCTCTGGGTGTTCCCCCCCCCCCCCCGCCACTAAACAACAAAAGTACAAACTCCAGAACCTAGAAATTTGGCAGCACAATCCACCATCCTTGCCCCTAGGTTCCGACAACAAAAAGAAAAGAAAAATAAAGTCCTAATTAGAGGGAGAGGAATAATTGTTTTTAGCCAATTGCTGCCAGTTAGAAGGCTAAGCTCCGCCCACTTGGTCTCCTAGCAACCCACTCAGCCCAGGGGACAGGCAGAGTTAGGCCTCATTTAGGCCTCTTCCACACTGCCTATAAAATGCAGATTATCTGCTTTGAACTGGATTATATGGCAGTGTAGACTCAAGGCCCTTACACACAGCTATATAACCCATTTAGAATCTTATATTATCTGCTTTGAACTGGATTATCTTGACTTCACACTGCCATTTTATCCAGCTGTGTTGAAGGGGCCTCATATAATCCAGTTCTAAGCAGATAATATAAGATTATAAATATACAGTACAGTCTCACTTATCCAACATAAACAGGCCAGCAAAACATTGGATAAGTGAATATATTGGAAAATAAGAAGGGATTCAGGAAAAGCCGATTAAACATTACATTAGGTAATCATTATACAAATTAAGCACCAAAACATCATATTATACAACAAATTTGACAGAAAAAGTAGTTCCATATGCAGTAATGCTATGTAGTAATTACTGTATTTACAAATTTACCATCAAAATACCACAATGAATTTAAAACACTGACTACAAAAACATTGACTACTAAAAGGCAGACTGCGTTGCATAATCCAGAATGTTGGATAAGCGAATGTTGGATAAGTGAGATTCTACTCTAATATGAAATAATTACTGTGATAGAATAATACAGAACAATATAATCCATAAAACCAAGACAGTAAATAAAGAGCAACACTCTGAAAGCAGGGAAATTGGGAATTCCAGAAAGGAAACAACCAGGACCAGCTAACACCTCCCAAGAAAGGATTCTTCCAGAAAGGAAGCTGAGAAGCGAGTGAAGCAGTGTGTATTACCAAAGCCATTATTATTACTATTATTATTATTATTATTATTATTATTATTATTATTATTATTATTATTGTGTTTCTGTGAACCGTGAAAATGAATACAATTTGGCTCCAAGTATTCAAAAACACTAAAATCAGAATATATAAAAATTACTGTAGTATAATAAAACAGAACAATACAATCTCTAAAATCAGAACACTAAATAAACAACAACACTTTGAAAACAGGGGAATTCCACACAAGAAACAATCAGGACCAGCTAACACCTCCCAACAAAGTATTCCCATCACCAAAGTCTGGCAAATCCTCTGTTTTCTCAGGGCCACAGACAGTAGAAGCACCTAAAATATCGCAAATAACACCACTCTGAAAACAAGGGAATTCCAGACAGGAAACAATCAGGGCAAGCTAACACCTCCCAACAAAAAATTCACTCAGGGAGGAAGCAGCCAGGCTTTAAAGCTGCAAGGCCATTACATGCTAATCATTTTGCCTAATTGCAGCATTCATACTTCCCTCCAACAGACAAAAAAACCATTCAGAAATATTGTATATTCGCAAGCTTTAGGAAATAATATCGCCTGATGGCGCAGCATGTTAAAGCGCTGAGCTGCTGAGCTTCTGGACCGAAAGGTCGCAGGTTTGAATTGGGGGAGCGGAGAGAGCCCCCACTGTTACCCCACCTTCTGCCAACCCAGAAGTTCAGAAACATGCAAATGAGAGTAGATGAATAGGTACTGCTCCAGTGGGAAGGTACCGGCGCTCCATGCAGTCATGCCACATGACCTTGGGGGAGTCTACAGACAACGCCGGCTCTTCAGCTTACAAATGGAGATGAGCACCAACCCCCAGAATCAGACACGACTTAATGTCAGGGGAAAACCTTTACCCTTTACCTTAACTACCACCAATTCCTCAATACAGACTTTATTTCCCATACCACCATACTTCGCTACAGCAACGCGTGGCTGGGCACAGCTAGTGCATTATATATAGCCTGATCAATGCAGCTTTGGACATTGCAAAGAATTTGTAAAAGGGTTTTTAACATTATCTTTTGAATAAAAATGCCCCAAAATCAAGCTGAACATGGGAGGACAGAACAGTGAAAATAATGGGGGGTTTCAGTTGCTTCATGAAATGTGAAAGACACATGTTCTCAACTTTTGCCTAATGGATTCAAAAGAGGAAAGAGCATGTGGGAGCATGTGCGTTAAAGGCTTTCTTAGTCTCATTCATAATTTGTGCCATCTTTCTCAATTTTGAGCACATGAGTGGTAGCCCTATCATGAAGCACTAGCTAAATTAATTGGAGTAATAAGAACTAGTGTGCAGTCTTTTTCCTATCATCCAAACAACAAAATATGATAGTTTCCAAACAAAATCAAATTGAAAATTAGGGCCTCATCTGTTTTGTTTGGAAGCCATGATCCATTGAGATGTACAGTTTCGGATCATTTCAAAGCCATTTGTGGGTTGGATGAGCCCTTTTTTCATTTTTAATTACAAAAACTGAAATGCAGTTACTGTCTTATACATATACAGCGTGATTACCTTGTAACTATAGAGGCTGAATGAGTTTTATTATTACAGTCACAGGCCAGGAGTGTAAAACTTTAAAATTTTAAGACATTAAAAAAAGAGTTTTTTTTTAAGTGTTAACATTAAGACCAGATTTTCAGAACATTAAAAACAGAAGTTCCCTAATATGGAGTTGATTAACATGGCTTCATATATGACACTTATAAAATCTGTGGGTATGGATAATAAAATGAGTCAATTAAAACTGTACCTGCTAAAATTATCCACAAACTGCTTTCTTTTTTGTTATAGCTGGTGCACAAAGTTTAGGCCCCCTCTACACTGACATATAATTCAGATTATCAAAGCAGATAATCCACATTATCTGCTTTGAATTTGATTATATGAGTCTGAGGTAAAGGTAAAGGTTTTCCCCTGACATTAAGACCAGTCGTGTCCGACTCTGGGAGTTGGTGCTCATCTCCATTTCTAAGCTGAAGAGCCGGTGTTGTTTGTAGACACCTCCAAAGTCATGTGGCTGGCATCACTGCATGGAGTGCCGTGTGCCGTCCGCCAGACAATAAAAAAAAACTATAAAGCTGAAACGTGCCGTCCTTTATCCGGGCGAACTGCAAATCCCTATAAGCTGTCCTAAAATATTGAACGACTGAGTCTGGAGAACTTCAAAAAAGGATGTTTATTCATACAAGGTTGTAAACCTGGCACAGATCTTAAAGTTGCAGAAAATGAAACAAATTTCCATAGGTTTTAGTTGCAGAATTATCCCTGGTTCCAGAAGGCAAAGGTGATTATAAAACCACTATACCCTAATCACGCTGTCTATATTAGAAGGAGAAACTCTTTCCTTCCCTATCTTTACAGCAAAGATTAGTTCTAGAAGCGATGGAATAACCCTGCTCCTCTAACTAGATTTCCTATTCCAGATCAGTATAATTCAATACTTATCTAATTTGGATAGGCTTAGATTGGCCTGGTTTTGAGGATGATTTGTCCCAGTTAGCCTTGCACAGCTCCAGCACGTTGGAAGACTATAGCCAGAATGAAACTCTAAAATGGAGACTAGACCCTGGTAAAAAGGGCGGTCCTAAGATGTTGCATTCTTTGACCAATCACTGCAAAGAAAACTGCAGCCAGCTCTTGCAGATTCCAAGCCATTTTTCCTAGGCTTTTGCAGCCAGAGGCTCAAACAAAATGTAAAGGAGGGAAAACAAACAAACGACCAATAGGTAAGGCAAACCATCGTCCTGGGGGACGGAACACTCCCCGCTAAATTCCCAGGATGTGGGAATTTACCAATCAAAAACATACAAACACCTTTGTATACACAACAATACAAACACTAGAACTTTAAACATCTCCAATAAGCAACACGAGGTCACTAATTGGTCTGTCCAAAATGGACACTTTGCCTCTGTTGCAAGTCTTTAATTGAACTTTCCTGACCTTACCGTCCGGGCAAGGAAAGGTCTTTAATACAATGCCCATGGGCCACGCATGGCGGGGCAAGTCTTTGTCCTTTGGCAACACAAGGTTTCCCACCTTGGCATTGTCCTTTGAGTTTGCCAGAGTCTTCTGGTTGGAAGCTGGCTTAAGTATTCGGCCTTCCACCTCTTCCAGAAGTGGTTGGCTAAGGTCTGCACATGCAAAATTGGTGCCACAGTCCGACCAAATTAACTTAATTGGCCCTCTGAGGGCTATGAACCTTTTCAATGAATTTATGAATGATGAAGTGTCCATTCCCTCTGCAACCTCTATATGGACAGCTCGTACTGACAAACAAGTAAACAAAACCGCACATCTTTTGTTATTTACAACACCACCCCTGGTTTTCCTAGTGACAACCTCCCAAGGACCAAACACATCGATTCCCACATGGGAAAAGGGTGGGTCTGTCAAAGTCCTATCCTGAGGTAGTTCTGCCATCAACTGACTTTGACAGTTTCGCCTAAGGCGCCTGCATTTAACACATTTGAAAATACAACTGTTGACCAACCTTTTGGCATTAACTACCCACAGACCTTCATTTCTAAGGGCTGCCTCAGTCAGAGTTCTACCCTGATGATGGATCCTTTCATGGTGATGCCGAACGAGCAGCAATGCAGTGTGACTATTAGGGGGTATGATGATGGGGTTTTTTATGCACGCCTTGAGTTTAGCTTTGGCTAACCTTCCTCCAACTCTCAAAATACCCTCCTTGTCTAGAAATGGGTTTAACTCATTTAGAAGACTTTGATTAGGGATGTTGAGCCCTTGCTCTAGCCTAGCTATTTCCTGCTTGAAAGCAGATCTCTGTACTGACTTGAATATGACGCTCTTAGCCTTTATCATATCCTGGACCTGTAAAGGCTCACTATCTTTGCAAGCTAAACGATGTATAAGCCTAGCAACTGCTCTAAGAAGACTGTGCCACTCCGAAAAACATTCAAAACGGTGTGGTTCCAGGCAAGATCTTTGGCCCATCTTGATTTCTGTGGTTGATTTGCAGGCTTTCACCTCTGCACTTCGTGAGACTTGAGCATTCATAATGTCCGAAAACCTTTGCTCATCTTTCGAGAGCGCTGTGGCATCGTCTCTCTCAGAGACTTTGAAGATGGAGGAATACTCTGGAGTTATTGCTTGGCAGTAGACTGAGATGTGACTTAGGCAACTGCGCACAAGTGTAGGACGTCCACCTTTAAGCACCTGTGCTTGATTGGAGTCCAACGACGATGGTGGGTGCATCTTGTTTATGCACACTGGGCCTGTAACTGTCCAGCCTAGTGGTAGCAGCTGAGCAATGGGCGCCCCTGGAGGTCCCTTAACTTGGTCGTTCACATAGAACAAGTTCGGACAGTCCGCACCAAGCAGAAGGGCAATGTCCACATCTGGACGGAAAGCAGGTAAGGCGTTCTTCAGCCTTCGCAAGTGGGGATGAGCCTCCACAACTTCTCTAGTTACAATCTGTTTTTTGTTCCGAGGGATGGAGGAACACTCAATCAGGTCTGGCAACTTGAACTGCCTCTTCTGGTCGCAAGAGGAGACAACAAAGCCAGATGCTATGCGACCCTGCAACTTCTTTTTTCCTGCACACGTAGTCATAGTGTAGTCAACCATCTTGGTTTTAAGGTCAAACATGCGGAAGAACTCTGGAGTAGCCAGGGAGGCGTCGCTTTGTGAATCCAAAGCCACGTAAAGTCTCTTTTTAAGCCAAGGTCTTCTGGCTGGATATACATCTGCTAGGCAGATGGGATGGCAGACTCTGAACTGGTGCACGTCAGAGCATAGTTCAGTACAGGCGACCGATGGAGCATCCTCCTGCATCCGTGACGCGGTCTGCATGTTGGTGGCTTCAGTAGATGACCCTTCTTTGGAAGACGTGTCCCCTTTGGCGCGGGAGACAGCGTCAGAGTTGTGCATCGCGGTGCAATGCTTAAGGCTGTTACACCTTGCGCATTTGACGTCCTCTTTGCAGTTGGATGCAAAGTGAGGAGTTGCTCCACAGCACCTAAAACATATGCCCAGCTTCTGTACAATCTGTTGTCTTTCTTTATAAGGCTTCTTGCCAAATTCCCGGCAGTTGGCCAAACTGTGAGGCTTTTGGTGGATGGGGCAGAGCACCTCCTTCACCTCTGACTTGGATTCGTTGGCCCTGTGCTGAGTTTCAACAGCCTTAACACTAACCGGTCTTTTGGCCTCTCTGGATGGTTTTTTCTCCACTTTAGGTGCCTTCTCTGGCTGGGTCCCTTGGTATAAGGTGGGGAGGCCCGTCTGCGGATCATTCCTTTCTCTGGCCGCCCTGGTGATGAACTGGACCAAATGAGAAAATGGAGGGTATGCCTGGGAGTGGGCCTCCTTGTAGTTGAAGACCTCCTGTCCCCAGCGTTCTTGCAAAGTGAAGGGCAGCTTGGTCAAGATCTGCCTCTGGGACAGGTGCTGATCGAGGCACTTCAAACCGGGCAGTTCTGGATTCTCCTTGGCCGACTCTAATTCCGTAAGGAGATCGCTGAGGTCCCACAAGAGTTTGAAGTCTTTGAGTTTCAAAGCTGGGAACCTTTGGAGCTTGTCCATAAGAGATGCTTCAATCTCTGTGCTGGCCCCATACCTCTGCTGCAACCTGGCCCAGGCCTTTTCCAGGGCTTTGTCGGGATCGGCTACGTGGGCTGCGTAGATCTTCTTAACTTGTGAGGATGAGGCTGGGCCCAACCATGCAGCCAGAAGAGTCAGTTCTTCCTCAGGCAATAACTTTAAGTCTCTGATTGCTCTCTGGAAGGTGGCCTTCCAGAGAAGAAATTCCTCAGGCTTGTCCGAAAACTTTTCGACACCCTTGTCCTTAAGATCTCTTCTGGGGCTTCTGATGATGGAGACAAGCTGGGACTCTGGCGTCGAAGGGAACAATTGAGGAGTTTGCTGTTGTGGAGTGGACTCCCACCGTGCACCTTGCGTCAACCTTTGGCCTCTTGGAGGGATGACATCGACCACTGCCGAATCGATGGTTCCCTGTGCAGCTGTCTGTAGGGGCCAACTAGCACTCGGCCTTGAGGCCCTGATTGACTGACCTAGGGTTTTAGCAGGAGGCACAGGTAGCTCGAGCAAGGGTGAGCTCCCCGCTATGACGCTCTGCTCTGCAGGAAACTCAAAAGTGACTTTGGGGCCCTGCTCTGGGTAAGGAGAGAAGTCTCCCTGTTCCTCATCCGAAAACTGGCTGTTCATGCTGCCAAGGTGCGCAAACACTTTGGCAGAAGGATCCTGTATTGGTAACTGGCTTACATTTTCTTCTGTGAGTGGCTCAATTAGGGCCTTGGCCAAAGTCTCAGCCCTTACCTTTTTGGCAGTAGCATCCATCCTTATTCTAAGCATTTCTATTTCACCTTGCCTTTGGGCCTGTTCCATTTGCATTTCGCTTTGTCTACGGGCCTGTTCTATTTGCATTTCGCTTTGTCTACGGGCCTGTTCTATTTGCATTTCGCTTTGTCTACGGGCCTGTTCTATTTGCAGTCGTTGCTCTTCTTCTTTAAAGGGAAGGGTGAGATCAGCTGCCTTAGCATCAGCCTCCGCCCCCGCTACCTTGCTCTTTAGCTCTAGACGTGCAGCCTCCTTAATGTGCAAGGCAGCTAGGGAAGAGATGGCACTCCCAGCAGCAGAAGACTTGCTAGAGTGGCTATGTTTAGATGATGCACACTCCCTTAGCTTAGATACCTGGCTAGAGCGGTTGGACTTAAGACTAAGTGCCACAGCAGGTGATTTTAAAAGATTGGTCTCATGGCTGCATAAGGAAGACTGATTTCCTTTTGGCTCAGACCTTAGATTAACAGGTGGAGAACTAAATTCCAAGGCATCTAGAATTGCCCTCACCTTATTTTCTTTCTCATTAGTGTCAGCTAAGACACTCACTATTTCTAACTCTGAATCCTTGGCGTTAATGCGCTCGAGGACCTGGACTATCTTAGACACCAAACCCCTCCAGAGACCGAAGGTCTCTTCAAGGTCGGTCTGTAATATGGATGGCACCCTTGTAATACCCAAGCTCTCAATTCTGTCCATCAATGTTACAATTCGCTCCCATGCCGAACCTAACCTCACATGGAGGAGCTCCTTTTCACCTATTAGATGGGCTAGCATCTTGGCTGAAGGGTGCTTTATCCTTTGGGGCCTTTCATTCCTACTTTCAGCCACAGAAGGAGGTATACCATCTGTATCATCTTGAAATTGCATAGACATTATGTATTCTTAATAGCAAGTAAATTTACAACAAAAGCAAATACAACATACCAGCAAGTAAATTTACAATAAAAGCAAATGCAATATATAATACAATGCACAACACTTAACCATAGCAATATATATCACTAAGTAACTATACTTTACAAAGATTGTGACCTTTGGCGCCAGATTTTAGTGGGCAAGCTGCAAAATGCCAACTGACAGCAACTTGCCACTTGATACCTCCCTTGCCCGAGTGACGTAAACTGCCAAAATGGCGACTTCGCCAAATTTTCAAGCACCTCGTGCTCTGCGGCTCGAGGCCTGCCGCCGAAGGAGCACCGAGGCTGGCTTTGGAAAGGAGGAGAGAAAAGACGCCTCCTCCCCGCTGTGAAGGGAGGTCACCACCGCAGGACGATGAAGCAGGTCACCACCGCAGGACGATGAGGCAGGTCACCACCGCAGGACGATGAGGCAGGTCACCACCGCAGGACGATGAGGCAGGTCACCACCGCAGGACGATGAAGCAGGTCACCACCGCAGGACGATGAGGCAGGTCACCACCGCAGGATGATGAGACAGGTCACCGCCGCAGGTCAATGAAGCAGGTCACCACCGCAGGACGATGAGGCAGGTCACCACCGCCGGACAATGAGGCAGGTCACCACCGCAGGACGATGAAGCAGGTCACCACCGCAGGACGATGAGGCAGGTCACCACCGCCGGACCATGAGGCAGGTCGAAGCCGGCCGAGTGCTCCGGCCGAACTCGCAGCAGCGTTGCCAGGCCTGTCCAGGTTCTAGCCTGGTTCTGGTGGGCTTCACGCCTCAGAGCCAGCCAAAGAACTGTCGCTGGTGCTCCGCGGCTCGAGGTCTACCGCCGAGGGAGCCCTGGACGTTGCTGGGAACTGCACAGCCTGTGCAAACCCAGAAAGCCACTGGGCCACGTGCGCACACGCGAGCCAAATAGCAAGGAAATAGAGCCCCACTATTTGACTCCTTCAGGTCTGAGAGCGGGCTCCACTGCCTCAGACGCTGGTAGAGTCTTTAGGTATGCAGACTGAGCTCAGGCGGAAAAGCCGCGGCCTAAACTAAACTTCCTAAACTATAAAAAACTATAAGCCGTGCAAGCTAGCTCAAGCGGAAAAACCGCTGATCTACCTCAAAACTGTGCCGTCCGCCAGACAATAAAAAAAAACTATAAAGCTGAAACGTACCGTCCTTTATCCGGGCGAACTGCAAATCCCTATAAGCTGTCCTAAAATATTGAACGACTGAGTCTGGAGAACTTCAAAAAAGGATGTTTATTCATACAAGGTTGTAAACCTGGCACAGATCTTAAAGTTGCAGAAAATGAAACAAATTTCCATAGGTTTTAGTTGCAGAATTATCCCTGGTTCCAGAAGGCAAAGGTGATTATAAAACCACTATACCCTAATCACGCTGTCTATATTAGAAGGAGAAACTCTTTCCTTCCCTATCTTTACAGCAAAGATTAGTTCTAGAAGCGATGGAATAACCCTGCTCCTCTAACTAGATTTCCTATTCCAGATCAGTATAATTCAATACTTATCTAATTTGGATAGGCTTAGATTGGCCTGGTTTTGAGGATGATTTGTCCCAGTTAGCCTTGCACAGCTCCAGCACGTTGGAAGACTATAGCCAGAATGAAACTCTAAAATGGAGACTAGACCCTGGTAAAAAGGGCGGTCCTAAGATGTTGCATTCTTTGACCAATCACTGCAAAGAAAACTGCAGCCAGCTCTTGCAGATTCCAAGCCATTTTTCCTAGGCTTTTGCAGCCAGAGGCTCAAACAAAATGTAAAGGAGGGAAAACAAACAAACGACCAATAGGTAAGGCAAACCATCGTCCTGGGGGACGGAACATGCCGTTACCTTCTTGCTGGAGCGGTACCTATTGATCTACTCACATTTTACATGTTTTCCTACTAAGTTGGCAGAAGCTGGGGCTAACAGCGGGAGATCACCCCGCTCTCCGGATTTGAATCACTGACCTTTCGATCAGCAAGTTCAGCAGGTCAGTGGTTTAATCTGCTGTGCCACTGGGGGCTCTACGTTGCCATATAGGTCTACACTGCTGCATGAGTCTACACTGCCATCTGGATTTTAGATGGCAGTGTAGAAGGAGCCTTAGCCACTCTATAGGTGATTGATGGATCCCTATCCTCTATAAGATGTTTCAGTTATTGTTCATTTCTGCCACGGATCTTCTATACAGTGGGAGTAATAAGAACTTTAGGAGGATAAAATACATTGCTTATACCTTGGCCTGACATAAAATGATGCTAGATGCATTAAGAAGTACTGTTTATTTAGAAAAGGCACATACATTGAATGTATTACAGTAGAGTCTCACTTATCCAAGCTAAACAGGCCGGCAGAAGCTTGGATAAGCGAATATCTTGGATAATAAGGAGGGACTAAGGAAAAGCCTATTAAACATCAAATTAGGTTATGATTTTACAAATTAAGCACCAAAACATCATGTTATACAACAAATTGGACAGACAAAGTAATTCAATACGCAGTAATGTTATGTTGTAATTACTGTATTTACGAATTTAGCACCAAAATATCACGATATATTGAAAATATTGACTACAAAAATGGCTTGGATTATCCAGAGGCTTGGATAAGCGAGGCTTGGATAAGCGAGACTCTACTGTATTTCAAATTAATTGTTTTGTTAAAATGGAGCTACAAGGAACCTTTTTGGTTTTTTGAGTATGTGGAGCAGGAAGAAACCTCACACATTTAAACCACGGGAAACCATCAATATTAATAAAAGAAAATTAATTTTCTCTGATCCTCCATAGTGTCAATCAGACATAAAGTACAATACTCATTCCATAAAAAGGAAATGAGAAAAAGGAAATCAGTACTAGAAATTGCAATATATGATACAATACCTGTATATATATAATCTTATCTGGAAGTATTGGACTAGGTTTTTAGAATTAGCTGAATGAAGTATATATAAGAATGCATTGTTTTGAAAATGTGTTCATCACTTTAAAATAAAATATCCCAAAACGTGGAGGGCAGTTGCCTGAGTTTTTCTGTTCTTGTTCCTTCTGGACCACCATCTCTGCAAATGACTAGAATTTCCTGGTTTGAACATAACAGAAATCTATGGTTGTTGGTTTTTTTTTTTTTTTAAATATATATTTTATTGATATTATCTCATATTTCATGTTGTGAGTGTATTGCACATTTAATACAAACATTCATACCTACACATCATTTATCTCTTATCACATTTCTCAATCATCTTCCCATCTATATTGTCTACTCACATATCTAATATATCATCATTCTATTCATTCTTTTTTCCCCTCCCCTCCCCCTCCCCTCTCCCACCCCACTCCCTTCCCCCCACCCCAACCCCATACCACAATTCCATTAGAAATTTAATTCCAACCATGAGCACAACTTTTCCCATTTCTGTACAATATTTACATTGGCTTCGCCTCTTTTTATCCAATCTGAATATATTGTCCATTTCTCTTTAACTTTCCTCATTTTATCTTCCTTCTTATCCTCAGAGGTTACATTTGCAATAATTTCTGATTGAACCTGGTCAAACAAATAATTATTCCAATTCACCATATTCCACTTTTTTTCATCTCTCCAGCCCCATGCTATTACTGCCTTCCCTGCAAGAATCATAGCTTTGAATAGATCTTGGTGTTTTACATCAATCTTATTGTTCCCTAATATACCCATCAACATTAATTCCATGTTTACTTGGAGTGATATTCTGAATAATTCTTCTATTTTCCCCGTTATTTTTTCCCAAAATGATTTTACCCTTGGACATTCCCACCACATGTGGGCATACCATCCCTTGCTTACTCCACAATGCCAACATGTTGAATTTTTGTCCCTGATCATATTTGCTAATTGTGCTGGGGTGCGGTACCATTTCCATATGAATTTCCTTTCCATTTCTTTGTACTTCTCGATTTTAATTTTTGTGGCCTCTCTTTTTAAGTTCTCTATTGTTTGTCTTGTAAGTACCCCCTCTTTTTGCCATCGTTCTTGTAATGTTCTTATGATATATTCCTCATCTTTGGTCATCGCTTTGTATATTACTCCCACCAGCCCTTTCTCTGAAGTCTGTGCTTTCTTAATTATGTGTTCCATCATACTCTCCTTAACTATACATTCTCCATATTTCCCTTGTTTCAGTTTATTATATAGTCCCAATATCTTAATCCAATTTTTATCTCCCATCTTATCTATTATTCTGTTTATGGGGATAAGATGGCCATTCATATCGTATAAATCTTTAATCCTATAGTATCCTTTGGCCTTCATTTCTCTCCACCAGCCGGAATCAAACTCCTTCTCGTAAAGGCTTTCAATTGGGGTCCATTTTGATATTCCTGGCATCCATTTAAATTTCCATTTTTTCCAAATTTTTAATGACAATTTTCTGGGGCCTCTTGTTCTTTTAATACTTGTTTCCAAGTTCCTTGTAAAAATTCCAAAACTTGCCTCTCTCTTATTAACTCCATCCTCTACCTTAAACCATTTATCTCTTTTCTCTCTCATATTTTCGAATAATGGTTTTATTTGGAACGCTTCATAATATAGTTCTAAATTTGGGATGCCCCACCCCAGATCTTCCTGGTGTGTAAAGTATGTTTTATTTGGTAGTCTTGATTTCTTTTCTCCTAAGATCCATTTCTTGATAGTCCTATTCCAAATATTTAATTGTCCTTGTTTAATTTCCAATGGAAGAACTTGGAATAAGTATAATAATTTAGGTATCAGAAACATTTTAGTTGCTTTTATTTTCCCTAAGGTGCTCAGATTTTTGTTTTTCCAATTTTCCATATTGTTAGAAATTTTCTTCCATGCCTGTTTATAATTAATCTCCACCATCTTTCCCATATTCTTATGTATAATCACTCCCAAATATTTTATTTTCTTCTTACCCATACCCATTTCTGTTATATTATCTATTTCTCTTTTTTCTTTTTTGTTTACATCAAAATACATAATTTCTGATTTCTTTATGTTTACCCCCAATCCTGTATTTTTTTCAAAATCTGTTAATATAATTTTTAATTCTCTAATTCCTATTAAAGGATGGGATAATATTATCATAATGTCATCAGCATAAGTATTCAGCCTAATTTCCCCGCCATCAAATTTAAAGCCTTCTATCCTTACGCTGTTCCTTATTCTGTCTGCCAAGATCTCAATACCCATTATAAATAGATGTGGCGATAGCGGGCAGCCTTGCCTGACTCCTCTTTGAATGGGGAACTCATCTGACAAGCCCTCATTGATTCTAACCACCGCCTCACTTTCCCTATATAGTTCTCTGATTGCATTTATAAATGCATTTCCTATTCCAAATTTAATCATTGTCTCCCATAGAAATTCGTGATTTATTGTATCAAATGCTTTGTATATGTCCAATTTTAAAAATGCTAATTTCTTTCCTTGTCTATGCTCCATTATGTTTATTATATTTCTGATTGGGTGTCCAATTTGCCTCCCTTTCACAAATCCATATTGATCCTCTTTTATCACTTTAGGTAATACTTTTTCCAATCTATTTGCTAAAATTTTTGCGAATATTTTATAGTCTTGGTTTAATAAACTAATTGGTCTATATGAGCCCGTATCTTTTGGGTCTCTCTGTGGTTTCAATATGACTCTTATTTCTGCTTTCCTCCAAGTATTAGGGGCCTTTTCTCCCCTCATTATGTTGTTAAATAATCTTTGCATTTCTGGGCCTAATATTTCTATAAATTCCTTATAAAATTCGGCTGTGAAACCGTCCAGTCCTGGGGATTTAGAATTTTTCAATTTCTTAACCACTTCCTTTATTTCCTGTTCTGTGATTTCCGAATTTAATCTTTGTGTTTCCTCCTCTCCTAACCTTATATTTAAATTTTCCTCCATATGACCTTTATTATCTTCCTTATATAATCCTTGATAAAATGAGGCAAATGCTTCTCTTATTTTAGCAGAGTTACAAGTAATTTTGTTCTCCTGAGTCTTAATAGCCTTAATCTTCTGTTTTTCCTTTCTATTTTTCAGATATTTTGCCAATCTCTTCATAGAATTAATATTAGATCTATGAATTTCATTTTTAACTAAGTTTTGTCTTTTCCAAATTGAAAAAAAGTCCAATTCATCTAGTTCCTTTCTTAGCATTTCAATCTGGCTCTGTGTTTGAGCCTTAAACTTAATCTGTTGTTGTCCTTGTAGGTTTTTTATCTTCTGAATTTTGTTTTGTCTATCTGCATACCATTTCTTTTTTATTAATCTCTCTTTGAGGATGCAATGTCCTCTGATCACAGCTTTTGCTGCATCCCATATTATGCTTTCTGAGGAAGAACCCCTATTTTCTTGAAAATAATACCCAATTTGCTTGATCATATACTCTCTATCTTCCTTTCTCCCTGTAATTATATTATTATATTTCCATATCTTATTTCTATGTTCTATATTAAACTCTAATTCCATTATTATTGGAGCATGATCTGAGAGCCAAATTCCTTGTGTGTATATATTTCTTATTTCCATCTCATTAGATTCTCTGACCATTATATAATCTATGCGAGTATATTTTTTATACCTAAATAAAAAATATAAGTATCTATGGTTGTTGGTGATACATCTCCCTGTTAATAAATAATAAATAAAATTTGTTGATTAGCTCTTAGACCTGTTAGTGTAAATGGTGTGTTAAAAGACAAGAGCCTGCGTGCTGGTGTATAAAGTTAGTAGGGATTTATTAACCAGAATGTGCTTATCTGAGCCACATCATGGATGCAAAACTGACACTTTACACCAAGCATCTTCCTCTACTATATTGTAGGCTTTGGTCTGTATCTTTTTGTGACATATCTGTGCTATTTGAACTGCCATGAAGATCCCAAGGAGTGTTACTGTGGACCCTGAGAATTCTTTTTATATATGAATAGTTGTTTCAAAGAATTACCATGGTTCCTTGGTTGGGAACTGTAGCTGTAACATAGATTTGAGAACACTTTATATTGGTAGCATAATTTCTAATATGGATATACATGTAGTCAGGTAGAATACAAAGTAACAAATGATGTAGTAAAATGCAGCTAAAAACATACATATCTCTAGTGATGACTGTAGCTATCATTCTTGAGTTTGCTGGGTTTGGATTGTGGAATGCTGCTTACTTGTTCTATAACTACACCTTCTCAAGGTTTGTATGTAGCTGCTATGTATTTGTTATTATGGTAGCAAACACTGGGTGGCACCAGAAGCAAAGGCATTAGGCAGGCTTACACTGCTATTAAATGCTTTGTTTTATCCCTCAATCTCGTTTCTCTTGTGGGTATATTAGTTAGTTCCTATTGTTGCCCAAAATTTTGCAGAGGACTTTAAAATGCCAAGATTCAGAATAAGTAGAAAGTGAGCTCTTTGCTTTTCCATAGTTTCCATATCTTCCCAATGTTGATTCGGTTTGTACTGACAGTTGGAAAATTTCTGACGGTGTTGAAGTCATGGGAGTTGAATTGGAAATATAGTACTATATTTGTTTTCTTCTGAAATCTAAATGTATTTTACTGCTTTAATGGTATAGATTGTGCAACTGTTTGCTTAGCATATGGATTGTAATATTTGGCACATATATAAGATGCACGGTGTACTTTTCAGAGGTAAGATCCAAATGTTTATTTACAGGTTTACATATGAATGAGGGTTTTGTTTTTGAGAGAGAGAATAGGTGAAAAGGAAGGTCAGAGAGAGCAGTCTAGTTACTACAATCTAGCACCACTAACCAAAATCAAAGGTTGCCAAAAACAGATAATTTGTCATTCATGAATTATAGAAACACAGAATTGGAATTGACCACAAGCGCCATCCAGTTCAATTCCCTGACTAATGTAAGCCATCAGTGCTCTTCTTATGTACTGTGTGTCTCTCCAAAATACTATTATATTTGTTTGTACCACATCTTTTCAAAAAATGTTGAGCAACATTTCAAAAAATGTTGAGCTCAAATGTTTTGCCGCAGCTCTCATTGTCCTTTGCCCATTTGGAGTGTTGAGAGCCTCAGTCTAATACAGTAGAGTTTCACTTATCCAACATTCGCTTATCCAACGTTCTGGATTATCCAACGCATTTTTGTAGTCAATGTTTTCAATACATCATGATATTTTGGTGCTAAATTCGTAAATACAGTAATTACTACATAGCATTACTGCCTATTGAACTACTTTTTCTGTCAAATTTGTTGTATAACATGTTTTGGTGCTTAATTTGTAAAATCATAACTTAATTTGGTGTTTAATAGGCTTCTTCTTAAACTCTCCTCATTATCCAACGTATTCACTTATCCAACGTTCTGCCGGCCCGTTTATGTTGGATAAGTGAGACTCTACTGTAACATCTTTAATACTGTTCTTTGTCTTAACAAATAAATAAGTACATATTCATATTTCACACTCTGAATGAGTAAAGCTATTTCATTCCAAGCATTTCACGCATTCCACATGCGAAGATGTTAGTATTTTTCATTGCAAAGCATTCCCTAACATTTCCAGTTTTCTACTAGGACTATTGTAATCGCAAGAACTAGTGTGGTTTGTTTGATGTACTTCTCACAAGAGCCATGACAGGCGCTGATGACTTCTGGACAGACCACAGCTTAATTTGATCCACGATGGCCGTCAAGATTGCTCCCAAACCTAGACTCTTAGGAAGAATGATGAGACGTAAAATGAACACCCAAGACTTTCAAGGGCCCTCTAAACGAGCACGTCTCTAAGCAACACTCAAGGATCATCTACCCATAGAACACCCTGAAAACGTTGAGAAACATTAGAATAAACTGAAGACCTCCATTATCACAGCCTGTGAAGAAACCATTGCATACCAAACAAAGAAACACCAAGACTGGTTTGATGAAAATTATAAAAAGATCCAACAGTTAATTAATAAGAAAAGGAAAGCCTTCCAAATATGGCAAAGCAACACCAACTGCGTTGCTAAGAAAAAGATATATGCCAGTGCAAAAGCTGAGGTTCAAAGAAGGACCAGAGAACTCAAGAACATCTGGTGAACAAAAAGGCTTAAGGAACCCAACACTTTGCAGATGTCCATGATGCACAGGGATTCTTTAATGCCACAAAGGTCATCTATGGCCCAACAAATCATGGCATACACCCTCTACATTCATCAGATAGAACCAAACCTCTGAAGGATAAAAAATCAATTGCACTATGTTGGAAAGAGCACTACCACAACCTCCTTAACCTCAGCTCCAACATGGCTGAAGATGTTATCTTACAAATCCCGCAACAACAAACCAGGGATAAGCTTGCAGCACTGCCTAGTTTGGAGGAAGTCAGCAAAGCCATCAATCAACTAAAAAATAACAAAGCCAGTGGACCTGATGGGATCCTCGCTGAAATCTTTAAAAAGGGTGGACCTGAGCTGACACAACAACACCACTAGTTTATTCAAAAAAGGGTGGGCGACCAAAAAAATCCCATCAGACTTCAGGGATGCCACCATCATCACCCTTTTCAAAAAGGAAGAAAGAACAGACTGTGGAAACTATCAAGGCATCTCCCTTCTAACCTCTTCTGGGAAAATACTTGCAAGAGTCCTTGCAAGCTGCCTTTTATCTATCTCAGAAGACATCCTCCCAGAATCCCAGAATATGATCTTCACTGCAGGACAGCTTCAAGAAAAATGCAGGGAACAAAATCAACCTCTGTACATGGCATTCATTGACCTTGCAAAGGCATTTGACACAGTGAACCACAATGCTCTCTGGACCATCCTCCAAAAAATTGGATACCCTGACAAATTCATGGATATCCTGCAACTCCTCCATGAAGACTTGATGGCAACAGTCTTGGACAACAGTGGCTCCCAAAGTGACCTTTTAAAGGTGGAATCAGGTATCAAACAGGGATGTATTATTGCTCCAACCCTATTCTTCATCTTCATCGGTATGATACTGTACCTTGTTGATGGGAAGCTATCCACCTGCATGGAAATCATCAAGCTATTTAACCTCAGCTGACTGAAAGTCAAAACCAAGGTCACAGCAATATCTGTTATAGAACTCCAGTATGCTGATGATAATGTAGTCTGTGCTCATTCAGAAGAAGACCGACAAGCTACTCTAAACACCTTTGCAGAAGCATACAAAAAGCTTGGCCTCTCACTGAACAATGAGAAAACCAAAGTGCTCTTTCAGCTGATACCAGCCAATCTTTCTGCAATGCTAGGAATACAGTGTAATAGTATAACAATAGAAAATGTCAACTATTTCCACTACCTTGGCAGCCACCTCTCCACAAAAATAATCATCATTACTGAAATACAATATTGTCTGAGCTTTGCGAGTGCAGCAATTTCCAAATGATACAGAGAATGTTTGAGGATCGGGACATTCATAGAGATCCCAAGATGCTTATTTATAAAGTTATTGTCCTCCCAACCCTGTTATATGCCTGCAAAACATGGACTGCCTACAAACGTCACACCCAATTTCTGGGATGATTTCATCAGTGTTGCCTACCAAAAAATCCTGCAAATCTCTTGGGAAGATAGGTGGACAAATGTCAATGTTCTGAAAGAAGCAAAGGCCACCAGCATTGAAGCGATGATCCTTCACCATCAACTTCATTGGACTGGCCGTATTATCCGAATGCCCGACCACATCTCCCAAAGCAGGTACTGTACTCCCAACTCAAGAATGGAAGACAGAATGTTGATGGACAGGAAAAGAAATGTAAAGATGGGCTTAAAGCTAACCTTAAAAATTGTGGCATAGACACTGAGAACTGGGAATCCTTAGCTCTTGCTCGTTTTAACCGGAGGTCAGCTATTACCAACAAATGGAGGGCGAAAGGGAGAAACGTGTCTAGAGGAAGGCACATGAAGCCAACCCTGACCATGACTGCCTTCCACCTGGAAATGTATGCCCTCACTGCAAAAGAATATGCGGGTCAAGAATAGGTCTCTACAATCACCTACGGACCCACCGCCAAGACCTTACACTTGGAAGGCAAACACACTTGGACACAAGGGATTGCTGATTATTAATTTGGTAAGAGATGGAATATTCATAATTTCTCTGGCACTTATCTGTACAGCAAGCTTCCTGCTACCTCTAACTTTTATTTTTACAACAATATGTTAAGTGTTTTGCTGCCAATACCAACTGGTGAATTTCATGACAAGACAAGAATCCGAGACTTGGGCATTAATACTATATGCACTGTTCTGGGTTAAAGCCTTTTTGAACTCCATGTGATTTACTTAAATAGAATAGCACCTTAGGTCTCTAACACAGAATCCTATTACTTTTCCTTTTCTTTGACTAAGGAAATGTTCTACTGTAGAGGTCATATTTGAATTTAAAATGATGCCTCAGACAAATAGCAGTCTAATGTTGTTTAAATCAGTATATGAAATCTACCCAGAGCCTGGGAAAGCATCCCAGAATCCCACACCTGTCATGGCCATTGGGTGGAAATTTGGGTTGTTACATTCACCCAAAAAGAAACTTTCCATTTCTGGGCTTACACCCCATCTCATAACACATAAGTCAACATGGATTTTTTGCATCTTTGTCTCTATTGCTGGGTTTCAAAGATCCATTACACTGATATTTTCTTAGTCTGCATTATTCTGGCATGTTTTTTTTCTTTGGGTTCCTTATGAGGTCCTAACCAGCTTGCTTTTCGTCTCCTGTATCTTCAGTTCTTTATCTCCTTATCTTAGCTCTGCCTCCTAAAAGTAACTTCTTTCCAGTCCCTATCTTTTGCCGTGTTATCTGTTTCCTTCTCTTTGGCAACTTTGTCACATAACCAGTAATATATCAGAGAACTCGTGCCAGCACCCTCACTATGAACAGTCAAAATAATTGAAAAATATATGATTACGTAGGAATGGAAGCAGTCACAGGTAATAGTGAACAGCCTATTTTTAGCCTTTTATATAATGTTGTTTATTGGATAGCATGTATCATTCTATTGAAATCTGTATATCTCAGAAACATAATAAACAACTGACTCTTGTAGAACATTGGACATAGAACATCTTGTACAGATAAATATATAATTTCTCACACTAAATCAATTGTGAAGCCAACATGTTGGCAGTTTGGATTGTCTTCCTCCCTTATACATAGCTTTTCCTATTCCATAATAATTATTTGTCAAGATCTCTGAATCAGGTAAACTGTGGTTATTGCTGACTATGTTTGCAACCAATTGGTATAAAAGATTTATCTGAAGTGGGTACAACCACATCAGACTCTGTCACAGGGAATGATGATTATCACAAATCAGAAAATGGCATCTGTTTGTTCAAGGGAAAAGAAAAGAACATATTATTATAACATCTTTCGGCTGTGTCTGAATTGAGCCTTTGTTTTTGATACACCCAAGACAAAGACGTTCTGTTACATTGAATAATGGATAAAATAAGTCTCATAAAGAGAACAGGGGGGAAAGCTTTAGTGCAAACATTTTGAAATAAGATGTAAGTGAAATTGATGACACATCTGTATGATGTGTTTTGCTAAGGTGCAGAAGGCTTCTAAAGTGGGTATCTGTTTTCAAAGCTCAGTTTAGGGGCAAAGGTTTGTTGCTGGCAGAATTTCCAATCTCTCTCATAAGTAACAGAGATTAGGTAATTCTGGGCTGGAAAGGTGGCAAATAGTCATCCTTCACCCAAGTACACTGTATTTACCAGTTGCTGTATTAAAAATAAATGATTTTTGTTCAATAGATTTAACAGAACAATCCTAACTGTCCTGTAGGTTTGCCTCTATTAGCTGCCCTTGTACTATCTCTTGAGTATCCATTTTAGATAAAATTGTGATCCTGGTTCAAGATCTAGTTCTAATATTCTAAAGAATTGATAAACTACATATGTTATATGTCAAACAAGGATGTAATTTTCACACATTTGATTCATTGGGCTTTTGTCACAGCAAATTTGTTATGCTTTAAGATGTGAGGCATACACATACCTGCTGTAAAATACCGAAATGGCTTCTACTCTGGAATATGTTTTAAAATTTGATTGGGGATGCTTTATTTGAAATGAGTAGCTTGACTGTTTTATTTATTTCTTCCAGCCTGGATGTGATGAAGGAGCCAGTTTCAACAAACTGTGCCCATATCTTTTGCAGGTAAGCCATCTCTTCAAATTCTCATCATTATTACAATTTTATCCATGTGCAAGAACCTAATCTCTAATATTTATAACATTGCTCTAAAGTAAGAGGCAGATGCTGGTTTTGCTGTAGTGATGGATTTATGGTCCTCTTTATGAGGTAGATGACCACTTGAAGGAAATTGAAAATCATCTTATGTTGGAACCTATTGCCACTCAATTTCTGTAAATTACCTATTAGGGTCTCTCTCTCTTTGGTGCTGAAATGGTGTAAGGAACCATCTCACACATGTAAAGTTGTCAAATTTGTGCAGTACACTTACTCAGAACTACCTAAAATCAGAAATCAAAACATATCTCCTGTTTCTCTCCCCCCCCCCCCCCTTTTTTGGACATATATTTATCAATGATGTCTGCTTTCTTTCTGAATGTTGCTACTCACAGGCAATACATTGTTTGGAAATTACTGAAATCATGGTATACATTTGGTAGTAAAATATCTGAAAAAAATTGATTTCTCTGTATAAAAATGTGTTCTCAAACATATTTATTTATTTATTTATTTATTACATGCATTTATACCCCGCCCTTCTCCCCGAGGGGACTCAGAGCGGCTTACATTCTGCCACGAGGGCCAGCAACAAATATACTATAAAACAAAACAATTAAAACATGATAAAAAGTGTACAAAAATTAAAACGCTGCAAGGCAGCGATATTGCACCATCCTCAGTCATTCAATACTGCTACAATTACAGATTTGCGACCCGATTACATCAGCCAATGAGCTTATTCGCTGAATGCCTGGGCGCAGAGCCAAGTTTTTAGTTTTCTTCTAAATCCCAGGAGGGATGGGGTTTGCCGGATATCGCTGGGGAGGGAGTTCCACAGCTGAGGAGCCGCCACCGAGAAGGCCCTGTCCCTCGTCCCCACCAGCCGCGCCTGCGAGGCAGGTGGGATCAAGAGCAGGGCCTCCCCGGAAGATCTTAAGGTTCTAACGGGCTCATAGGAGGAGATACGTTCAGATAGATAGGCAGGACCAGAACCGTTCTACGGTACGTATGAGCTTGATGAAACCAGATTCCTTTTACTTGCTGTGACATTCCTATTTCTTGTGCCAACAGCCTTACCCCCCCCCCCCCCAAAAAAAAAAAAAAAAGAAAGAAAGAAAAAAGATTTAGTGTGTAAGTCTGAGGAATTAAGTACAAAACTGCAAGGTCAGAATATCTTTTCTGCTGTAGAAAGGACTCCATAGAAATGAAATAATAGTTCCAGGGAAAGTGCAACATTTTTTGACACACCAGTGTATCTTTTAAAATCCAGTTGGGAGACTGAAGGCACATGGGCTCCATGACTTTGCAACTGTTTTGTACATTTGATTGTGGAGTAACTGATATCTGACAAATGATAGTGGCGCTGGTGGCTTTTTGCATAAAAAAACATGTTTCAATGAGTGTTTTAACAACTTAGGTGCCTTGCCTATTTTATTTCCTAGGTTCTGCACATTGAAACTTCTTAGACAGAAGACAGGTGTAACACAGTGTCCACTTTGCAATGCCAAGGTCACCAAAAGGTAAATTACTTGAGGTCAGATTTAATATCAACAGTGCAAGGAATGATGGAAGGCAGCAGAGTGTGACCAGTCTTAGAGAGAATGGTGCTGGTAGTCAGCTTTGTACATTAGGTGCTTAATGATCCTACTGCCAGAAATGATGCATGGTTATGGGGGTGGGTTGTGGGAGGAGCAAAAATAGCTTATAACCTTGAAGAAAGGTACATGCAAGCCTCTCCCACATTCAAAGAGACAGTTTCTGATACAAAAAGGAGGGAAAGGAGAAACGAGTGCAGTAGAATGACGAGTGATCAGCCCGTTGTCTAGTCTTGTCTTTGCCCTCCTGATGTCCCCTATGATATATAGTAGACCAGTAATTTTCAAACTTCAGTTCTCAAGGTGTTTTGGACATCAGCTTCAAGTCAGGGCTTCTGAGAGATAAGTCCAAAATACCTGGAACATCAGAGAATAGGGACCATTGTGCTAGACCAGTAGTTCTGAAACTTTTTGCCTCACAGCACCCTTTATAGAATTTTTATATGCATGACAGGCTGCCATCCCATTCAGCCTTGTCATGTGTTTGTCTTTCGCTACAATAACTTTGGAGCTAGTGGCCACAGAATGACTAGTTTTGTGCTAGATGGGGTTAAAAATTCAACTTGGAAAATTTTACTTCTAATTTCAATTCTGCTTTTTGCTTCTTATTCTTTGATTTCATTCTATTTTCCTGGAGCGACTGTGAAGCCTCTGGGAAGTGCGCACAAAGCCCTTAGGGCTCCATGGAGCACAGCCTGTGAATGACTGTGCTAGACTATTGGCATGTGAGTTACACTGATAAATACATCTGGAGCCCACTACAATGCAGTGCTGCATCTCTGGAAAAAAAATGGTATCCTGAAAAGAATTGCCAGGGGAACTGTTGTTTAAAACTCACCTACTGTTTTGATACAAAAGGCCCCTCAGATTAAATTAGCATGAAATGGCAAGTGTACTGCTGACTGTCTCTTAGAGTGTTTTGAAATGACTAATTCTTTAATTAGATAGAAGGCTGCAGTCTACTCCTTAGAAACCTTTATCATCGTCTTCCTTATTCCATTTCCACAGGCCTCCCCCTGAGCTTAGTTACTCAGGGAACTGTTGAGAAAATTACACATTTTATCCTTTTGACTACACATCTGTTCTTTGCTTGTTTGTTTCAGAAGTCTAAGGGAAGATGTTCGATTTAAACAAGTCATCAAAGTGGTGCTGGATGTCATCCGTGCTTTTGAGCGTGATACAGGGCTCAAGTGTAGGTATTTGTTTTTTTCCATTAACTCCATCAAAGCTGGGCTAGATAAAGAAGAGCAATTTGGGGTACAAGAATGTCTTTCTCCATTTTTCTCCCTATAATTGGTTTTCACCTTAAGTCTTCTGAGCTTGATAACCAGACTGTGACCCACAGAGAGTCACATGCCCTGCCTTAAGTCCATTGGAGAAAAGAATAGATAACAATTATAAACATAAATAAATAATAGATTACTTCCCATGTCAGCCTATTATGCCCTTCTATCTTGCCTCAGTTGGTAAAATCTTTATAACATATGAAGTGCTTCTTCCATTCATCCTGTTCAAGAAACAAGGGTGAATAGAAAGAGATTGTGAGAGATGGTATTTGCACTTAATCTGTGGATCCCAGTTTGTTTTGAAACTGAATTAGGCCTATCCACAAGTGTTTGCCAGAAGGACTGTAAAACATTCCTATTTGAAAACTATGAGTAAGCATTTAGGTTCTACAGTGTTGTAGAAGACTGTTTTATAGTAACTGAAACATACATTTTACACATGTGAATATATGAGTTGCTTGTGCTCGACTGAAATGTTGCATTCCCATAAAAACAAGGGAACTCTTGGATGCATTCAGTCTTAAATGTAAATGTAATATTTATTTACAGTATTTATATTCTGCCCTTCTCACCCCAAAGGGGACTCAGGGTGGATCACAATACATATTTATTTATAAATGATATTTTGAAATATTGAAAACAAAATACGATACTGGTTACAGAGTCCCATATTTATCATTGGAACCCATGATTTAGTGAATTTCAAACTATTTGCCAAGATTGTTAATTTTGGTGTTTGTATGTGCTTTCTGCTTTTACTTCACCCTTTAACCTAGCTGCATTAGGCTTCGTTTCTTGTCTTGCCCAGTTTTCAAGTTGTGCTGATAAAGGATCATGAGTGACATGGTCCAGTCCTTGCAGAGATTGCCTAATTCAGATGTTCCCCAAGCTAGCTATCAAAAAATTTTTGGATCTATTTCTCTGGCAGTATCCAATTTGGCATAAGTCTATAAGATCAAAACATTTTAGAAATGTGTTACCAGCATAGTCCATGACATTTTAAATCACTGCCACCCTCTATACTTCAGGGAGAGATGATTTGCAGTTTCTCTGTATCATTGGTTTCAGTTTCAGATGATCAGTGTTTTCCCAAGAAGGACACAGAAGCCACTTCTGTTGCAGATTCATGGAAGGAACAGCTAGTTGTTGACACTAAAGGCTACAGGGGCAGATCGAAAAGAGTGCAAGAAAGAGAAGAGGGAAATACTATATTGGTAACATTTTTTCTTCTGTTTCCTATCTTTATAGCATTTATATCCTGCTATAGAAGGACACTCAGCGTGTCTTACCTATCAATAAGAAAAAAATTAAATAACCATTACCTTGAGCTTTACACTCTTAAGACAGGGGTAGGAAACACATGGCCTAGGTGTTGTTGAACTCTGTGTTCCAGTAGTCTTAACCAGCATAATCAGTGGTGAGGAATGCTGGGACCTGTCATCAAATAATGCCTAGAGAGAGATATGTATTATTCCCACTCCTGCTTGATACATGGGGAAAAAGATGGGGAGGGAAAACATTGCTGCTCTCTATAAAAGATTTATTTTAATTTCATAGATTAGCACTTGAGTTGGATTTCTCAGCTACAGAAAAGTGCTAGTACATAATCCTTCCCTTTAGCATAATTATTTATCTTTAAGAAGTGTCTGAATGAAAGTTATATTTGTTGTTTTGGAGTATCAAAGCCATAATGCATTTTAATAGTCACTGAAATGGCTGCTCTGAGGCTGTGTTTTCACACTAATGCATAGCAGGGAATCTTCAGTGAGCAATTGTTCAAAATAAGCCATTGGTCTGTTAAAATGGACTGGCCATGTTATTGCAGTCACCTTCAGGAAACTGGAAAATAGAAGCACTCTGATCTCCACAGTAACTCCTAATTTTCCCCCGCCCAACCTGAGAGTCTGGAAGACTTCTGATCTGTTTTCAAAAATGACCAGCTGCCTTAATGCAGTAGGCCTCAACCTGTGGGTTCCCAGATATTTTGGCCTTTAACTTCTAGAAATCGTAACACCTGGTAAACTGGTTGGGATTTCTGGGAGTTGTAGGCCAAAACACCTGGGGACCCATAGGTTGAGAACCATTGCCTTAATGTATCAAGGTTGAGTTAAAGTGGTTATAAGAGGTTATAAGAGACTGGAGAAAATACAGTAGAATCTCACTTATCCAAGCCTCGCTTATCCAAGCTTCTGGATTATCCAAGCCATTTTTGTAGTCAATATTTTCAATATATCGTGATATTTTGGTGCTAAATTCATAAATACAGTAATTAGAACATAACATTACTGTGCATTGAACTACTTTTTCTGTCAAATTTGTTGTATAACATGATGTTTTGGTGCTTAATTTGTAAAATCATAACTTAATTTGATGTTTAATAGGCTTTTCCTTAATCCCTCCCTATTATCCAAGATATTCGCTTATCCAAGCTTCTGCCGGCCCGTTTAGCTTGGATAAGTGAGACTGTACTGTACTAACAATGCCATAAAATCAAGTGAACTAAAGCATATGACAAAAGAGCATATGCCGAAGGTAAGAAAGTTAGATTACATTGTCAGTAAGAGAAAATCACTTAGTTCAGTGACTGGGTTTCATTGGGTTATCAGGTGAACTATAAAAGGCTGATGTGGAGGTCTGCTAGAACTCAAAAGAATAAGCACATGAGCTATTAAAGATTGGATGACTCTACCAGCTTTTAGCTTCCCTACTTCTCTTATTGATCAGTGGTGTAGTGTCCCCAACAGGTGAAATTTAATCCTATTTGGGGTCTTCTAGGCAGTAGCCCATGGCTTCTTGGCGGTTGCTTCTAGGTTCTGGAACTTCCCAGGAAGGCTAGAATGACCTTTTCTTATTGTCCTTCCATTGACAGGCAAGCCATTTTATTTTGTTCTGACAGGCTTTTGAGAACTGCGTATCTTTAAAGAAAGGACTTTTAATAGGAGGAGATATACTGTTTCGCCTCACTTGTGTGAGCTAAAATTGTGCTTTATGCAGGCAGCATCACTGTAAATTTTAATTTGAACCAGCAGAGCATCCTTGATTTGAGGCTCACTAATTAGAGATAAGTTTCCTTCTCTGTTGGGTAGAGATTCATTTGTAATCTATCACATTCAGATATATGAAAAGGAAATCTAGAGAAGGGCAATTTGCTGAGGAGGAGGTGAGGAACTGCAGCAGCAGGTACCTGGACTTTTACAAAGAGACCACAAATGTCTCGCTGTCTCTGTGGTTACCAGAGCTTGTCCACAAATTATCTCCTTTCCCCTCTTCCTAAGAGTACCACAGAAGGAGAGCTAAAATAATTAGTTGCTCTTCAGTGGCTATGGCTTTTACTTCTTCAGTTTAGCATCTTCCCTGTATGGAAGCAGCCGACTTATCTGGAGTTCCTCCTACTTTCATCAGGCATTGTATGGTGGATAAATATGATTTTGGCTGAAGTGTTTTTTGAGCTCTGTTTGCTCTGCATATTTTATAAGTTTTTTCATTTATATTTATTTATTTAGTCAACCAAGTCAGTAAGTATGCTTCCTTTCTCCTGAAGTAGGTTCTAAGGTAGCTTTATACCCACCCACATGGGCAATGATGTTTTAGAGTTTATTTTTATTATGTCTACTCCTTCACTGACCAATAATGGAATATTTGGTGTCCTGGTCAGTAGAAAATGGACCAAGGATCTGAATCCTCTGTTTTTTCTTCTGTGATAAGTATGGGGATTGTTCCAGTTTCATGTTTTCATTTAGTTAGGACCACCCTATTTTTCTTCCATGTCCATGTTTTTTTCTCTTTATTCACATGGTTTTCTTTATGAGTTTCACCTGGATCTATTGCTGAAATCAAGTTCTGTGACTAGAAGGGGCTTCCTCCCCTTCTACAGAAATAGACAAATGTTTTGGCCCTGCCTCCTCTAGTTGACAGAATTTATCCGTTTCTGCTGTGTGTACTGTCTAGAACAGAGGTCCTCAAACTAAGACCCGTGGGCCAGATGCGGCCCTCCAAGGTCATTTTCTTGGCCCCTGTCCTAAACTGTAGACTTAGGGTTAACCTAAGTCTGAAACAACTTGAAGGCACACAACAACAACAATCCTAATTTTGGACTATTTCATCATAGTCCGCCCCCTGCCCCCCCAACAGTCTGAGGGACCGCAAACTGGCCCCCCACTTAAAAAGTTTGAGCACACCTGGTCTAGAAGGATATTTCGTGATAAATCCAGTTTTCCATTTTTGCCCTTTGAATGCCAGCAGCTGATAAGAAGGAAAGCAGATTTTTTAAACAATCTGCTCTTTCTTAATTTCTCTGTAGCCGTAGACTAGGTCTATTTCCTCAGAAGTCATTGATGAAAGTTTGTGCTGCCAACTTTGTTGTCTCAGTCTCTAAGGTGCTGCAATATTTCTTTGCTCCCATTATTCCAGCTAGAGTCTCATCTATGTTATGTTGCTACTTAAAATCAAAGACTCTTTACAGATCCATAAAATGTATCTGGATTACCTTTCAAGAGAGAGTGTAGTTCTACAGCAAGAGATATTAAAGGATTCTTTGGTTAAAGAGCCAGCTTTGTGAACACAAGGTCTTAATGGGAAAATGCTACCAGACTGAATACAAATATCTCTAAGCTTCCAATTATATCTATGTGTCTTTTAGCAGGGTGAGAGCTCTAACTTGCCAGTATGCAATGAGACGAACAAAAGGTATTCCTTGAGAAGAAAAAGCCGTTCCAATAACGCTGTTGTCCTTGAAGTTGGTAAGCACCTGATAAAGTATTTCATATAGAATATCATTATACAGTAATGCTTCAGTTCTGTATATTCTGCTGATGAGGTGATGATCCACGTAGAGTGTCTATAAGGCCCCTTCTACACTGCCCTGTATCCCAGGATCTGATCCCAGATTATCTGCTTTAAACTGGATAATACAAATCTCCGCTGCAAAATAATCTTGGATCAGATCCTGAAATATAGGGCAGTGTGGAAGGGGCCTAACTCTACCAGATTCGGTGTGTGGAAGTCTTTAACACCTCTCTCCCCCAAGGCCTTACTTTTAGCCCTATAACAGTCATGTCAATCTGTAATAAAATGGTAAGTCTTGATATGCATTAAACTATGTGTGTGTGTCACTAAAATACTATAAAAATGAAAATGGCAGTATGATCCATGTACCTGTGCGACTGGTCCTCTTTAGACATTTTCTAGGTCCTCTGGTGTGACTATGGCATTATTTATTTATTTAATTTATATACCACATCCCCCATGGATACAGGAATTGTATTGTTGCTTTACAGTCTTAGCTTGCACCAGTCAATGGATATATATGAATGGTAATTTGAACTTGAATTTACCACACCCAAACCCAGAATCCAGCCATTATGCTTCACTAGCTCTTCATATTGTCTATGGCTATTCTATGAGCTTGTTATCTTCCATGAATTCCCATCCAGACCCCCACCCACCCAGTCGCCCATCCTTAGGCTGATCTAATTGACCTTGGTCAGGTATAAAAGTGGTCCCCAAATTACGGGCAAGATTGGTTCTGTAAGTTTGTTCTTAAGCTGAATTAAGTTGGAATGGGTACATTTTTATTGTTTTGCTGTCTGTGCCCCTGTTCAGAAGATTTCCCCTTACTTTCTGCCCTTTGATAATTGGATTTTGAAAAATTTGACTTGTTGTGGAAACAAAGATTGGCATAAAAGCTTCAGTGGAGACCCATTTTCCCCATGATAACTCTTCCAGGAGTGAATTTCCCTTCCAAGGGATAGATTTTTCTCACTTCCTATTGTCTCACCTCCATTCTTAACTATGAATCATTTGTACTTTGGATGTTTGTAACCTGGGACCTGGGTACTGAATTTTATGAGAGAGTGAAAAATAAAATGCTGTTTTGAAACAGGATATTTGTGACCCTACTGTATCTCACATCAGAAGGTGCTAGTTGTGGCTTTTGCATTCCATTTCTGTCAGGAATTTTAACTGCAAACCTTGCTTATTTAAGGATCAGACTCATCTGAAGATACCTATAAGAAGACAACTACGGTCAAGTGGTAAGTGGAGTTATATTTAATGTTTGCAGTTATTTATTACTTTCTCGTGTCTCTGGAGATCACATAAGTACTCTGGAGGTGGGCTTATTCTTACTATTACTACTCACCCTTTAGTGAAATGCAGGAAAAGGAGAGGGGAATCTCTTATGGAAGTCTAAAGTCAACAATATCCTATGAGAAGTGTTCTGAAGAAGTATGAAAGGCTGTTTCATTAGCTCCCCTTTGCTGAGGTTTAAGTTTTCATATTAAATGCCCATTCACCTCTACTGTGCTGTTCATGAAAATATGGGAGAAGACAGGAGGTAGATATGATTGCTGGGATGTTGCATATTATTGCTTAAAAAGTGTGATTTCACTGGAGAGCCACTGGCTTTCAACCTCAGTACCTGTGAAGTGACAGGTGAAGAATCTGTTGTTTTTCATGTGCATTTGTAGCTGTCAAACTTGTCAAAAAAGATGGCATTCACCTCTGCTGTTTAATTGTAAATACTTGTTCAAAGTGGTTCAAAGAGTTTTAAACCACTTTGCTGAACCCCCTCAGGTGTGGGATCAGTACAAACAGGAAGCCTGTTTCTCTCTCAAATATATGAAACTTTGAACTCATGTATGAGGATAGAGACTTAAGGCTTCAATTCGTGGTTAGATAAAAACCAACTTTATTTGTGTTTGACTTAGCTTGATATGAGCTCATACTTCTTTTTGCCACCCTAAATACATCTAATTTTGTGGGGGGGGAAACGCATTATATTGAAACAAAAAGAAAACAAAAGTTGTAACAAGTTACAGCTAATTTTAATCAAATCTTTCTCTTGATCAGGATATCTGTGACAAATACATTATTTTGGTACTACTCACATAGAATCATAGAGTTGGAAGAGAGCTTATGGGCCATCCAGTCCAACCCCCTACCAAGAAGCAGGAAAATCGCATTCAAAGCACCCCCGACAGATGGCCATCCATCTGCTTAAAAGCCTCCAATTTCTGTTTGGAAGTTAAAATTTCCTGTCCTCCTTCCTCAGCTGATTCTAGACTTAACTGTTGAGATTGCTATCTTCTCTGCTCTGTTCCTATCCTTTAACTATGTTGCACCAATCCAAAACTCATGGAGGAATTCATGACTAACTTGTCCCATTGATTTCAGTGAGGTCTAAACTGGTTGAGCCTGGATCCCATTGTTCCTTGGTTGACCTTAGGCGAACAGTTCCCCCAATCCCACTTACAGGGGTTGTTAGTTATATTAATAGGGTGTTTCACTAATCAAACTATACCCCCTCCAGTTATTGACAGAGAAGCTAGGTAGGAAAGACATCCTTGAAGTAAAATGGCATAAAAGGAAAGTGTTCATGGTGCTCGATCAGCGGACTAGAAAGAGGGATAGGCGGAAAAGGCAGAAATGATTAAAGAAAGAAGGGCTGAGGAAGACAGCACAAGTGAGAGAAGCTCATACACTAGGTTTAGAGGCAATGGTTTGAGTACTAACAATCAGAAGGAGAACAGAGGAGTAGGTTAGGTTAGTGGAGCATTGTGAGGGCTACATTTTGGTGTGGATTTGCCCCAACCTACAGGATCAACTAGCAATATTTAAGGCTGTAGGTTCTTTCTGTAGTTTTTTGCTCTCTGTACCAGTTGTATATTAACATTTGACCCTGTTTCTGCTATGGTATGGAAGCAGAGAGCCAATCTAGTGTGGCAATGCACATGCGTGCTACAATTGTTTGTTATGTTGGAGCTAAGTCAGAAAAAGTAATTGCAGCTCTCTGATGAGTCACTGAGACCTTTGCCTCTTTCTGTCCCAGCTGAAGCATTTTTAGCAAATTTAGCTTCTTGGCATAGTCTCTGGTGCTGTGCATGAAATCTTAATGTCTTCTATATGACTGTTTAGGAAGTTATACATACATGCTTGGATTCTTTAAAGCCATACCTTAATTAACAGAGCCGCTGATGAAACTCCTTTTTACAAAGTCTTTTTTCCATCTGTCTAGATCCCTATTTCCTCATTACCTTATGCTAGCATGTTTTTGGCAACACTGGCACTGAGAGGATGGCGAAGGAGACAGGCTTGTAGTACTGAGTTACAGTAATGTTTCTACAGTAAATTGTAGGAAAGCTTGAGATGTGAAAGATCAGAATTCTAATTTACTGATCCTACTGTAGCTGTGTCTACCTGCCTACAACAGGCAAGGTAAACAGCAGCTACCACCAGAATTCCTCATTGAACATAGATGAATAGTTAAACAAAGAAGAAAAGAGAAAGAAAAATCATACCTAGCTTCTACCCTCAATATATAAAACAACAGTAAGATATCATAGCTGTGATTTTATATCCCAGTTAAGATACACTCAAAAGCTGCCAAGAGCACAAATCTGAGTAGACCAAAGCAGCCACTTAGCGGGTTTGCTGTCCCAGGTATATCATCTCAAGAGTAAGCCTGTCCCATCTATTGTAACAAAGAAACCCCAGAAAAGAGGAGGGGGAAAACTGTATCTTCGCTTCTGCAGTTGCTACTATTTCTTTAGTTAGCTTTTATGTGCAGAACCATGTTCTCCATGTAATGGCCAACTTGGTTCTCACCTGTTTGATGAAGCAAAGCAGAAAAGGGGCTCTTCCTTCAGGCTGCCTAACTTTTTTTTTTGGCAACTTTAGTCCTTCGGGTGAGATGTGTCAATGGATAGAAAATGGAACATTCTTTCCCACTTGAGAAATGCCATATGCTGTCTTTACTTTTTCTATAAACTTTCTGAATTATTTAAACAACTTGGAAGAACAGAAGGGAGAGACAGTACAGAAGCAAAATCAGAAGGGTTCCTTTTGTTTTGTGTGTCAATGACATCTCACTCAAGTGATGGGCTAGAAACAGGAGGGCAAGCCCAAAGTGACTGACAATTTGGACTAGTTTCCAGTTTATACTCTAAGCCCACCTACCGGTTCCCAGACTGTACTCTCAGCCCATCCATACTTTGGACTGGTTCTCATTCTTTATATGACAGCCTTATACAAGCTGATCTATCTCAATCCTATCTCTAGAGATCTTTAGGGTTTTTTTAGGTTGTAACATGAACCACAATATGCTTTCCTTGCAGAGGATAGGGTCAGGTTAGAAATTAGAGTAAGGACAGTAAGAATATTTCAGCAATTGCACCAATTATAAAGAGATCATGGAGTATCCTCCTCTGGAGAGCTTCAATTCATGGGGTTTTTTTTTAGCCCTGAGTGGGAGGCGAGACTTGATGGCAGATGAGACCCCTTCTAATTCTATCATTGAGTTGTTCTCTTTCTACCATCCATGACTAATAGAGGGAATGTGAAAGTGTTAATCAGTGCCCCATTGTTTGTTCTGGCTTTTTTGTATTTGACAATTCTAGATTTTTAAAAAGAATAATTTCTTTGATCACCTGGGCATTTGTTTTTCTTCTCCATAGTGTGGATTTCATAGAGGAACCCCTGACTTATATGGGTGAACAGTGTGCTGAGAATCAAAACCATTGTCCAATGAACCTTCCTGGAACAAGTGCTGAACATGAAGCATTAACTATTCTAGGTATGAAGATTTCTGGTTAGACGAAGCACTTAATTCAAATGCCCTGTTATTAACCAGGCTCTTTTTGCAACTCAGGATAGTTAGTTCACAAACAGGTTCTGAAAATGGACTACCATACTCCTCCTAGGTCTATTTTTATGACATATTGTGGTCTTGGTTGGTGGGATGGCATAAATTCATTTCTAATGGTTATAGAGCAAATCTGCTAGTTAATTAATAACTCATTTGCTTTCTGCTACACCCAGCAAGTCAAAAGGTTGTTGTTTTGGGGGAGAGGCAGGATATTCATTAACTAATCAATGAAAATTAAATAGTTGTGTTTAGGTATACATGTGGAGCACCCCTTATCCAAAATACTGAAATTCAAAATGGGTCACATGGGTGGCTGTGATAGTAACACCTTAGTTTTCTTAGGGTTCAGTGTACACAAACTGACTGTGGAGCTGAACAAACAACTTCTCATATGTATGCCTGCCCACAATGCCCTGTCTCATGCACGGAGGAGGAGTTGTTTAAAGCTACGGACAATGTGATTGCTGTTGCCCGCTTTTGGTCCAAAACTACTTAGCTGTTTGTGATTCCTTTATTTTATCACTTTTAAAATTATTTATTATGCAATGCTTTTGACATGAAATAAAAAGTATACACAAACTTTGTCTAATGCATAAAATTATTAAAATATTGTATAAAATTATCTTTAGATTGCATGCATAAGGTGTATATGAAACATAACTGAATTTTGTGTACAGACTTTGGTCCCATTTCCAAGATATTTCATTATGTATATATAAATATAGGTATTTGAAATTTCCTTTCCCAATACATCCAAAACACTTCCAATCTCAAGCATTTTGAACAAAGAGTGCTCTATCTGTAAACATGGGCCACATCAAATTGAATTTTTTACATCAAAGAGCAAGGCTTTCTCCATCCTAACTTACTACAATTAGAAATCCTCTCCATTTTAAAATCTATTCCTACACTTTATTAATAGGGAAGGACAAAATGTTCTTCATAACATTTATATTTTTGGCATGCATTTGTTTGTCACTATTACACACTAATTTGTGATTTTTTTAGTTGCCTGTATTCATACATATTTTTGTACACAACCTTTCCTAATTGTACATATTGTTTGCATGTAGAAATGAAGGATACTTACTGGTTTATGAATTCATTTGAGGAGTGCAAGTTGGGTAAATTTCTACTAAGAACGGAATCAATAATATTTCCATCTGTAGGCATGACTCTTGATAAATACGTAATACATATTTTAGCCAATTGATTATCTTACCAGCCTCTTAAATAGTTTGAATAAAGGTGATAGCTTGCCTTTGCTTTTTAGAATTAGTTAAATTGATTTGTTATGTAAGTTGAAATTTGCAATCCTAGTTTTTACATGATCCAAGGACCACACATAACTGGTAGTGCTTCAGAATAAAAATTGCCATCTTGAGACTGGTTTTTAGAAAACATATTTAATGTAACACATAATTTGACCTTTAGTTCCAGTTTTCCAGAACAAAAGTAATAGAGATATGATGGTGACTTCTGTTCTGGCTGTTCTCTAAGTCATCATTTGAGAGGGGGAGGACACCTGTTAACATCTACTCAATAAAACAGATACAAGACCTATTTCGCATGCTAATTTTTTGGTAATTTTAAAAGTCTCATATGGACTCTGTTTGAAATCTAAATGTTTGAAAAAAGGATAGGGTATATTTTCTGTTAAGGACGTGGACCTTTTTTTAGATAAAGAGAGTGACTGAGCATGTGAATATGCCATGTTTGCAATTCACAGTAGTGCTCAGCAGATAATCTTCTTTTCTGTTGAGAAGTACTTCATACATATGGAAAAGAACTCTGCCCAATTAAGGGATTCCTGACTTGTGAATGAGTAGTTTGGATGCCTGCTGGTATAAAAACTTGAATGCAAGGAATGTATATTTATTGTAATTTAGTTTTTTAAAAAAGAAAGAATGGAAGAAAGAAAGAAAGGTAGAAAAGAGGACTGCTGAGCCAAGGGCTGCTATTGACATAATTTCACTATATAACACGTTTTTTGTTCCTGGGTTATAAACATCAAGGTTTATTAAACTCCAAAAACTTTCTTTTTGCGGTACATCCTGCAGCATATTTTGCTATAGTTTTTCAATAAATATCTCATAGAGTCTCGACCAATTCAATATAATTTGTGGCAGCCACAAAAACGAAGTTTCCGCACATTTAAACTGGAAATAACACTTTCAAACTAGGAATAGAAAATTGTTCAAATTTGTTATGTAGTGTTACTAATTGTGCAGCCAATAGTAAATGTAGTCTTAATTAGGAAAATTATACAGTTTTGTATATGCTCAGAGGTAATTTCAGACCATTATCAATCACAGCACACCATCAAAGAAATAGTATTTCTTCAAAGCAAATTGCATTTCTGGGCCTAAACTAACATGAATACTGGTGGGAAAAGGTGGCAGGCAGGGTGGAAACTGCTAAAGATAACCTTTTCTAAACTCTTCTGTTTTTAGGTGAATGCAGTTTCTCAGAAGAAAGACTGGAAAGCATAGAATGCACTCCAGCCGTCACTGAAAACGTGAAAGTTGCTGCAGAAAATCTTGCTAAACTGAAGAGCCAGGGTTTGTCTTCTCCAGATCCCTCCATGGGACAGCGTGACACAAAACCTGAAACCTGTTCCCTACAGCAGGATGGATCTTGCTCTTCACTCAGTATTCCACAGGCGGTTGCTGAAGCCACAAATCCCACTGCAGATAAGCAGGAAGGTGATGGCACAGAATGGGCTGATATTATGATGCCTGATGGAAGTTCACAAATGGTCCCTGTAAATGAGGAACAGCAACTGCAGACCCAGGTTTCAGTTAACAGTCCGTTGAATCCGGTCACTGGAAAGCGACTGATGCGGAGTATCCAGAAGGTCAGTGAATGGCTCTCCAAAAGCAAGGAGGTCATTCCCCCAGGCTCCTTTAAAGACATTCACTCTGAACAAGTGAATCAGGATCTGACCCCTTGTACATTGGATGCAAACTTCTGTGTCTCTCAGAAGGCTGGACAAGTAGAAAATCAGGGGGAGGTTACAATGTGGCATGAAGGTGACCTGCCTGTAGCCAAACCAGTAGCCTCTAAGCTTGAAGATAAAATATTTGGGAGAACATACAAGAGGGAACGCAAATCAACCCCACTTCGGAATGATAAGGATACAATCCATATCCAAGCAGAGGAAAGTATTGCTGTCAACACAAATGCTTGTGAGACACCTCGGAGAAAAACCTTAGCACGAAAGAGGAAAGCCACATCCGAATTGACACCTGATGACTTCATCAGAAGGCAGGATGTGAAAGAATGTAGGAAAAGGCCTGTTGGGGTTGATTGTGGTTCTTGGGAAGAATGTGACCAAACCTTTGCTAATGTTGTTGGCAGTCCTGTTGCATACCCAAAAGATGCGGAGTTTCCTGAAGAACCTTCTATCAAGAAAACAGTTGGAAGTGAACAAGCTGTGAGCATCTGCCATAAATTGTCAGAATCAAATCTGAAGAAGAAACCCAATTCATCAAGTAAGAAAAGTAGACAACTGACTAGGCCACATGGTCAATTGCAGTTTGTGGTGGGTGGAAACCCATGGTCTCCTGAACAGTCAAAAATACAGATAGAAGACAGGGAAATGAAAGAAAGAGACACAGGCCAGAGACAGATTAGGCGGAGCAGGAGGCTTCAGTTGCTCACAGAAGAAACCTGGAATGGGAACAAGGAACTTCCCCTCCAGCCAGAAGGACTTTGGAAGGAAAGTGAGCCAGCAAACAGAGAGAACCACAAAGAGGATGAGAGAGAAAAGAAACCAATGAGTTCTCAAGCAGGAAATATGCCGTCTCAGTCTGTGATAGAAAATGACCCCAGTATATTGCAGAAGGGTTTGCCATTGTCTGAAACCAGCTTGATGGACATGAAAGATGATGCAAACAAAGTTTGTCCTAGCTCTTTAGTCTCTCCTTGTACGACTGAAGTTGTAAAAGGTCTGAGTGTTGAAGAAATTAAAGAGGGTCATAGTCCCTATTTCATTGCTCCCACTGTACGCTCTCAAGGCATTTGTTCACTCCTGCAGTCCCATCCTACAGCAGTGAAGCAAAGTACTTCTGATAAGAATAAAGGCATCGTAGCAGGTCAATTTGATAAGAGTGCATTGTGTGTTCAGACAGAAGAGGGCAGTGGGTCTTGGACAGCAGTTGTCACAGAAAGCCACAGTCTTCCTGATGATAAAACTGCAGGTCCCATGGAGTTGAACCCAGAAACTGATGACAGTGAACCAGATGCAGATTTTGTACAGAAGATATTCAGCTGCAGCAAACGTCGTTCATTCTTACTGCATCCAGGTCCTGCGAAGGAGTCTGCTGCTGAAATTCAGAGGAAGTTGAAAGTTGGCAAAGTAGAAGATGGCAGGGTTGACTGTTTGGAGAAATTGACTCAAAATGAGGGAAGAAACAAAGCTGTTGCCTGTGTGGCAGACAAAGACATCACTGTCCAAAGACTGGCAACCTCTAGCTCCAGTTTCCATGAGCTTGAGAGTACTACTGAGCACCTCCAGCTTGCTTTGAAAGCTCCCTTGCCAGAAATGCCGTCCACGCCAGTACAGACACTTGCCAAAATCGGAGAGGGCGGAAATCAACTTCAAAGCCAAAAACTCACAACTGAAAGAAGAGCATCTCCAGGAATAGGAGAAAACACTAGCGGCAGTAGCAGAAGCCTGAGTGGAAATGGCAGAAGTCCAAGTATTTTGAGAAATTGCAACATCCAGGGCTCCAGTTTAAGCCTGGTTAATGAGACATGTTCCAATAGAGACCATTTTCAAAAAGCAGAGTCCACGGGTGCTGAACACAATGGGTTGACATTAAGCACTCAGCCAGAATCAATACAGCCATGTCCTGCAATTTGTCAACCATCGCTTCCTCAGTCCAGCCATGTTGAAACAAAAAGAAGCAGCATAGAACAAAAGCAATTGAATAACGACATAGAGGAAGCAATGGATATTTCAAGCATAGGTGTTCCTCAGTGCCTGGTTTCCAAAGAGAATTTGGAGCAATGCACTGAGGAGGGGCACTGTGTCTTTGAACTCTCGTCGGAGACACCAGAGGGCTTGCTGGACCCAGCCATCAAAAGCAAAGAGGGGCCATCTGATCTTCTAGAAACAGACAGGGAAGACATCTCAGGTGTATCTTCTAAAATGGACAGGCCATCTCTTGTTGGGAAAGATCTGGGCAACAATGACTCTGGCAATTCCATGTTGAAGAGGAAACACTTTGTTTTAGCACATCGGAAACCAGTGCGGAAATTGCCATCCTCGGAAGAGGATGAATCGAGTGAAGAGGAAGAGCTGCCATCTTTTCAGGCACGATTATTTGGCACATCATCACAGGCATTGAAAAACAATGAGACATCAGTAGAGATGCTGGGACTGCAGAACAGCAGCAGAAGTCACCTCAGTTCCAAAGCCGAGGATGTCTCTCTGAGTCAGGAGTCAGAGTGCTCTGTGAACTTGTTTTCCTCCCAGTCACATGCATCTGAGGACTCCTGCAGCAAGGCCTGTGACACAAGGCATTTAACCCCAGTTTCTGGTTCCGTAGAAAAGCCTCCAATTCCCAGCAAGAATAAAGAAGACATTCAACCTAGTGGTGATGCTTCCAGAAAAGATGTGCAACCAAAAGATGAACAGCCCAGATATGAGAATTCAGAATCCAATTTAGGTACAAAGTTACGATTATGATTGCTACTATTATTGGTATAATTAATTGGATTTGTAAACACCAGTATGAGATTCATAATATCTTTCTTTTACTCCTACCACTGACTCACATGGGATAAATATATTCCTGTGCTGCAACATAATTGTTTTTACAAGTGAACCCATGACTGAAAGTTGTCCAGATACATAAACATCCAAGCAAAAGATAGAGGTAGCATTACATACTTTTTTCTGAATTTTGAGGAGTTCCATTCCACTTGAAAGTTTTTATCCTGTGTCTCAAATTTTAACAGAAAAGTCTTTTTAAAAAATTTAATTAGATTTAAAGTACAATAGTAATTTAACATTGTTCAGTATAATGTTGTTTATAGTCAAAAGTATGGAATAAACATAGCACAAATATCACCATAATCTAGGATCCAGATAAGGTTCTTGTTTATTTTTCCTTCCAGATGAGGTATATAGTACATGTCCTCTGTGTGTTTCCAAAAATGCATAAATGTTACATTTTTTGCATATTTACTACAACAAATACTGATGCATCTGTAATGCTCCAGAAGGTGTCAGTTGAACTTGAGAACATTTATAGTAATTTATAACAAGGGTCTGTTTTTAATCTTATTTTAGTACCTCAAAAGAGCAAGTGTTTCACTGCATTTGCTGTGGTCTTATTCTTATTTGGCAGAAAAGTTGGAACTCCAGCACTCTCAAAACTTTGTTATTCTTTTAACTAGATCTTCCCATGTTTCTTCAGATGGTATGTTCAACACCTCATTTATGTAAGAAACAAGAACTCTGATTGGAAATTGTTTAACTTTGCCACCCAATATAATATGTGTCTTTTATTTATGGTCTTTTGAAGGTGAAGAATGCATGGGTTATGACAGTGAAGCAAGCCACCTGGGGGATTCATCAGGCCTGTCGTCCCAGAGTGAGATCCTCACCACACAGGTAGGAAATTGTTTGTAGTCACATTGAGAACAAACGGCAGGAAGGGAAAATATGAACTCCAAGAGTGGAATATTGTTAGAAATATACTAGTGGATGTGATGTTTGTTGCATTCTTTCGGATTCACTCTGATCTTCTAAGATTTTTTTGGCAAGATTCATTGAGTGGCGGATTGTCATTATCTCTGTCTACGCTGAGAGAGTGTCACCCAAAGTTAGCCAGGGGATCTCCATGGCTAAGTAGAGATTTAAATCTTGATCTTTTGTCTCTGCATCCTATTGGTGCAATGTAGACCATAAGGTGTTGGCATTTTTATTTTCAGTCACTTTTTTGATTATCCCTATAGCATAGAGATTGTTTTTTTGTTTTGTTTTTGTTTTGTTTTTTGCAGCTGGACAAGCCCTCTGTACCACAATGGAAGTTGGCTCTTGTTGTTTATCAAGCATAAATCTTTAGAGATCAGTGGGTACATTGTATTATTAAAGCAGGTTATTGTAATGAGGATCAAAAATTTAAACAAGTTTCTTCCATCCTCAAACCGTATTCTGGTCCTTTATGTCTTCAAACTGAGAGATTCTAAACCAGAGGCTGGTAACTGTAACCCTTTTGAAACAGGTTTGGTTCCCTATGCCTGCCTCTTTAGAATGAGAAATAGAGGGTCTTTGCCATTTTTCAAGTAACCTCTATTTTGTCTGGGTCCCATTATCACTTTCTTGGTGCCTGGGCACCCAACTTGTGATGGTGCTGAAATCCAACCAGGCAGAGTTAAGATCAGTACTCCACTTAAATATTATTTATTGAAATCTCAGGAAATACATATGGTGGAATAAGCAGGCTCTTTGGTAAACTCTTTAGGCCATTTATTGCAATTTACTCAAGTCTAAAGCACAATCAAATCTAATGTGCACATCAATTTTTAAAACCCCAAAACCAAAAAAAGTATTTACTGATGTAACGTGCAGTGGTAAAAAGTGCACTCTTTGTAATTTGGACAAAAAGGTATGAATTACAGTGGCTACATGCTTATAATTCCTTTAAAAACAAAAGTGTTAGAACACCAAAGCTTTCAGCAATGGAAAAAACCTTGGGTGCATCTATGCTGTAGAACAGTGGTTCTCAACCTACAAGGAGCCCCCGTGGCCTAGTGGATTAAAGCTTTGTGACTTGAAGGTTGGGTTGCTGACCTGAAGGCTGCCAGGTTCGAATCCCACCCGGGGAGAGTGCGGATGAGCTCTATCTCCATGCGGGGACATGAGAGAAGCCTCCCACAAGGATAGTAAAAACATCAAAACATCCGGGCGTCTCCTGGGCAACGTCCTTGCAGACGGCCAATTCTCTTACACCAGAAGCAACTCAGGTTTCTCCTGACACACACACACACACAAACCCCAAAAAAACCCCTACAACTCCCAGAAATCCCATCCAGTTTACCAACTGTTAGGATTTCTGGGAGTTGAAGGCCAAAAACATCTGGGGAGAACCTCTGCAGTAGAATGAATCCACTTTAACTTTAATATGAGCTTCAGGTAAGATTACCACATTTCACTAATCTTATGCACATCCTAATTTTATGAAAGTAATTTAGCCAAAAAAGGTGAGCAATTGATTTGAGTAAATACAGTATATGCAAGCATAGCTATGCAAACATATACATATACAATTCCCTTAGAATCACAGGCCAGTTTACATCTGAACACTTTGCTTTCATCACATACACTCTTTACATTATTGTATATGCCAAAATGTTACATCTTCATAAAGACAGAACCTTTTTATTTCTGACTCCGTAGCAGGCTTCTTAATAACAATCACATAGAGGAACATTATCATCTTAAAGAATATAACTGGACCACATATCCATTAGAAATATCACTTCATCTTTTGAGGAACTAACAATTTCCAAATGGGCGATTGTGAGTATATAGCTCTCCAAGGTTTAATATTTGTGGACATTGTTAAATGTTGTATCTAGCAGCTTCTGTTATGTAGCTATAAACATCTATAATAGGTGTCTATTACAGACATAACAAGAAATGCATCTGTTATTCTGTAGCCTTGGTGTTTCTCTCATCAGGAGTATCTATCAGCTTGTCTGGGCAGTTTATCATGAATAACATAACATAAGGTTTCCCTTTTTGTGACATGGAGATTGGCAGAGGAGTTTGATTGCTGTTTTTTTTTTTGGCTTCTTTTATTACCTGCCTAGCCTCCATCCTGCCTAACAGCTAACTTATCTGCTACAATCAAAACAAAGGTTCTGATGGTACTCTGTTTATGACAACAATCCTATCTTCCAGTCAGATTCTTAAGAGCTAGATCTTGTCATTTAGTTAGCTTCCATCAGAGTACATCAGTCTTTGTACCTTTGAGGTTATTATCAATTAAATCTGCTCATATTTAATGTTAATAGTTAGGCTGGCATCCTCATCATTCTATCCAAAATTAGCTTATTTCTTTATACCCAGTAATGCACATACACATTCTAATACACATAGCTTTCTGCATTATACTCCATAGATTATATTCTGTACTCTATATGTATATTTGCAGGCCTCAAAAGTTGGCAATCAAATCAGTCTTATAACTCCCACTGGTGCTATCCAGCATAGCATATGGTGAAGGTATGTGAAAATTTCAGACCACAGATGCCAACATCTGCTCCAACCATTCTATGGCATTTCTAGAATATTATGCCCAAGTAATTTCTGTCAGTTTCATTGCCTTTTTGTATACCTTCTGTCTGTTTACCTCGTAGGGAAATGCAGTTAAAACCATTCTATTATGGTGCACCAGAGCTTGCATTATTCTGTAATAGCAATCCTTGGCACTCTTGAAGCATTCTTTGATTTACTGCAGTGGATGTAACCTCAGAAGCTTTGTACATGAATATACCTTTACTAATATTAGAAGGTGGTCCTCTATATCTATCTTTGTTTGCCATTACAAATTGGAGACTTTTCCCTCTGGGTACTTTATGTGAGAGGCAATTATTTCACCAAATAAATCAAAAAAGATTCCAGATGCAGCATCATGCTGGTCCGGGATTGAACTTCCTTTGCTGGATTAACCTCTCTTTTCCCTCTCCTCTGATCTTTTTTCTTCTTATTTCATTTTATTATACAATAAAAAGAGAACAACAATAAAAACCACACATAAACACCAAATCAAAAAATCCCACCGTGATCCAACCCACAAGCCGCCACAACAAACATGAAAGAGAAATAGATAAATAAAGAAACATTAAAACACAGTGGACTTTCCCTCATCAAGCAAATGCAACTATCAAATTATTGCACAGATTTCTTGTTCTGCTTGATTACTTTTCACCTTCTGCTAAACACAAAATATCATATTTAACATGAATACACAACCATGAGTAATTATCAAACAATTTTTCCGATTAACTAATTTTACAAATAATATACATTTTAGTAAATTGAACTTTAAATTATTATCTTAATAACTTCCCTCATTTTATTCCCATTCACATGAAATCAGTCATATATCACCTTACCTTTTTAATTTTACTCTTTTGATCAAACAGGATCTTTTAGTGTCCCAACACCTTAAAATATTTTTTTAATCGTGTTAGAAGCGACTTGAGAACATACTGCAAGTTGCGTTTGGTATGAGAGAATTGGCTGTCTACAGAGACGTTGCCCAGGGGATGACCAGATGTGTTACCATCCTGCTAGGAGGCTTCTCTCATGTCCCCACAAGCTAGAGCTGACAGATGGGACCTCATCCCCTCTAGCGGATTCTAACCGGCAACCTTCATTCAGCAACCCAACCTTCAGGTTAGTAGTCCAGTCGGCACAAGGGTTTAATCCATTGCACCAACGCAGCCCTATTTTAAAATATTAATATCTTTTGATATTGTTTTATTTCCATTCAGTAATTATTCCACCTGCCCACAAATGATATTAATACAAAGAGTTTAAATATTCCGACTTTTAATCTAACTAAATCTAGATTGACCTCTTTACATTCAAGGAGAAAGGAAGATTGAATTTGTGCAGAGTTAATTCTCTTCAGTGGACTCACCCACCCAGGTTTTACTGGTTCTTGGGAAGGTCCTCTGATTCCTTGGGCTTTGGGTCAGAATCATTTAAGTCTCTAAGATTACCTGCTGTCCTATCCTCCCCTTTCTTCTCTGTGCTGCTTTTTAAAATAGTCTGCACTGTCAACCACAGTTTAAAATTTATGAGTAGCACTTCACAGTTTTATTGTCTCCTTCACTTTTTCTGTGTTATGTGAAATCTTGAAACTCAGAAGAACTCCTTCCACTTGAGATAATCAAGAGCAAGATTAATTGGAAGTGGGAGAAGTGATTCATTTGACTGATTTAAATCAGAGATTAATTTAAATCTGGAGGTCAAGGAGCTACATAGGTCAATGGTGGAGTTGCGCTCCATTGCCACTGACTTTTATGCTCCCTTGATGAGAGCAAAACTGCACACACCCCTTTAAAATGAGGTGCACAGTCCTGTTTAGAGAATAAGTGCCATTTCTGGGAGTGTGGTTTTATTTGCAAATGAGGCAAATGGGGAATACATGGATCATTTTAAAATGAAAACGGCAGGCTAGCTTTGCCTCTGAAAGAGGAAGTTTGATTTTGCTGGCAGCGCGGAACCAAGGTGCTCCACTAAAACCCGGTGGGGATTTGCATCCAGTGAATGATATACAGTAGTGTCTCACTTATCCAACATAAACGGGCCTGAAGAACGTTGGATAAGTGAAAATGTTAGATAATAAGGAGGGATTAGGGAAAAACCTATTAAACATCAAAATATGTTGTGATTTTACAAATTAAGCACCAAAACATCATGTTTTACAACAAATCAACAGAAAAAGCAGTTCAATGTATGGTAACGTTATATAGTAATTACTGTATTTACAAATTTAGCACCAAATCATCGCAATATATTGAAAACATTGACTACAAAAACAATGACTACTAAAAGGCAGACTGCGTTGGATAATACAGAACGTTGGATGAGCAAAGGTTGGATAAACGAGACTCTACTGTCTTGTCTATTCTAATGAAAACCATTTCAAAAGTTGAACTAAATCAATTCAATGTAAAATATTCACCCTGTTTTTCCCCACAACTATGACAACAATATAAAAACATGACAGTTGTCAGTCAAGTGTCCTTGAAGAGAGAGTGTCACAAACAAAAAGACTCTTTTCAATGATCATCCATTCCACTTCAGAACTGAATGTTTAGTGAACAGAGAGAACTTACAAGAGGTGAGTCTCACATGCACTTCTCTTGTGTTTGAAGCAAAGAGATGCCATGCAAAATGATTTAAAGAAACTGCAGCATGAGATGGTTATCATTGAGGCAGCTCTCAAACAAGGAACCCAGCACGATGCTCCCGAAGAATGGCTGGAATTGGATAAGGAAGATGATTTCATTGGAGAACAGATGAGATCACCAAAGGGTGAGTAGGGCAGTGTCCTCAATTCTTTTTTCATGAAGACTGTCTGAAAATCTAGTTTCTTTTCTCACCTGTAAAACGAACTCCTAAAATAGTTGTGTTTTCTTTTAATTATAAAACTAGCTTGGGTACCCAACGTTGCCTGAGTTATTTGAAAATTCAATTTTTAATTGTCCAAAATGTATAGGAACTACAACTCACATCATGCCAGGTTAACCCTTGAAACACCATCAATGGTTAAAGTTTATGTTGGGCAAGTTTGCTCTCTAGATGCATCATCGGTGGGGTTCAGTGTGCTCTCTGGCTGCAGGGTAAACTACAGGTCTCACTATGATGGTGGGTCAGTTCCCCTCAGTTTCCCCCAGTAAGTTCAGTTGGTCATGGGGGTTCTGTGTGCTAAGTTTGATTCCAGTGTATTGTCAGTGGGGGTCCTGGTATCTCTGGATGTGGGCGAACTATAACTCCCAGAAATGAAGGTCAGTTCCCCTCAAACCCCTCCAATATGTTCATGGGAGTTTGGTGTACCAAGTTAGGTCCAGGTCCATCATTGGTGGGGATGAGAGTGCTGTTTGATCGCTGGTAAACTATAAATCCCAGTACCTACAACTCCCAAATGTGAAGGCCAATTCCCCCCAAATCCCTCCAGTATGTTCCGTTGGTCATAGGAGTTCTGTGTGCCAAATGTGGTCCATGTCCATTGTCAGTGGGTGTTACAGTGCTGTGTCTTGATACAGGGTAAACTACAACTTCCATCGTGCTGTGTTAGTCTCCTAAATCTCTCCAGTATGTTTTGTTGTTCAGTTGCTGATCAATTCTCCTTTGTTTGCCATGTGCAATAGGAAAGGGTAGGAAAGGGTTAAAGGGGAGGCGGGAAGCTGGGATCATGCAAATTTCACACCAATGGAGAGAGAAAGGAACACTAGGAAGTGTCTGTGGTGGAGAAAAAACAGAAAATCTAGGAGGAAATTGTCCCTGAATGAAGCCTTCACTTGAGTGGTGGGCAGGATGGTGTTTGTGGAGGACACTGGCAAGGCTCTTGGACATGTTTATGGTACCTGCCATAACCTTCAATGTCTCTTGGAGGGAGGGCTATTGGTGGCTCCTGAGCACTGGGAGTTGTAGCTGTTTGTGGAGGTGGGAGCCTGTCTGTGTAAATGGACACCTGTGCCACATTACACACATAAAGATTTTCACTTTTATTATGTGTATAGATAGTAGCAAAATTTTTCAGTTTCTTAGAATTTATATTTCTTTCATTGGGGTCACCACTCAGTACCCATTTTCTTTCCATCTGTTCTTTCTCCCCCTCTCCATATCATTCTGTATGAGCATCTGTATAAGTCCACCTGACAGGCATTTTGTAGGTGGTGTAGATGCAAAGAGGTGTGTTATTAATCTGATCAGTGGGATCTATCCTGGTGTTTGTAAGAACTTTTTCCAAAGGCTTTGAACCATTGAGTTTGTAAATTTTAAGATTCTTGCTTTGAAATTTCTGTCCTAAGTCGCTATTTTGTCAGTCCGCAGTTGAGAGAGCTATGTCTGTGCCCATGAAATTGCATGTTTTTCACAAACATTCATTGTTTCCTTCTTTGGTTAGATCTTTGCTTTATTCTTAAGGTGAATTCAACTTTTCATTGATGTCTGGAGATTGTTCTCTCTCTCTTTTTGGTCACAATGCTAAAATGGAAAAGGAAAGGGAACAGCACAGGTTGAATGTGAGAAGGGCTCTTTTTATTTGGAAATGGCAAGAGACTTTCCGAAATCAGATTTCCTCTTTATTTAATTTCATGAATCTGTTAAAGAACAATGAGGGTCATCTTCAGTGTTGTCTAGATGCTTGTGAATATAATTGATTGACATATTCTCATGGTTTTTGGCTGTTCAATAAAAGGATTCAGGATATTCTACATATAATGTGTCTACTTCTGCTTTTAGCATGGCAGCTCTCTTAGTGGATGTGTGCAAGGTAGGTAGTTGGGCTTCTCTGTTGTCTTTTGTAGAACCTCACAGGATTGACAAATTTGCCTTTGCAGATACAGCTTTGCCTTGCAGAAGTTGGTGCCTCGGCAGGCATATATTCTTGTGAGTTTGCTTGCCCAGGAAGTATGGTGATGATTTGAATAGATCCCATTGTAAGGATCTATTCCCCACACTGCAGAAAAATGGAACATGGGTATATTTACTAGAGGTGTGCATGAATTTCCTTTGTTTCCTTCATGCTATTGTTTCATTTCGACCGTTTGTCTACACAAAACGAATGATGACATTTTTGTAGGAAACAAGAAGCGACATGAAAATAAAAGCCACACAATCATTGTGCTTGCTTTCGTTTCCTTTCGTTTAGGCCCCGTAACAATAAGCAGGTACTGACAGAGGGCTGCTTTCCCATTACAGCTGATGTGTATCAATGGGTGTTAATAATAATAGTAATATAAATAATGATAGTTACTCTGGTAATCTAAGCTGAGTCTGAGAGAGGAGTGTCTCCCAATTACATCCGATGTGGATCAATGGGTCTTGATGATCATATTTATATTAATATTAAGAACAGCAGTTATTCTGACATCCTAAGCTGAGTCTGGTTCCAGGAGAGCAGTGACTCCCAATTACATCCGATGTGGATCAATGGCTCTTGATGATCATATTTATATTAATATTAAGAACAGCAGTTATTCTAGCACCCTAAGCTGATTCTGGGTCTGGGAGAGCAGTGCCTCCCAATTACATCCGATGTTGAAATGCCCTCCATGTGTGGCGATTTTCACCCCTCTAGCCCAAAAACCGAGCCGGGGTGGAAGGGATGAGCCTCGGAAGCCCTCTCATTGCAGCCAATGGTCCGAAAATTTCTTTTTTTGGAAACCAGACGAAAATTTGTGTCGTATAAGCAGCCCATTTTCGTTAGCGAAATGAGATGACACGAATGAAACTACACAAAACGAACAGCAATTCTATACAAATGCACTCCTCTGATATGTACCACTAAGGTTCTTTACTGGGAACTTTACTGGGGCAATCTTTCCTGACCTTGTTGGTGAATAATTGGTTTTTCTGGTGCATTTTGGATTTGATAACTACAGTTGGATATGTTTTGCTAGTGCCTTGTTTCTTATACCCTTTTTTGGTCTGCAGTCTCATTGGAGCTTGTTTTCCATCACTGGGGATGGGGTAAGGGTGTGAATTAGGGTGGAGATATTGATTGATGTTTATTAAGCCCTGCCTTACTGCAGAAAATGAAACTTTACAGTAACTACAATAGTTCCATTCTCATTCAGTCCTTCGTTCTTTTTAATTTCCTCCCCATGTCCTGACCATGCAGCAAGCCTCCCCCCTTTCTTTCAACTGTTTGAATAGTTTAGAGTCCTGTAAGGGGAAGCATCACACTAAGCTGGTTTCAGGTCATCTGGAGTAATTATCCCTGCCCTGATTGCAACTTCCTTTCCCTGCTGGTTAGAGAAGTCTGCTACCTGCTGATTGCAACTGGTTCCTTGGGCTACAGACAATTTTTAATTAAACTGTATTACTCTTTTGTGAATTCTAAATCAAAAGTTTTAATTTTTTAATCAGTTTTAAAACCCATGGGAGTCACATCCATTACATTTATACGGAGTTTCAGGTTTTTAAATTTCAGGGTGTTTGGCAGAGAAGGACAGACAGGCAGAGGCATTTTTACTTCCTCTTCCACCATGTAACACGGTTTTTGTTTCTAGGTTATAAATGTCATTTCCTAATTGGTTCTATCATGAAACATGGAAAAAGTTTATTAAACTGCAAAAACTTGGTTTTTGCGGGGCATCTGGCAGCACATTTTGCTCTATGAATATCTCATAGAGTCTCAACCAATTCAACATAGTTTGTGGCAGCCACAAAAGCGAAGTTTCTGGAGAATAACTACTTTCAAAGTCAGTACTACACCGTTAAACAGGAAATGATATTTTCAAATCAGGAGCAGATTTTTTTTCAGATTTTGTTCCATAGTGTTATAGATTCTTGTGAGATTTTCTCACAAAAAGTCATAACTACCTCATTGCACAAAGAATGTTAAATGCTCAGTTTGTTTCCCAAGTAATCAGTTTTGTTACTTGGTTTATCTGAGAGATGAGATACCTGCTTTCACTATTATGCAAAAGGATCTTGCAGCACTTTTGAGTTTAGCTAAAAGAGTGGTTCCCAACCTTTGGACCTCCAGGTGTTTTGGACTTCAACTCCCAGAAATCCCAGCCATCTTTGTTGCTGTTAGGAATTGTGGGAGCTGATGTCCAAAAAACCTGGAGGCCCAAAGGTTGGGAACCAGTGAGCTAAAAGAAAGAAGTGGATAGCATAAGCTTTCATAGGCTTAAGTCCTACTTCATTGCTTGCATTTGGTAGAGTTAGTCTACGAAAATCCAAACTATCAACATCTTTATCTCCATCTCAAAGGAGATTCCTTTACATACTAATCAAGACTAGCATGGCTCTGTTTTTTAATTCTGACCTTACCATTCTACTACTAAATGTTTGAGGAAGGAGGCAGTGAGCTTTCATCAGGAAATGAGCATAGGAGTTAGGGAGGCTGTATGACAAGAGCATCTCGATCTTGGTGGCATGGCTTCCACCTTTTTGAACATTTGCTAATACTGTATATTTGCAGATTTAACAGCAGATAGATCTGTTTATTGCTTGGCCCACTGACGATATCAACAATAAAAGACAAAAACAAAAACAGAGTCATCACTATCCTAAAGCTCCTGTAATAGATAACTAAAATAATTTAAAACACAATATTTAATCAAGTTTTATTGTGTTTTAATTTATTTTAGTTATCTATTGCAGGAGCTTTAGGATAGTGATGAGTGTCTATTTGCGTATTTTTGTTTTTTGTCTTTTATTAAATAAGTTTGGTAAAATGGGATTACATTACAAGATGAAAGCAGGGGGAGTAGAGTGACGATGTAAAATAATCAGTCGGAGAATTTAGATAAGTGCATTACCATGACAAGGGACTCCATTTTGTGAGATAAAGTGATCTCTCAGGTGGGCAGCTTTTGTAACAAATTTGACTTGTTACAAGTGTAGATTCTCCCCAGAAAGAAAATAAGACAGTTTTGCAAATAGATCCCAGTTCGGTGTTCTAACCAAAAGTGGTTGTAAATATTGGGATTGCACCTTGGCATATAGACAAACAAAATATGCACAATGTCATCTGTGGCTGGCGAGGAAACTTGAATCTGAATCTGAGTGGAGCTATATATCCTTCTAACAGCAGATGGGCAGTTGAGAGTGACTCATTCTGGCTCTTGAGGGCATTCATTCAGGCTTGGTTTGAGATTTGCTGTTTTCTCCTCTACTCTTGTTTTGTCTTTGTTTTGTAATATGTGAATTTTCTTACAGTGATCTAAATGCAGTTGTTAGACCCAAGCAGAATAACTCAATTGAATCATAAAAATTTTGTAAACCAACATAAGTTTCATTGATTCAGCTCATCAACTCTGATTGGGACTACAAATTGTGTTTGGTCATTGTCTTCCTCATTACTTCTTTGGATTGTCAGGTCTACAATATTTATTTATTTATTTATTTATTACATCATTTCTACCCCGCCCTTTTCACCCATCAGGGGACTCAGGGCGGCTTACAATATACATCGGAAACACAGTTAAAAATCATCCAAGATTAAAAATTACAATAAAAATTAAAATTTAAATTAAAAACCAGCATAATTATACATCTAAATATACATTTCAGGCGCATTTTTCATGTCCAGGTGGGGGTCTGTCAATGAGTCATATATTCATATTGCAATTCTGCTGTTACTCATGCTCAAATGCCTGCTCCCATAACCACGTTTTTGTTCTTTTTCGGAAGGACAGGAGGGAGGGAGGGAGCTTCCCTAATTTCGTTTGGGAGGGTGTTCCATAGGCGGGGGGCCACCACTGAAAAGGCCCTGTCCCTCGTCCCCGCCAGCCGCACCTGTGAGGCTGGCGGGACCGAGAGCAGGGCCTCCCCCGAGGATCTCAAATTCCGTGATGGGACATAGCGGGAGACACGTTCGGACAGGTAAGCTGGGCCGGAACCGTTTAGCGCTTTATAAGCTAAAGCCAGTACTTTGAATTGTGCTCAGTAGCAAATCGGCAGCCAGTGGAGCTGACGTAACAGAGGAGTAGTACGCTCCCTGTACGTTGCTCCAGTTAACAGCCTGGCAGCCTCCCGTTGGACTAGTTGAAGCTTCCGAACAGTCTTCAAAGGCAGCCCCACGTAGAGTGCGTTGCAGTAATCTAGTCGGGATGTAACAAGAGCGTGGACCACCGTGGCCAAGTCCAGCTTCCCAAGGTACGGTCGCAGCTGGCGCACAAGTTTTAATTGTGCAAAGGCTCCCCTAGCCACCGCCGAGACCTGGGGCTCCAGGCTCAACGATGAGTCGATCACCCCCAGACTGCGCACCTGCGCCTTCAGGGGGAGTGTAACCCCATCCAGCACAGGTTGTAACCCTATACCCTGTTCGGCCTTCCGACTGACCAGGAGGACCTCTGTCTTGTCTGGATTCAATTTCAATTTGTTGGCCCTCATCCAGTCCGACACAGCGGCCTGAACAGCCTCCTTAGTGACAGGTGGGAAGGAGTGACAGAGTTGGACATCATCTGCATAGAGATGACACCGCACCCCGAAACTCCTGATGATCTCTCCCAGCGGCTTCATGTATATGTTGAACAACATGGGGGACAATACAGACCCCTGCGGGACCCCACAAAACAAAGGTTGTGGGGCCGAGCAGGTGTCCCCCAGTGACACCATCTGGGACCGACCCTCCAGGAATGAGTGGAGCCACTGCAGAACAGTACCTCCAAGTCCCATTCCCGCGAGGCGTCCCAGAAGGATACCGTGATCGACGGTATCGAAGGCCGCTGTGAGGTCCAGCAGAACCAGCAGGGACACACTCCCCCTGTCCAGTTCCCGGCGTAGATCATCCACTAAGGCGACCAAGGCTGTCTTGGTACCATGCCCCGGCCTAAAACCAGACTGTGCCGGATCTAGAAAATCAGTGTCAACCAAGAATCCCTGGAGTTGCGAGGCAACCACACGTTCCATAACTTTGCCCAATTAGGGAAGATTGGAGATAGGCCGAAAGTTTCCGAATTGAGTGGGGTCCAGTGATGGCTTTTTCAACAGCGGTTTGATCACAGCCGTCTTTAGGCTCGCTGGAAATATGCCTTCCCGAAGGGAGGCATTCACCATCACCTTCACCCACTCGGCCAAACCCCCTCTGGCTTCTCTCACCAGCCAGGATGGGCAGGGGTCTAGAATGCATGTGGTTGGTCTCGCTTCTCCAAGGATCTTGTCCACATCCTCGAGCTCAACCAATTGAAATGAATCCATCAAAACAGGACAAGCAGGTGTTCTTGCTACATCCTCAGAGACTGCCGTTAATATGGCGTCAAAGTCAGAACGGATCAAAGTGACTTTGTCCGCAAAGAACCGAGCAAATGCTTCACAGCGGGCTGCCGAATTGTCAGGGATCCCGTCTTGAGGGACGGGATATAACAACCCTCTGACAACTCGGAACAGCTCCGCCGGACGGTTCTTTGCAGACGCAATATTAGCTGCAAGGAAAACGTTCTTTGCAGCATCTATTGCCGCGGCATATGTCCTAAGATAGGAACATAGCCGTGTTCGGTTTGGCTCGCTCGGCTCCGAATGCCACACACACTCTAGTCCCCTCTTCTTTCGCTTCATCGCTGCCAGCTCCTCAGTGAACCAAAGAGATGGTTTAGCTCGGGTACTTGAGAGGGGACGCTCCGGAGCGATCATGTCTAGTGCCCTAGTCATCTCTCCATTCCAGAGAGAGACCAGAGCATCAACAGGATCACCTGCCGAGGAGGCGGGAAATTCCCCAAGAGCCATCAGGAATCCATCTGGATCCATAAGCCTCCTGGGGCGGACCATTTTAGGTCCACCACCCCTGCAGAGGTTAGGGGGCGCAGTAAGTCTAAACCTGATCAGGTGATGGTCGGTCCATGGCAAAGGAGCGATGGTGAGCTCCTCCACACCGCCACCTTCCTCCCATCCCTGACAGAAGACCAGGTCTAGTGTTTGCCCCGCACTGTGGGTGGGACCAGATACCAGTTGGGACAGCCCCATGGTTGCCATGGCGGCCATGAAGTCCTGAGCCGCACCTGAGAGGTTGGTCTCGGCATGGACATTGAAGTCCCCCAGCACTATGAGCCGCCGGGACTCCAACGCCAGGCCCGAGACCACCTCAGCTAGCTCAGGCAGGGAGACTGTAGTGCAGCGGGGTGGTCGGTACACTAGCAGAATCCCTAATCTGTCCCGGTCTCCCACCCTCAGGTGGACACATTCAAACATGGTCGACTGTGGGACGGGGCACCTGATCAGGGGGATAGAATCCTTATAGACCACCGCGACCCCACCTCCCCTCCCTCCAGATCTTGGCTGGTGCTGTACAGAGTATCCTGGCGGGCAGAGCTGGGTGAGGTTGACCCCTCCCAACTCGTCCAGCCAGGTCTCCGTAATACATGCCAGGTCTGCATGTTCCTCCAGGATTAAATCCTGGATGAATGATGTTTTCCCGTTTACAGACCTGGCATTAAACAGCACCACTTTTAATCTGGAGGGACCGCCATCCTGGTTACCCAGATTAGCTATGTCAGGAGACCGTTTTAAAGCTACTAATGTTCTTCCACAAACCCTAGGCCGAATTAAATTAGGTCTCCCTTTCCCGTATCTCCCCCTCCCTGACACCACCTCTATAGGGGCCCCCCACCCACCCAAGCACCTCCCTCCCCTCTCATACTGTCCTCTCCCCCCCTCTTCCCGTGGTCTAAGCGCTGTTCCTTGATGTATTACTTTCCCATTGGCACTTAGTATCCTTTCCCATCCATTCCCACTCCCCACCCTATGATCCTCGTAGTCCTCCAGCCTCGCCCACCCCCCACCGCTAATACAAAGTGCAAATGCAATTGTAAAGTGCAGAGAGTGCGGGGGCAACATGGATGAGAGGATTTGATATAACTAAGGTGCAGATAGGCTATAGTTGTTATATTTGATGGGTGGGTTGATTCAAGTATAATTCATAAAGTGCCAGAGTGCCAACTAAGAGACAAGGTTTTAGCAGCATGTAGCAGTTCATTGAGGTAGTAATAGTAACGTTGTTAATCAATCATCAATGAGGTAGACTCACAGATTCAATATGAACTTAAAATTGTTACTATGGTTTTTAGTTAAAAACACACAAAGCGGGGGTCAGAGGTAAGGCTTTCACAGTCTCTGTAGTTGAAATTCGTGGCCAGATAGAGATTGTTACCTCCGCATCTTCTGAGGCCTCTGTTCTCCTTTGGCCTCCGCGTGGTAACCCGGTTCTACAGCCACCTCCCGGTCTGGCGAGGGGCCTAATACAGTTCAAGTGGGTCTGGTGCTGACTCAGCGTAATTTAGCAGGGGCCAGGCAGGTCCCAGCAGGCCCCAACAGGCCCAGTGCGGTCCCAACAGGCCCCAACAGGCCTAGTGCACTCTGCGGAGGCCAGGCAGGGCCAGCAGCCGCCTACAATATGTTCTGAAACTCAGTAAATGCATGCTCTTCCCACAAGAAGAAGTGAGATTTGCAGGATTTGTGGCAAGTAGAAAGTGATCCATTCTAGGTATCCTCCATCAGCTGATGAAAGGGAAGGTTTCCAACTAAATCTGATATTCCAGTCCTCTTTCTGGTTTCTTTTCTTTCTTTCTTTTTTTAATCTCCACCATTTCATTCTAAAAAAAACATTTCTTCTATGGATTCAAATATCATGCTGAAGACTGTCTCTGGTGAGTTACTGAGTTAATTTTGCCTTGTTACAGTATAGTTTATGCATATTTAGCTTGAGCTCTGTTGCCATGGCAGTCGTTTTAAAATGCATTTCCATTTCACATTGTGACAGTGTATTGGGTCAGCTTGTTTTCTTTCACTAAACAGAGTTAAGAAGCCGTGCTGTGTTTGCAGGAGATACTCTTCTTTGGGTATTGGAACTTTTGTGTGTGTGTGCCTTTAAGTCACCTGTCAGCTTATAGTGACCAGATTTGCTTATAAATGCCACCCAAAGAAGTGGAAACTCATCTAAAACTGCTTCTTTCTGAGATTGTGCCTCTGGGTGGGCAAGATCAACTGATTTTCCACATAAACAATAAAACCAAACCTAGTTACAGGAACAACATCACAAAACTTGGCTGTAGCAGGCTCCCAGGTGCTTATATTCTTTGACATCTCATCAATGTACACAGGGCTATGACTAGTAGGCATCATTAAGAGTCTTTTGCAGAAGGCTGGGCAACTGGAACAGAGCAATGTTAATTTCCACCAGGTTTCAGGTTAAAGGTTCTCCCGAGATGGCTGCAGGGGAGACAGTTGTAAAACAGCAGCGGAAGAGAGCTATAGAGCTGCCGGAAGGGATGGGACAGTGGGGTAGACCAAATGTTCAAGATGATACAGCATTTTCAGGCTGCCAACCCTGTATTTCCAGTCCTTGCCAAGCAGCAAAACAAGGTTTGTTGAACCTGGAGGGGCTGTTCAGCTTGTTGAGTCAAAGTTGTGCAGGTCTGTCTTCGTATATTTTTATATAAAGAATTTATCACTTTTCAGCCCACCAGGGCCCACAGGCAATGTGTAATGGATAAGCACTTCATTTAAAGCATTAACTATAAGCAGAGAGAACAGATAAAGTATTATTTTAAAACCAAACTAATACAATTGTTTTAAAAATAGTTTGAAAACCACATGCAGTTGAAACAACAGGAGCAATGATTGATTTTCAGTACCAACAGCTTTATGAATGAATAGTCCTAACTGCCTACCAGAATCTCAGGAAGAATGGAGTCAACCTGGCTTCACTTGGGAGTTAATTCCACAGTCAATATGATACTATAAAGAAAGCTGAGGCACATGTCCTCACGAACTTAGCCTCCTTTCATTGGGGACCTCAAATTTAGGACAGATTCATGTGGGAGGTGATAGTCTTTTAGATACTCTGGCCGCAAATGGCTTACAGCTAATGAGCCAAAACTTCAATTTGAGCTTTGAAGCAAATTGACACATGACCTGTATGGTCTGTAAAGACACACCTGGCTGCTACATTTCCATTGGCTACCGTTTCTGAACACTTTTCAAAGACTACCCTTCATAAAGGTGATTGCGGTGTTCTAATGGAGAGGTAATGAAAATGAGGCCAAGAAAGGGTGTAGTTGGTTCATCAACCAAAGCTGGCTGAAACTGATCTTCCAAGGAACTGGGTCCAAGAGCTTCCCCAAGCTAAAGATCTGATCTTTTAGAAGGAGTGTAGGCACATCCCGACAAGGTTGTGAGTCCAATTTCAAATGCTGCTTCCATCTTGTTTGAATTCTATATCCACCCATATCCAGTTCTTTGCTGCCTATAGACAAAGCTAAGAGGGAGCTAAATAATAGATATCTTCATACTTCTTTCATCTGATCTCAAAATTCCAGATTACATTCCTCAATGGCTTCATGCAGATTTAAATAAGCTATAGGGTACAGTATTGAACTTTGTGAAATCCAATAGTTTTTCAGAAGGCTGAAGAACCATTTTCTAGCATCACCACTTGGGAACATTTAGCCAAAAGACCAGAAAACATTGCAAAACAGTATCCCCACCTCGGCCAAATGGCCCAGGAAAGTACCAGGAGTAATGATTTCAAATACTGCCAGGAGATCTAACAGGACCAATATGGGTCATCCACCAAGGCTGTTTCTGTCTCGCAACTGGTCTGAACTAGTTATCCAGATGATCAGTTTCACCCAGGCAGTGGGTTCATCGAATATCATTTGCCACATATTCCTTTTCTTCCAAAGACCATTTGTATTTTGCATAAATATCTGCTTCTAGGAAATGTAATACAGCTGATTTAATACATATGGTACATATTTAAATACAGTCTCACCCAATCCATTTTCAGAGCTACTGATGTTCAAAGCAGTCAGTATACAGCAGTTAGTTTGCTATATTTTGTGCTGCAGTTAATTCATTGCCAGCTGCATACATTCATTTGCAATAAATAAAATCCATACTTCAAGAGGAAATACATATTCATTTTAGTTTGCACTTACCCCCTCTGAACAAAATTTGCTAAGAAAACCCTCGGATAAAGTCACGTCATGGAGTACAACTTGGAGAAGCGCAACAACAAATGGAAGGAAGGAGACATTTTGGTTTGGAACAATAAACAGTTAATTTGCTACTGGCTTCATTCTGCCAGATGGTACATTATGAAGTTTTTAAAAACCCTGTCCTCCCTGCATTATGTTAAGGATGTTTCAGTATAATATTTTTTGCCCTTTTGAACTCTAAGATGTGTTCCCCAGTTGTGAAATGCTGAAGATTGAATTTGTTAGCTGGACCTAACCCTACAATTTGGAGAACTATAAAAGCAGAGCCAGTGATGTAAGGTTTGACTCCCCTTTCCCCATTCTCTCCAACACAAAACTCCAAGGGACCTGAATAATATTGTAAGACTTTTATTCCAAACAAAGTTGTGTTCTAGACTAGAACAGCCCCATTTCTTTGTGGGGGTGAAGTTATAGTGGAACATTTAATCCTGAGCAGACTCTGTGGTTTGGAGTTCTGGACTGCAACTATGGCCAGGCATAACCGAGCCGCAATAGTCCATACATTGGGATCTTTCTGATTAGACTACTGTAATGCATTCTATGTGGGTCTGCCCTAGAAAATAACATGTAAGCTATAGCTAGTGTAAAGTGCAGTGGCAAAATTGCTAACTGTGATACTGTACAGCCAACATGTAACACCAGTTTTCAAAGAATTACACTGTCTGTTAGTGACATTTCAAAGCCCCAAGTGGTTTGGAACTTTGATATTTGAAGGTGGACGTCTCTAGATGGACATTTCGTGCCCATGAATGCGGAAGGAGACTAAAGGCAACTTAATTAAAAAGGCCCTTGTTGAGGGTTTCAGGCCAGGATAAAGTATTTGGGGTCTTCTTATGAAAGCTTCAACCTGATTGTGTTTATTGATAGCTTAATTACAAATGTTAGCTCTTCTTTTGACTACTTTGAAAAGCCTCTTGCCTCGCTGTAATCACTTTCTGGGGAGAAGTATTCAGATGTATTCATGTCATAATGAGGCATCATAAATAACAAGCCCTTAAAAGTAGCAGAGAGAAAGAAGCCTCAGGCCTGTTCTGCTCTTTCCATGTTCCTTCTGCTGTTTTGTCATTAGTTCCACCAAACGCATCACTTGACACCTTGTGTTTCTTAAAATGTGATTGAATATTCAAAATGTAATTTGAGTGCCGAGTGGGTTGTATATTATATATACTGCTGCAGGTCTGTGGGCGTTTTATAGACCATTAAGGTTAAAACTGCTCTCTAGAGTCAAGAGTTAATGTGGTCCTACTTTCCATCATTCATATTTTGTAATAAATCAACAGAATACTAAACCTTTTCTTAAGACTAGTATCATTTCATGATTATTAGCTATGCATTATATCACTGCTCTTTCATGGAAGACATATTTTATAACAGACTTTCAGAGTATCCTGCAGGATTCAGAGTAAATGAGATTATCTTGGGCCCCTTCTACACTGCCATATAATCCATATTATCAAACCAGATAATCAATATGATCTGCTTTGAACTGGATTATATGAGTCTAACTGCCCTATAATCCAGTTCAGTGCAGATAATCTGGATTGTATATGGCAGTGCAGAAGGTATTAGTTGACCAACCTTCCCTAAAATCTTACCCTCTTGGTGTGTTGGAGTACTATAATCCCTGATATTTTGACACTGCTGGCTGATGTTGATGGGAACTTCAGTTCACTACATCTAGACTCCATCAAGTCAAGAAGTTAAGTATTGATTTATTTATTTACCGTATTTATATCCCACCCTTCTCACCCCGAAGGACTCAGGGCGGATCACAACGTATATATACATGGCAAACATTCAATGCCATACGACATAGAGACAGAGATGAAGACACAGAGGCAATTTAACATTTTCCAGCTTCCAGACTTCATGAGAATATGCTCGATTCCGGCCACAGGGAGAGCTGCTGCTTCATCATCCACTGTGACACTGAATCCTTGATGGATTACTTCCTCATTCCTTTCTGCTGAACGATTTTATGGTGTTGTAAATTAGTTAAATTAGCCTCCCTGCATAAGCGGTATCTAAATTCCCTATTTGATAGATACTACTATCTTTTGGGTTGCTTAGGTCAACAATGAGGTGGGCTATTTTTTTAGTGGTTGGGCGCTCAATCCGATGTGGGCTGGCTCGAACTCATGACCTCTTAGTAGTGATTTATTACAGCTGGCTACTAACCAGCTGTGCCACAGCCCAGCCCTTTAGTATTTCAAATAGTATCTGATTCTATGAATATACTAGTTTTAGAAAATGAAAGACATCCAGTCATGCATGACATTTGCAAATCCCACTCCAGCCATTCAAATTTCTCTTGTGAATATTGAAAGACATTCCAAGTATTATTTGGCAAGTCTGGCAGCAGTAGAATACTAAAGCATGACTTTTTCCACTCACAACCCCTTCCCGTTCAAGAAATGTTTGTGTGACCTCATGTGTATAGATATATAAAATAGGTATAAAAACCAAACATTTCTGATAATAAATCAGCATTTGCAAGGCTTGCTACATAGGCTCGTTTTCCTTTTGGTGGAGTACATCTGAAGCATTTTCTGCAGAGTCCACTGCTACTGCTCATTGTTGCTAACATTTGTGTAAATGAATGGCATTCAGAAATCTTTTACTCTTGCAAATTTTGGTGACCCCAACATTGAGCTCAGGGGACCCTATTTAGATCAGTATCCACATTTGAAGAAGCAGTGTACTAAAGCATAGTTGTTTTTTGTGCAACTATAAATGAAAATTCAGTTTGGGCAAAACTCTGGTGGGATGGCATTTTATTTAGGCTATTTATTTATTAACCAGCCTTCATCAAAATATATCAGATGGGCGAGTAACAAATGTAACCACAAAATGGTAATGCACCCACAAAATGTAATAAACAACACAGTAGAAAGGAAAACATCAATAAAAGACAATCAAAGCCAGAAAACAATCTGTTTATCTTGAAATGCTTGAGCAAGGAGAAAAAATGTGATCACCTTTGGGACGGAGAGCATTCCAAATGCCTTTTGCGTTTTTTTATCCTACAACGAGCCAGAAAAAGAAACCTTTAAAAACCCCTGGTTATTAGTCACAGCCAATAAACCACTGTCCTTGTGGATCCCTAGCTTATTTGGTTTCCAAACAAGCCCAGTGCCTGAAGACTTGAGATTTTGACAAAAAATGTGGCAAAGCTATTCCTCCATTTCCAAATCATGGCAGGTCTGTAGATGCATATACCTAATAGCACACAATTTGGCAACCAGTTTCGCCAGTTCTTGGATAGGGAGAGGGCAATAATGCTAGAAGAGGACTCAAGCAACTTAAACAGCCCAAGGGTCCTGTGACACCGTGAAGCAGTGGTTTTTGACCTTCCTAATGGTGTGACCCCTTAATACAGTTCCCCATGTTGTGGTGATCACCAACCATGAAATTATTTTCATTGCTACTTCACAACTGTAATTTTGCTACTGTCATGAATTGTAATGTTAATATCTGATATGCAGGATGTATTTTTATTCACTGGGCCAAATTCACCGCAATTACCCAATAAATGCAAATTTGAATACTAGTGGGGTTGGAGGGTGATTGATTTTGTTATTTGGGAGTTGTAGTTGCTGTGATTTATAGTTAACCTACAATCAAAGAGCATTCTGAACTCCACAATGATGAGATTGAACCTATCTTGGCACACAAAACTCCCATGACCAGCAGAAAATACTGGAAGGGTTTGGTGGGTATTGACCTTGAGTTTGGGAGTTGTAGTTCACCTACATCCAGAGAGCACTGTGGACTCAAAACAATGATGTATCTGGACCAAACTTGGCATAAATAATATGCCCAAATGTGAACACTAGTGGAGTTTGGGGAAAACAGACCTTAACATTTGGGAGTTGTGGTTTCTGGGATTTATAGTTCACCAACAATCAAAGGGCATTCTGAACCCCACCAATGATATAATGGGGCCAAACTTCCCACACAGAACCCCCATGACCAACATACTGGGAGATCTGGGAAGAATTAACAGTAATTTAGGCAAGATGTAGTTCACCTACATCTGGAGAGTACTGTGAACCCAAAAAATGATGTTCTGGACCAAATTTGTCAAAATTTGGGAGGATTAGCTGTCTGTTTCCAAAAAGAAAGAGAAGGACAGATGGAGAGATCTTAGGCTTCTCTGCCAAAGGGAGTCCTAAAACCATTAGAAATATGTGTTTTCTGATGGTCTTTGGCGAGCCCTCTGACACCTCCTCGCAACCCCCCCCCCCCCCAGGGTTCCCGACCCCCAGGTTGAGAAAACTGCCTTAAAGGATAGCAGGTTTATAGCTGCATAATCTTTTTGTAAGAAAGGTCTTGCTCCATTATGTTCTTAGGCTCCATAAACTTCAGGCCAGAGCCAATAAATCCAACATTATTTAAATCCAAATGCTCTTCTTTTTCAGCATATCTCGCTGCCTTGTCTTTCCTGCTTTAACAATTTGCACAAGACTGTTAAAGCCAAGTCTTGTCATCACTACTCTGACATTTTGGTTGCTGTCAGAGGACATTGTCCAAGATCTGACAGTTCCCAAAATGGATAGTTTTTTGAGAAGCACCTACAACTCTTATCATGAAGACACTGCTCCTTTGGGATGCCAATGACATTCTGAAAGACCAACATGCCTCAGCTATAGGTTTAAAACAATCACCCATGGCCTTTATGCTTGCTGAAGCTCTCTCTATATGTGTCGACAACAGTGTGCACAAATTAGTCTATATAGAAAGTTGTCCATAAGAAACGTCTCCTTGGACCTTATACAGCCTCATTGGGCTCTATACAGCTAATACCCAGAACTGCAGACTTCTTTGTGGGATCAGAAATAATGTTTGGATTATACAGTTGGGAAGTGAATGCTAGATTCAAGTAAAATTTAGCTAATATTCCATTTTAAGATTGTAGATTGTTCAGAGACACTCCACTTCCCAGGTTCCTTGCTCTGATGCATGTTTCCTCAAAGGTCATACCGAGTGCAGTATCTCTCTTATGTAAATGTAAATAGAACTACAGCCTTGCTATACATGGTAATGATGCAATTATATGAACATTTTTGCCACTCCTTAATTACATTATAAGAATTTAATTTTCCCCTGGTTTCTGCATAATAATGCTGATCTCTTCATTCTGTTTTGAATGCCAGAGAATAGAACTCCGTTTACTACAAATTATCTTTGTTTTTTCCATTTCAATTTTAGTTGTATTGCTGTTCCTGTTTTCCCATTTGGCAAAAACTACATTACTGGGGCATCTTAAGAAGCAGTATCTTGCAGCTTTGTCTGCTTGTAGTTTATTGTTTCAATAAAACATAGGCACTTATACTTTAAAATTTCATAAATGCTCAAACAGTATAAATTGTCAGCTGGTTGAGTATTGTATACTTTGTATTAATGTGGTACTGTATGTTCATGCTGAAAAAGAGAGTATAAGCTGCTAATCTTGGTTTTTATAGATTGGGGTACTATCATCACACTTGATCTTTGTGCTGTTTTGTTTTTTTCAACTGTGGTTGATTTGATCTTTGAATTGCTCGGATGATCTTGTTTATGCTTTTCCTTGTTTCCTGTTCATCCCAAAATCAATAAAAACTAATTAGAAAGAAATGAGACAAAATGTTTTCAGGACCTGACAGCAGCCCTTGAAATTAAGTTTGCTGATAGTTCCAGCCAGTGATGGTTCTCTTATCTGTTTTAGAAATAAATGGTCTCATGAAATACATTGGTGATGGAGATTTTTTTTCCCTTCACTTCTAGGAAGCACAATGAAGTTGACTTCTGGAATCAAACAGAGCTTCCTAGGTGATTCTTTCTCGCCTGTCAAAAGCACACACGGGACTCTAGGTAGTCATTACATCCCTTCCTCAAATCCTGAAGAGCTATTTTCCTGTGACGTGACCACCAAGACAAATAGGTCTCCCGCTACCAAACCAGGCACATTCAGAAGACCACTTACGCCAAGGCACGAAGCACAAAGAAGTCCAACAATAGCTCGCTATTGTTCCAAAACAAAGAACCCACTCCTGAACAGTAAGAAGAATATGTCTCTGGTGGCATCAGGTCTGAACCAAGGCGAGTTGGTAAGTATTCTCTGCTCTGCTTCTGGCCCTTTTTACAGCTTACAGTAAGTGGCAAATGTAGGTAATAGAGCAAGGGTCAGAACATGCAATTCAAATCAAATCCTCTTTGTTGCCATATAAGCTGCTGCTTGAAATCATGGCACATAATAATTTAACTTTGGGTTTGTGATCTGGGAGAAAATGAGCTAGAGAATGTATGCCCAGTTTTCAGAAGCATCACTGAGAAAGCACGTTTCCTGCTTGGGGTGAGTGGAGAGGTTTCCATCCTAAGAATTAGATGTCATCGTATATCTGTTCTGGCTCTTTCTCTTTAATGAATTTTCAACAGGAAGTGACAAAAATCAGAAGTGGCAGGAAAACACAGAATGTTTGTGAGTGAAGTAGAAATATATCTGAACCCCCTGAAAAATTTAGTGAGTGGGACAGACCAATGGTTTGATAGAAATCTTGTTGAAGACTGCTCCAATTCTTAGGCCATCCTAGTTTTTTCACAAGAGCTGAAAAAATACTTGAAACATGTAGGTGCCAGAATTAAAATTTTATGAACCATCTTTGTTATGGTGTAAAGGATGATTGAAATGTGTAGAAATTTATTTATCATGTCAGAAGCAAATTGAGGATACAGTTATAATGTATTTAAAAACACAAAGTTAAAAACTTGTCATTATACTAGTTTTCCTTTGACCAGAAGCTGGCCACTTGGAGTGCCTCTGGTGTCACTGTGAGAAGGTCCTCCATTGTGGCTGTGTCAGGGCTCAGGTTGCATTGTAGTAAGTGGTCTCTGGTTTACTCTTCTCCACACTCACATGTCGTGGAATCCACTTTGTAGCCCCATTTCCTAAGATTGGCTCTGCATCTCGTGGTGCCAGAGCTCAGTGTGTTCAGCGCCTTCCAAGTCGCCCAGTCTTTTGTGTATCCAGGGGGGAGTTTCTCATCTGGTACCAGCTATGGATTGAGGTTCCGGGTTTTAGCCTGGCACTTTTGGACTCTCGCTTGCTGAGGTGTTCCTGCGAGTATTTCTGTGGATCTTAGGAAGCTGTTTCTTGATTTAAGATGTTGGCATGCTGGCTGGGTCGGAGATATCAATTCCTTGGTCCTTTCATTACAGGCTGCTACTTCCTGACAAATGTTAGGTGGTTCAATACCAGCTAAACAGTATAATTTCTCCAGCGATGTAGAAGTCAATATCATACTTCTGTGGTTTAGGGTTTTTTTATACTACATGTCTTCAATTGTAAGGTACCATCGATGGTAAGATGCACCCTAATTTCAGTATCACCATCACCAACAAAAATACTTGTTACAGCTGTGATTCTGAGATACACTCCATTTTTAGAGAAGTTTATATAGGAAAACAAGTGCATCCTAGAATTGAAGAGAGACAGTCATATGTGTTTTGAGAGACTTAATGAAGTGTTGTGTCTGGTGGTCAGCATTGGAGTGCTACCTGTGCTGGGACAACAGAAAGATCACAAAGCAGTGAACAGTTTTCTGAAGTTCACCCAATCATATTCTTCATCTGAAAAATAAATAACTAACAGTAAAATGAGTATGAGTGGAAGAAAGGAATGTTTGTTGGCATGACGTCCCTTGTTTATCTGAAAGTCTCTGAAAGTCTTGTATATGTTTTATTGTGTATGTTTTATAGTGTGGCTTAGAACTTTATAGATCTTAACAACTTTTGGTGGGAATCATACTTCTATTAAGTCTCCATGTCCTAGTGTACTTCCCATATTCTCCCAGTTTTATTATATCCATCACTGCAGCAGCATTACATGGATCTTGCTCAAGTTCTATCTAGAGCTGTGAGAGGCAAATTTCTTATTTTCTTTTAGCATTTATGAAGACTCCTTCTGTGGATTTAATTCTTGTTCTTTGTGGAGTGCTTTTGAACTTCAACTGCATTTGCTTAATAGTACATTTGCTGAGGAAGTGTGCTAACACTCCTTAGTGTAGAAAGAGTAAGGCTAGGTGAGCAGAAAGTCCACAAGGCCACACAGTTAAATTTACATGAGCCCCAAGATGAAGCCAGCCTGTGAAGCACTGACTGCTCTGGCATATTTGGGAATTGTCTTTGAAAGTTAATACGAGACTGAATGCTTGGGTACATTGAGGAAGAAACACTTCCAACATTTTGCCAATGAGCATGAAACATAACAACTGTTAAATCATTTGTTGGTGCCTCACACTGGAGACATGTTGGATGAGAAACAGAAGGCATTAGGAAAGCTCAATGTTTGTTAGAGGCTCTGATCATTATAAGACTTACATCTGAAGTCAGCTTATCTTTTGTGTCTAGCGGAGGTGAGAAGATAACACAAGGCTTGTAGAAGTGTGGTTGGTGATAAAAATGCGAGATTGTAATTACATTATGTAACACGATTTGTGTTCCTGGGCTATAAATGTCATTTCCTAATTGGTTCTGTCAAGCATATGGAAAAGGTTTATTACACTGCAAAAACTTTGTTTTTGTGGTACCTCCTGCAGCACATTTTGCTATAGTTTTGTAATGAATATCTCAGAAAGTCTCAACGAATTCAACATAGTTTGTGGCAGCCACAAAAACGAAGTTTCCGGAGTATAACAACTGCTTTCAAAGTACAGCAGAATTAAACAGGAAATAACACTTTCAAACAAGGAACAAAAAATGTTTGAAATTTTGTTACATAATGTTATAAGAGGTGGGAAAGGGGTTTGTATTGTTTACTCTGCCTTTCAAATGATCTCTCAGTCTAGGTTCCCAATAGCTGTAGTGACTGTCCCCTAGTTATGAAGATTCTGTTGCCAAACATCAGGCTGATAAATGTAAAAATACTAGGATTTAACTCTGGGTGACATATTTATTTGGCATGCAACAAGTGATCTTTTTCTAATTAGTATATAGAGTAGATTTCTCCCACTTTTGTTCACCAGGTATAGCAGTCTGTCGGATCTGTGGGATAGAAGGCAAATTCTTTATTACTTGTCCCATTCAGGAGTTGTCTGGTAGAAGCATATGCCCAGAATATAATTATTATTCTGGCCATTCCTCTTCCTATTGCCTTATGGGAAGCCTGAACTTATGCCTAAAGCAATGGTGTTCGGGAGCTTCAACTTTCACATAGAAACCTCAATTGAAGGAGATGCTGAAGACTTGGCGGTCTTCACATCAAACATATTCAGTTTGTGTTATTCAGTTTGGAGGATGTGTTGGATCAGTGGTTGTGCTTTGGAAATCAAGCCACATTACAATCAAAGTAGGTTTAATCTTCCTGAAATGCCACTATGATAATGTGGTCGATATTAAGTTGTCTTCAAAGGATCAAGAAATGCCAGCTTGGAATTTCAGTCAATTCAGAATGCAGTGATAAGGCTGGGGTTTGTATCCAGTTATAGATGGGATGTGTGTGTGTCTCCTTAGCGAAATGATTTAACTAGCTGTTGTACAGTTTCAAGGCACATACAATATATGGGTTAATCTTTCTGTAGTATGGAGAACATCCTCCTCTTGCATCAGCCTGTTCATTATTTCATACTTCATGGACACTCTATTGACAGAAATGAACTGTATTTGGCGGGACATTGAAAACAGTTTGCTTGTGGTCATGTGGAGGCTCTGGTAGGCCTTCCTCACCTCCCTGGGCTTCTATCATCATCTAAAAACCTTTTTGTGTGACAGATAATTAGCCTGTCAAACTGTTAGCTTCTTAATTTTTCATGCCTTGTTATTCTTAGAGACTTTATCTGCACTCTTGTCTATTGAATGAATTTTGAATGACTGCTTTTTTGTAGATAACCATGTGAATGTTGTTAACCATTTTAGGCATTTTAATGGAAAACCAGGATGTACACAAAGTCCCCTTTCAAAAATGCCAACAGTGCTTAACAAGCTGAATTATTTCTAATTGACTGTTTACTTTGCTTCTAGCGATTAGTACAGCAGTTTGTCAGGAAAACCAAGAGCAGTTGGTCAAATAAAATGACTGAAGAAACAACCCATGTAATAATGAAAACCGGTGAGTTGGGAGCATAGGAAAAACTTTCTATCTACATTGCCTTAGTGAGTCTTGGATGGGTGAGTCTTGTGGTACTCTTGGGATTCATGTTAATGATTGGTGAATAACACCTCTTCTTCTGGTTACATTCATAGAATTAGGTGAATAGCTATTAGCCATAAAGATCACCAGAGACTCCATGTTGAGAGTTGTTGAAATGCTGGGAACTTTCTTTGCCATAAAGTTCAGAGTATCACCACAAAGAACTAGGAAATAAAGATTTCTTCTCTGCCCTTCAAAAAGCTCATTTCACCTTGAAAGTGTGTGTGTGTGTGTGTGTGTGTGTGTGTGTGTGTGTGTGTGTGTGTGTGTGTGTGGAGAATGCTTTTAATGTGTAACAATAAAAAAAAATGTGTGCCAGAAGATACAATTTGTGAATTGTCCTGACAGTTATCTGGCAGATCCTCCTAAATATTTTATCTATCAGAACCCATGGCTGGAATCCAAATAACTTGTGCATCTAATTCTGTGTATCTAGAGGGTTTGTTTAATCTTTTACATTTTCCTCTTTTGCAAACTTCTAGATAATTTTCAAAATTGGCTGAGGATTGGAGCCCTTCAGTAGGATTCAGACAGTTTTTGTTGATGATGCTGTGTTACTTTTAGGGCTGGCATCAAGCACTAAATGATTTCTTCTTCTTTGTCTTCAGATGAGGATCGGGTCTGTGAACGAACCCTGAAGTACTTTTTAGGTATAGCTGCACAAAAATGGGTGGTGAGCTACCAATGTAAGTGTGAAATTTCTTTGCCTGTGACCTCTCTTTCTTTTCATGCTGTGAAAGCGTTAATAATATTTTTATCTATTTCATATATATTTACTGTAGATATTATACAAATATATACTAATATATATCCTGCCTTTCTCCCTCAAGCCAGCTAAGAACAACTGAAGACAGAATATATTGTCCAGTACTTCAGATAGTCGCAGCTAGTAGCTTTCATGTCATTTCGCCAGTAAACCTACCCTGGGTTTTCACCCAGATTTTCCAAAAACATGTCTCAGGTGCTGAACCGGTTCAGGGCGGATAGGGTTTAGCAACTTGAGTTCCAACTTCAAAGTTCAGATTAAAACCTGAAACAGAAATACTGATATGGAAGCCAGTAGTTGCCATTGGCTTAAAACACCATAGGAAGACATTAGCAGCTAAAAGTACACAATTCCATAGTCCAGGGACTGTCAACTACCAGACTTAAAAGCTTGCCTGAATAAATTAATCCCCAGCACATTATAACAAATGTACACAGCATGAGTCGAACACATCTCTTGGGGCACATAGTTTCTCAGCATATGCCATTGAAAAGTTAAGTCTGCTATAGGATTTTGTTGGACTTGCTGTTACAGAGGGGAGGGCCAAAGGAAACAGGATTCTGGGGAGTATAAATCAGCTCTACTCCTACCCTTTTAAAAAAATATAAAATGGCAATGGAAATGCCAGAGTAGATTGTAGGAACAGCATGGGGTAATCCTTTCCAGTTCACAGATACTGTTTTCTCATTTAAATAAGTGATGTCCTGAGTATAATCTTCATCTTAGGGGTGAGATACCCAAGTGCCATACTGTTGCATTGTTTCTCTCAAGGTAAAACAGAAGCTTGGGTGAGGCTGTTTAGATCAAGAAGACTGAGCTGCAGTCCTTGATTTGGATTTTAATGCATTACTTCTTTTTAAAAGGATGAGTTTTAAAATCTCTGTAAGATAGCCTCAGTTGTTTCCGTTATTAAAGTCTTGATATTGTTAAAGAAAACATCTGTATCTCTAAGGAGTCAGGTGAGGAGGTGAACATTCTTCCATCGGCACAGTCATACTGCCGCTAAGCAGTATTATTTTAATATAAGCTTGTTCATTTACACTACAGTGATGCAAATTCCTTTCCTATCTTAAGGCAGGGACTAGAAATCACATTGCATGTGATAAAAAGGGCTGGTGGTTGCTTTAATAATAATAACTCATCCCTGTTTGTTCTGTCCTAGGGATTGAACAATCACTCCAAGCAGAAAGATTACTTAATGAGGTATGGCTGTATTTTGTTGTTGTTATTATCGTTATTTTTTATTTGTTGGCAGAGCTGTTTGCAGAGCTCATTATTTACTGTTTATTTAAATGCTGTGAATACATGAATGAGAATTGAGCAGCCTTGGGGAGGGGGTAGAGAGGATATTATTGGCTCCCCCTTTTTTAATGAGAAAAGGGGCTGCTAACATTGGAATAAAAAGTCAATTTCCAAAGCAGGGATCCTCAAACTTTTTAAACAGAACGCCGGTTGCGGTTTCTTAGAGTGTTGATGGGCCATACTATAGTTTGAAAAAAAAAAAAAGCCAAAGTCCTATGCACACTGCACATATTTTTATAGTGCAAAAAACATAAAAAATACAATATTTAAAATGAAAACAATTTTAACCAACATAAACATATATTTCAAGGGGAAGTGGAAGTGTAAACTTGCTTTTGACTGATCAGATAGTCAAGTTAATTCAGATTGTTGTTGTGTGCGCTCAAGTTTTTTTAGACTTAGGGCGACCCTAAGTCTAAAGTTTAGGACAAGAGCTGGGTAAATGACAGGAGCACGGGCTCTTAGTTTAGGGACTCCTGCTTCAACGTTTAGTTGGATAGGGAAAGACTTTTTTCCTTTACTCCCCCAACTCTGTAGCTGCCTGGGTATTTTTTTTCTTATGGCATACTAAAACTACAGTTTGGAAACATTTCATTTTTATACTTCAGCTCCCAGAATCCCCCAGCCATCATAACCACTAGTTTTGTTGCTTTAATTGTATTATTTTTAATTGTCACATGTGGAAAGCTGAAATAGTTGTTAAGGATGGGAGCTATGTAGATGATGTCCTTTCTGGGATTTTCAGCTCCTCCATTAATTTCTCCTGAATATTTCAAGATGTAATTTTTTTAGATCTCTTGAAATTCTACTTCCTAGTAGTGCTATCAGTTATAGAGTCTGTGAATTCTTGTGCAGTCTTGTTGCAGGAGTATATAGAGTTCAATTACCTGCGGCGTGTAATATTCCTCTATTGGCAGGACATAAAAAGGAGATGTCTATCATGCCTGCTCCCCTTCCCTTTGTATCTGGCAACTGAACCAACTGTGGATGCCTTTACCAGGCTACCTCACTCTCTTGGCATTGCCAAGCACAGTTTCTATGTAGGTAGGTTGGCTGAGGTAGGCTTTTCCAAGAGCCGACTTTACAAGAGAGTGCTGAGTGTTGCTGGAGCCTCTTCTGTCAAGTGAAGGTCTGGAGAAAAGGGGGGAAAGTTTATGTGTGGTTACTGCTTGTCTACTATATAGCTATTGTGGTCCAATCTCTCTTCAGCAGGAGAATCTGAAATGAGATATAGACATTAGCCAAAGGAAATGGATTCAGGCGTTTTGTGTATCACCTCTTGGTTACCAAGTCTCCATGTCATAAACAAAAAGCAATCTGCTTTTGCTTGTATGTACCATTTTACTGTACTGTTTGCTAAACTGCTGTTTTATCCCTGAAGCTTCATCAGTAGTATAAATACTAAGGAGAGATTTCTTGGTTAAGTAATAGCTATTTTCTCATTAAATGTAATTAAGCAAGTTTTTCCTTTATTTATAAAAAAAGGTTTCTTGACATTAACTATGAAACGAGGGGCTGTTGTGTATACAACTTTACCTTCTTCGTCCCTCAGTTTGACTGAAACCACTTTCTCACTGCCATATAACCCAGATTATCAAAGCAGATAATCCACATTTTCTGCTTTGAACTGGATTGTATGAGTCTACACTGCCATATAATCCAGTTCAAAGCAGATAATCTGGATTTTATATGGCAGTGTAGAAGGGGTCTGAGAGGGTTTCAGCTTCTGAAGTGCAAACATTTCTTTCCTGCTTCAGTAACATAGAGCTAACCCAAAGAAAGCTTCACTGCATCTCTGTTGTCTTTCAGGAGGACTTCGAAGTAAGAGGAGATGTAATCAATGGTAGAAATCACCAAGGACCCAAAAGATCAAGGGAATCTCCTCCTGGAAAAGTATGGATGCTTTAACCATTTAATCCAGTTGTTGCTGGATTGATCTATCTGTCCATTCCATAATAGTCCCATTGTTGTTGTCTTGCCATTTTATACCGCACTTTATTGTCCAACTGTGAAATTTCCTTTTCCCATTTCGTATCACTCTGCATTTCGCCTGGGATCTACGAATTAGTCTCCTGTTTTTAACACTGTATCCTGCTTGTTGATTTTAATGATTGTTTTTATTGATGTTGATGTTTTTTACTGGGATAATTGTTTTATTGCTTTGTTACTGTTTTGTTTGTTTTATCGGGCCTAGCCCCATGTAAGCCGCCCCGAGTCCCTTCGGGGAGATGGGGCGGGGTATAAAAATAAAGTTATTATTATTATTTTCACTGCAAGGGATGTTAAAATGGGGGGGGGGATATGCACAACTTCCGTTCATACTTTGTCCTAGAATACATCCATCCCAGGATCATACAAGATGGTAATTCTCTGTTTATAGAAACTCTCAGAGGAGAGAATCCTAAGATGGCTTCATTGAATCTGATTATGTTAATGGTAGATAATAGGTAGAAAATATATGTCTGAGCATATAATGTGTGGTTCGCACTCTTCTGAGTGTGCATCTATGTATGCATTTATTTATCTAGCTTTTCTCTCAGGAGTAACTTATATGATGACATCTACAGTAGAGTCTCACTTATCCAAGCCTCGCTTATCCAAGCCTCTGGATTATCCAAGCCATTTTTGTAGTCAATGTTTTCAATATATCGTGATATTTTGGTGCTAAATTCGTAAATACAGTAAATACAACATAACATTACTGCGTATTGAACTACTTTTTCAGGTGCTCTATTTATAAAATCATAACCTAATTTGATGTTTAATAGGCTTTTCCTTAATCCCTCCTTATTATCCAAGATATTCGCTTATCCAAGCTTCTGCCGGCCCGTTTAGCTTGGATAAGTGAGACTCTACTGTATTTGTGCTAGTCTTCCTGATCCTCTGTACAGTTATCTCCATCTTCACTGGAGTTCAGGGTATAGTACCCCCATGGAAAACATGCAAATAAAAATACTATATTTTAATTTTCCAGTAGAATTTTTCTGGAGGACCAGTAAATGCCCAGAGAAGTGTTTTCTCAGGGCCCTCCAATGCGACTCTATAGTGAACCTGCGTTGGAGAACCTAGAGAGAACATATTAATTAAATCCACAAAAGTGTAACCCACCAATGTGGAGAGCCAACTGTATAAACTGAAATGTTCTAATTCTTGTCATTGAAATTGGGTTGCTAAGAGAGCGAGTAAATGTTGATTCTTTTTATTTTTGAAAGACTTTAATGTTCTGAGTACTAGGAATGTTTCACTATTAATATACACAAGGAAAGATGCTGGCAATATAATAAAATGTCATGTTGCCCTGTTGTAGAGAGAAAATAACAGCTAGTTCCTCAAAGAGGAAGGTGGGCTCAGAATTAGGAATGAATAAAAAGTGCAAAAAGTGCTCAAGATGCTACTCTGTTGATACCAGATTTATCTGTTATGTACCTATACCCTTCAGTCTGAAGAGGCAAGGCTCTGCATTATTAACTTGTTTACTCTACAACAGTGACATGAAGAGGAGATACTGGTTGGAGGTGGGAATTGAGAGACTTGCGGTGTATTTTTAAAAGGTCCTTTCTCCTCTTCTCCATTTCAGTAGCCTTTTTTCCCATGAATAAGTGCCACACTAACATCCTCATGTTAGGATGAGGGTCTGTTGACAAGCAAGCAAGAGAACTCTGACAAGTGATTTGATCCCAGGCTTGAAGTTAAATAAACATTAGTTATTTCCATCTCCTTCCAGTACTTAGCCTTGTTTTGTTTGTACCAGTGAAAATAATGCTTCTCTGGATGCCTGAAGTAGAAATCTACAAATAACCTCATGGAAGTAGATTGAGTCAGAATTGCCAATTTTTTCCCATTTCCTACACTGACCCCTTCCCTCTCCCAACCAATTTTAATTGCATGGAAGGGAAAAGCTTATAGACTATTGTATCCAGCATCCTTTTGGATTGATATCTTGTTTCTTCTTTGATTCTTACAGTGGGTGTGATTGTATTGAACAATGCAATCTGATCTCTATCCTATAGCATACATTCCTGTCTCTAAGCCCAATGTGAGGTTTTTTTCCGCTGCCTTGTCCATCTTCTTGGATTCTTTATTCCAAATTCCCCCCTCTGTATCTATAGATTTACTCCATTTCCTAACTGCCATGCTACATCAGGGGCTATTTTCTCTCCAGTCTCTTTCAGTCAACCACATGAGCTTTTCAAACCATAAATCTGAATCGTCACTAAAGTCCATTAAACTTTCAGTGCCTGCCTATGGGTAAGTGCTGTGGTTCAGTCGGAAGTACATAGATTGCAAGCAGAAGGTCTCAAGTTCAACCCTCACACTTCCAGATAGAGCTAGAAAAAATCCTGAAAAATTAAGACCTAGTTCCCTTCCGCACAGCTGAATAAATCCCACATTATCTGCTTTGAACTGGAACATATGGCACTGGACTCAGATAACCCAGTTCAAAGCAGATATTGTGGGGTTTTCTGCCTTGATATTCTGGGTTATATGGCTGTATAGAAGGGCCCCCATTAAACAATCAGTGTCAAGAATATTGAGTTACATGGATTAAGCTAATTTATATAAAGACAAAGGAAGTAACAGGGTCAAGCAAATAAACTGTGGAGACTTAGAGACAATAGGATCAAAATGAAGAAATATTATAGTGACGTTTCTTTCCAGGCACAGGAATCGCCCTGAAGATAAGGTGGAGTGTGCAGAAAACAGGGCAGAGTGATTTGAAGTAGGTTACGTTGTACAAAATAGGGAGAATATATAAAGATATGCAAAAAGGGAGCAGAGATTCTTATTAAAGAAGTAGAAGCGAAGTTGAGGTACAAGTAACAGGAAGCCATTGCCTAATCAGCTGCTCAATATACATTTCACTTTTGCCTGCTAAATATGTTTCCATTTAACCTGCTTAAATCCAATTAGCTTCTGGATAGTTTATTTCATGCCTGTACTAGTTCCATAGCTTGTGTTTCAAGGAGTTCAGTTATGCAGCTGGAGTAACGCTCTTCTTTTCCTTTCCAGCTTTTCCAAGGTTTGGAAATATGCTGCTATGGGCCATTCACAGACATGCTGCCAGGTAAGCAGATTGAAATGGCTGGCATGAGTTGAGAGGATTAGGTGAATTTCAGGGAGTACCTTTCTTCATTCAAAGATACGGTATCGTGTGAACAGCAAAACTATCATCTTTGTTATGGTTCAGTCATCAAAAATTTGGTGCTATATGATCACAATCTGAAATGATTTGATCAGTGATATATATATATATCTGGACAGTGATGGGAGTAATCCTCTTTTGATATTCTGCCACAACCCAAAAAATTCTAGGAATTGTAGGAGTGAATGTGCATTTGTCTGCTTATTTTTCCATTCATATATGTTCCTTCTTATTACTTTAAGGCAGTGGGTGTTGCACCCCAGTCAGAATTCACTTTGCCCTCAACACCAACCAGGAAATCAAAAGTAGTAATAAAACAGTTTATTGATAAAATCACATATAAAAAGGAAAAATCATATTGGAAATAGGAAAGGCAAAATCCAAGAGGTTATGTGGAAAAATAGTCAATAATAATAAGCCAAACCAAACTGACAGTAGGAAATAACACTCCAAAGGTAATAATTCAAACAGTTCAAAGCTGTTCCATAAAACAAGATACAGAAATAACAGAATCAAAACATGGGCATAAATCCAGAGAAACAAGTATCAAAACATGAATCCAGAAGCCAGACTATAAAAACGTTTTATACTAGGCATCCAAACTCCCAAGATCTTAGACTAAGACATGAACTAGAAGCAAGGCTCGAGGTTCTCACTGTTATGTGATGTTGCCTGATCTGAATTCCCAAAGAGACACTTCTCTGGTTTAAGGGCCACAAAACATGAAGTCATTTCTGTGACCTTGACTTCCTTGCATGTGAGACTTCACGCTCTTTTTGACTTTCTCAGTTTGCTTCATTCCTCCCTAAGATGAAGCCTGTACTCTCAGGTGAGCTTTCTTGCCCATTTGTTTCTTTATCTGGGATTGCTATGCTACTAGCAGGTGAAAGGTCTCCACCAGGCAATGCATCTCCCTGTCTGTTGGACTCTGAAGCAGTTTCACTTTCACGCCTATTTTCACAGACAGAATCTTGCTCTAAAATCTCATTTCCCTCATTGAAAAAACCATCCACCACTCTCCCAGACTCTTAAATACCAATCCCTTCATCTTCTTCTAGCTGAACCATAACAGTGGGAGTCAGAATCTCTTTCCCTGAATTCTTGGAATTACTTAGAATCATTGAATCCTAGAGTTGAAAGAGACCACAAGAGCATCTAACTCAACCCCCTGCCATACAGGAAAACACAATGAAAGCACTCCCAACAGATGGCTATTCAGCCTTTGCTTTAAAACCTCCAGAGAAGGAGATTTCACCACTCTCTGAGGCCACATATTCCATTGCCAAACAGCTCTTACCATCAAGAAGTTCTTCCTAATGTTTAGAAGGAATCTCCCCCCCCCCCCTTACAATTTGAATCCATGCTTAGCTTCCTCTGTCTTTTGAGCAGTCACTGTCGACACTTTCCTAAGTTTTCGTAACAATATGAATTAGGAATATGTATTACCACAGAACCAAGTTCTGTGCTTGCAAGAGGGAGGCAAAATGGTTATCTCCAGGAGTTTAAGATTATAACTCTCATGATCCCTCACCATTGGACATGCTGTCTGGAATTGTATAAGAATTGTACTCCACACCATCAAGAAAGTTTCCAGGCTGCTCGAATTTCCAGATTTTGCTTAAACGTCATTATTTCTCCCAACAGAAGTTAGGGACCAATTTGAGTGGAGCACTTATGGGAGTGAAGGGAGCAAGATTCTCTGCCATTGTGATTTAATGTTGTATTTTATCTTTCTCCTTCTGTTTGGGAATTGCTCAGAACAACTGGAATGGATGGTAGAGCTGTGTGGGGCCTCTCTTGTGAAGCAACCTCATTTATTTGCACATCCAACAGTAAGTCGGTTTATTAATTATTGTGGGTAGAGGCGATGAGTCAGCTTAAAGGAGAGGTGCATGCAATGTCGTCTTCCCTTCTCAATAAAAAGTCAGCTTCTGCCGGCTCTGGTGTTCCCTTTTTGATGAGATACACACATAGTCACACAAAGGGAGGGAGAGAGAACTATTTGAAATTGCAATATCTGACTTTGTCTGAGAGTTAATTTGTGATCAATATGGCAAGTGAGAGCATGTATTTATTGATGAACTGTAGCATATATTGGGAAGAGTGCATTTTTCAGTACCTTTCCAATGCTGCTCTCCCTCATGTTCTTTTGTCAGCTAGATCAAATTTGTTTGACAAAATAACCTGGGAAAGAGGAGGCTTTTCTCTTCAACTTGCAATCTGGTTGGAGTACTGCACCAAAATGCATTACAGACTGCTCCGGTATTTCTGCTTGTCTGCAGTCAAAGATAGCAATTGATTGTGTACACTTTAGGTATTGCCACATCTATCTTCAAGTGTGTCTTTTTATCTCACAACCTCTTAGAACTCCTCTGCTGTGATTGTTGTTCAGCCTGATGTCTGGGGTGAAGACACTGCCTGTCAAGGTGAGATTCTAGCGCTATGAGCATCTCCCAGCATAACATTAGTTCCAAAGTATCCAGATATCTGCTGGTTTTTGTGAATAAGCCCAAATCTTTGAAGGTAATAACAGAATTAACCCTACTGTGATGAAACCCTTATCCAGATTGACCTAATCCTTGAGTTCCAATCACCTTGCCCTTTTACCCTTAAGTTTTCTGTCTAAATCTGGCCTCCAAATGTTCACTATACTGGATAGATGGTTGTGTTGATTTGTGGGTTCAATATAGTAAAAGCATTTTTTAAAAATCCCTGTTAGTTATCAAAACATCCAGACAACGTTGTACAAAATAAAAACAATTTCTGCTGTTATGTTGGTTCCACACAGAGTACATTGTAACATCTCAGTTTCAAGCATCTTAACAATGTGGCCCTTCCACATTCTCAGGTCTCAGTTCAGTTCTTCCTAGACCCCTTCTACACTGCCATATAAAATCCAGATTATCTGCTTTGAACGGGATTATATGGCAGTGTACAATCCAGTTCAAAGTAGACAAAATGTGGATTACCTGCTTTGATAATCTGGATTATAAGGCAGTATAGAAGGGGCCTTAATTGTTTTATCTCTAATTTTTAACTGGCCTGTCTCAATTTTGACTGGTCCCATCTAGCTTTTTAGGGAGCTGCGGTGGTGCAGTGGGTTAAATCTTTGTGAACTGCTGACCTGAAGGTTGGGTTGCTGACCTGAAGGTTGACTGTTCAAATCTGCGAGACTGGGTGAGCGTTCGTTTGTTCAGCTCTAGCTTACAGGGACATGAGAAAAGCCTCCCAGTAACACATCTGGGCGTCCTCTGTGCAACATCTCTGTAGACTGCAGATTCTCTCACACCAGAAACAACTTACAGTATGTTCTCGTCACTTCTGACACGATAAAAAATATTTAACTTTTTCACTGACAAGCCTCAGCTTTATGCCCTTTCCCGTTCAGCTATCCAGCAACCCATGAGCTGTGATCAACTGGCTTTTCCCAGATTTGTCCTGCTTCTTGCTTCACACCCGCTAAACTGTGGGCCAGGCATCAGCAAATATAAGCTTGGCTTTACTCACCTGGCTGTGTTTTCCATCATCATCAACCCCTCCACTTCCTTATGGAAGAGAGGTGCTAGACATGGAGAAAGTAAGAAAGTTCCACAATTCCAAAAAGGTGCCTACTTTCTTGCTTTTCCCAGATTACAATGTAAATGTGCGCTCCTGGAGGAAAGGCAATCTATGCTTGGCTGGCATCCTGTTCTCAGAAGAACTATAGTCATTTGCTCCTGGTGAGCTGACAAGTGGTTTCTGCTTCCTACAGAGAGTAATTGGAGAGCTTCATTTTCCGTCTTTGTGATTATGTTGAATAGAGTTAAACCCTTGTGACGTGTAGGGCCCGCTTGGCTTCCTAGTTGCAATTTCTCTGCCTTTTGTATATGACTCCCAAAATGATTTGAGGGAGTCAGAAGGAGATATGGTCAGCCATCCTTCCTTCTGTGGCTGTCACACATTGCCTGCCTCTCATCTCTAACATGAACAGCTTAGGCTGAAGGACTGTGTCCTGTCTGAGGAGAGAAAAGGTGGACTTGACACACCGTTACATGTGCTCCTGTCACTGCTGCTGTGAAACATATTGCCAGCTAGAAATGTAGAGCATATTACAGCAACGGTGCAAACGAACTTGCAGCATTTTCCTCTTGTCATCTCTTGTCTCCGTGTCATGACATTTCAAAAAGTCATTCATGAAATAAGCTCTCCAAAGAAAATGTACACTTGAGCCTCAGGGATGAGAATGGGGAGATGAAAGCATAGACTAAAAGTCTCACTCTTGGTCTTGTGTTTCAGGGCTCCCACCTCAATGCAATGCTACGGTGGTTTTGCGCGAGTGGGTGCTGGACAGTGTTGCCTCCTATCAACGTCAGCCGTTCGATGGATACACCATACACTGACCCTTTGGGAGGTTTTCAGGAATACAGAGTCTTCCAGACTGGAGTCTGTGGCACTTTTAAGAAAAGATTTATGTACACAGCTTGCAAGATGTACACTTCAGTTGGCATAAGAAAGCTCTGTCTCTTGCCAAAATCAGAACTAAAACTGTAAAACTTCTGCCTTCAGCACAGTTCTTGCAGTGCACTGAGATATAGTTGCTCTGTTCTTATACCAATGCATTATTTACTGTATAACTACTATCTTGTTTGGGAAGCTTTCTTTTTCTTCACGGCATCTTTAAGATGTAATCATTTGCTAGTTATATGGAGCTCAGGGTTTCAGTTAACTTTGCCAGATAATCATAGTTTATGGTGGGAATGTTCACATATAAAGTTGCACTTACGCTGGCTCTCTGGTGTTGTGTCTTCTTCTAAGCCAAAACATTGCCAGATTTGCGGTGTCACAAAAACACATTGGAAATGTTCCTTGCACCATAGGGAGGTATGTACTGAGTCAAACATATTGTGGTAATGACTCATCCTCAAGTGATGTGACAAAATTAACTTAGCATCTTTCTAGTAAATGGATGGATAACCAGTTTTTCATTGATACCTTGCTTGGTCCCAGTGAAAGCTCAGATAAGATATTTGGATCGGGCACAGCGCATGATTCACTAACTCATCCCATCTGTCACTTGATAATCCATGCTTTTAAAAAGTCTGCCTGGCTCTGGCACTGCCAGAATAGAGAAGTGCTTTTGAGACAGCAGAGTATTTATTGCTTCTTCACATTGTCAAGTAATTGAGCTTTTTAAATAATCTTGCAGGTTTGCTGCCAAAAAAATCCCTGCCTCCTATGCCTAGACATTTATTTTCTTTTGTACAGAAAAATTGACAATAGTTTGCAAAAGCTCTATGTTTAATAGAGAAGCCTGCTGAGTAAAGCTCAGCCTCATTCTGAGACTTGTGTAATATGTGAGGAATGATCCCTCAGTGTCCTATAATTCTGAAAGCACATTAGGCACAGGTTCTCTCGCTGGCACATCTCTGCACGTATATGAGAGCCATCAAATTTACTCATAAGGCTAAATTTTGAACACTTGATTTTGGAATAATATTAACTGCTTCTTAATGTATTGTCAAGACTTTCATGGCCAGAATCAGTGGGTTGCTGTGAGTTTTTTGGGCTGTATGGCCATGTTCCAGCAGCATTCTCTCCTGACATTTTGCCTGTATCTGTGGCTGGCATCTTTGAGATTCTTTTGGCAGTGAAGTAAGTAGTGTGTGTGTGTGTGTATATATATATATATGGAATATATATATATATATGGAATGTCCAGGGTGAGAGAAAGAACTCTGTTTAAAGAAAACGTGAATCTTGCAATTAGTAAGTTTGAATAGCTATGAAGTTTGCAAAGTCAATCAGTGAGGCTATCTGCATAGATGTAGCCTGGCCTTTGTTGTCTGGAGATATTCTCTGTTTGGGAGGTGTTAACTGGCCCTTGATTGTTTGTTGTCTGGAGTTCTCCTGTTTCTGAGTGGTCTTTATTTACTGTCTTGATTCTGGTGTTTTTTTAATACTGGTAACTAGATTTTGTTCATTTTCATGGTTTCCTCCTTTCTATTGAAATTGTTCATGTGCTTGTGGATTTCAGTGGCTTCTCTGTGTAGTCTGACATAATGGTTGTCAGAGTGGCCAAGCATTTCTGTGTTCTCAAATAATATCCAATGTCCCTGTTGGTTTATCATGTGATCTACCATAACTACCTCTTTGGTTGAATTAGTCAGCAGTGCCTTTCGTGTTCTTTGATCAAATGTCAGACTACACAGAGAAGCCATTGAAATCCACAAGCACTTGGACAACTTCAACAGTAAGGAAGAAATCATGAAAATGAACAAAATCTAGTTACCAGCATATAAAAACACCAGAATCAAGACAGTAAATAATAAACATCACCAGAAACAGAACTCTAGACAGCAAACAATCAAGTGCCAAACTTCGCAAACAGAGGATGCTGCTAGGCAACAGAGATCAAACTACCTCTGTGCAGATACCCTCACTGACTTAGCAAACTTCATGGCTACTCAAATGCTAATTCAAGCTTGCTAAATCATTATTTTTTTTACATTTATATCCTGCCCTTCTCACTCCGAAGGGGACTCAGGGCAGCTTACATAAGTGGCATTATTCTATACCTGAACAACAACAACAATTAAAAGCAATTAAACAGTAATTTAAAACAACACTAAAGCAACATATGTAGACATTAGACAACTATTGTGCATAGATCCAAAGCCAGATAATCAAATAATATTCATGAATCCAAAGTCAATTCCAACTGTATTGCACAGATAATTATGCTGGGCCAAATGCTTGCTCCCAGAGCCAAGTTTTTACTTGTTTGCGAAATTACAGGAGGGAAGGGGCCAATCTAATCCCATTAGGGAGGAAGTTCCACAGCCGAGGGGCCACCACTGAGTAGGCTCTATCTCTTGTCCCCACCAGTTGCGCCTGCGAAGGTGGTGGGACCAAGAGCAGGGCCTCCCCAGAAGATCTTAACCTCCATGATGGTTCATAGAGGGAGATGCGTTTGGACAGGTAAGTTGGGCCGGGTAAGTGTGAATTGCAACTCTCACACTTTCTTTAAGCAGACAAGGGTTCTTTCTCCTACCCTGGACATTCCACAAATATATGTGTGTGTGTGTGTGTGTGTGTGTGTGTGTACTCACCACACTGCCAACAGAACTTCTGAAGATGCCAAACACAGGTGCAAGCGAAACGTTCAGAGAGAATGCTGCTGGAACATGGCCATACAGCCCGAAAAACACACAGCAATTCACTGCCTTTAACTCCTTACACAGATGAGCCCAAGGTGTTTTACAGGAAGAAATACTACAAAACTGAAATGGCTAATTGCACTAAAAAGAATCCCAGCATATCCACAAAGGTCACCTTAAATAGATTTTAGGAGAAAAAAAGTGCTATGTAATGGAAAGGGTTCTCACAGTAACAACTATCTTCGTGAAAGTGGCTTTTGAATGTATCCCCCATGCAGACTTGACATGCTACAGTAGAGTCTCGCTTATCCAACATAAATGGGCCAGCAGAACATTGGATAAGCTAAAATGTTGGATAATGAGGGATTAAGGAAAAGCCTATTAAACGTCAAATTATGATTTTACAAATTAAGCATCAAAACATCATGCTTTATAACAAATGGATAGAAAAAGCAGTTCAGTACATGATAACGTTATGTAATAATTACTGTATTTATGAATTTAGCACCAAACTTTCGCAATTTATTGAAAAATTGACTACAAAAACATTGACTACTAAAAGGCAAACTGCGTTGGATGATCCAGAACATTGGATAAGCGGAGCTTGGATAAGTGAGGCTCTACTGTATTTGAAATCTGTCTTAAGCAGATCCCTTCGTTGAGACTTTGTGTTCAGTTGGAAGGAGGAGATCCCTATAGGAAAAAGGATCCTCCCCTAAATACTTACCCAGTGGTGCCTGCCCCTTTCCTGCCCTTTGTGGTGGCTCTAAGAAGACAAGGGCACAGGAAAAAATTGGTTTCATCCCAAGAAGGATGTAATTCCAGCCCCTTCCCTCTCCATTCCCAAAAAAGGACAGGACAAGAAGCCCAGAAGAAGCAGAACAACATCAAAGCTTACTACTCTATAGGTCTCCTTTGTTTCTTCCACAAAGAAGTATAAACTTTCTTGGGAACTTATATTACTGTGTATGTTTAAACATTTTAAATATTTTATAACAGCCTTTTACTGGCATTCTGTTTTTATAAGGTTGTTACCTGCCTTGCGGCTCTCTAGATTCAGCAGGTTTATATGATTTTTAAAGGACATTAATAAATTAAACATGCACCCGGCAAGCAGAGATTTACAGTTAAGACCATTGCTTCCCAAAATTGAAGACGGAAGAGCCAGTGGAGCTTTTAAACCAGCTATACCAAGAGATCTTAGTAGTCATTAGTAGCCATACTTCCTACTTACTCCAGAAAACAATGACTCCTAAATATCTAGGGGAAAGGCATATGTCTGGATAAGCTTCGTTTGTGTAATTTCGATGTCCTCATTGCTTAGGTCCAGTCATGTCTGACTCTGGGGGTTGTTGCTCATCTCCATTTCTAAGCCGAAGAGCCGGCGTTGTCTGTAGACACCTCCAAGGTCATGTGGCCGGCATGACTGCATGGAGCACCATTACCTCCCCGCCGGAGCGGTACCTATTATTCTACTCACATTGGCATGTTTTCGAACTGCTAGGTTGGCAGGAGCTGGAGCTAACAGCGGACGCTCAAGCCGCTCCCGGGATTTGAACCTGGGACCTTTCAGTCTGCAAGTTCAGCAGCTCAGTGCTTTAAAGCACTTCGCCGCCATCATTGCTTAGAAAGACCTAAATATCTATAGTAAGTGCTTGCTTTTTATGGGTTAGACCAGCGGTTCCCAAACTTTTTTGGTCCTGGAACCCTTCAGAAGACGTACATACACACACAGAACTAACTGGATCCCTAAGCAATGTGAACCCACAAAGTTCTTCCTTCTTTCATCTATTCCTGTTGCCTGAGGGTTTTATATAATATAGTAAGTTTGGAAAAAAGAACATTTTAAATATCGCCTCAAACCAATATGTTGGTACAAGAAAATATTGGATATAACCACAAACATTTGTTTTGACCCAGGGAAATATTGGACTCGCACCTAAAGTGATGAATGAATTGTTTCATTTTTGTACTTAAATGGTTTTGGCATTGGGGTTTCTGTCCCACAGCTGAGTATGTAAATCCAGGGCAGCATCCAATTTACTCCTAAATTAGTTTTTGGTGTAAGCATATCCGAAAAAGCTTGATTCATATAGTTAAAAATGAAGGGGAACATTGCTTGTATAGTCTTTCCGGCTACTGACAGCTATAAGACTCAGTTCTGCACAATAGTCATTCAGTGGCACAGATTCAAATTGTGTATTTATTAATTTATTTGGGACATTTCTATACTACCTTTCTCCGAAGGCCCAAGGCGGGTTACAGCAACAATTACAAATATAAAAATAACCATCAAATCCCCCACTATCCTAATGGACATAAAATTATAATTGAATAATAAACCAGTAAAACTCTCAAGGAACTAAAATAGTAGAAAAAGTTAAATCGATTAAAATAGAGCTCCAGGCTCCTGTGAAAAGCTATTTCACACAGGAAGGTTTTGAGGTTCTTCCTAAAGGACAGAAGGGTGGGGGCTGCCCTGATCAATACTGGCAAAACGTTCCAGAGTTTAGGTGCCACACCTGTAAAGGGGCCGTCTCTAGTCATTTTTAAGTGCAGTCTGTGCTGGGTGGGGAGGAGCGTTTCATTGCTTGACCTTAGGGTTCTATCCGGCATGTATGGTAGGACATGCTGTCTCAAGTATCCTGGACCGAACCATGTAAGGCTTTATAGGTTAAAACCAGTACGTTAAATTGGGCCCAGAAGCAAATCGGGAGGCCTTAGCAGGAGGGTAGTGTGTTCCTTGGAGTCAGCTCCGATGTGCAGTCTAGCTGCTCTAAGCTGGACCAATTGCAGTTTCCAAACACTTTTTACAGGTAGTCAGTCCCAAGTAGAGCGTGTTGCAGTATTCCAACGGGGATATAATCAGTGCACGTACTACCGTGGCCAGGTCAGATTCTTCCAGAAACAGGCATAGCTACCTCACAAGTTTAAGTTGTGAAAAGGCAGCCCTGGTCACCACTGCCACCTGGGCTTCCAGATTTAAGGCAGAGTCCAGGACCACACCTAAACTGCGAACCTGAAATTTCATGGGGAGTGAAACCCTGTCCAGCTCAAGTTGTAACCCTATCTCCGGATCAATCTAGCGCAAGACCTGCAGTGCTTCCGCCTAACCTGAATTAAGCTTCCGTTTGTTTACCCTCATCCAGTCCATTACTGCCCTCAGGCAACGGTTCGGGTACAGAATGTGAAAAATGAAAATGTGTAGTCCACACACTGCTTTGCCAGATAAAGAAGATATGTGCCATGCAGGTGAACAATAAAGAACAAATGGTTTATTCTTAAACCCAGAACAACATATGTATAGTGTGCTCAGTTGCACCAACTCACATAATGTCCTTTTATGAGAGATTTTTTTTTCGTGTCAGGAGCAACCGGAGTTGCTTCTGGAGTGAGAGAATTGGCTGTCTGCAAGGACGTTGCCCAGGGGACGCCCGGATGTCTTGTTTTACCATCCTTATAGGAGGCTTCTCTCATGTCCCCACATGGAGTTGGAGCTGATAGAGGGAGCTCATCCGCGCTCTCCCCGGGTGGGATTCGAACCTGGCAGCCTTCAGGTCAGCAACCCAACCTTCAAATCACGAGGCTTTTATCCCCTAGGCCACCGGAGGCCTAGGGGATAAAATAGTCTTTCCTTTGGCCGGATGGATAAATTCCTTCCAGCAGCTCCTGAAGCAAGAGCACATTTCAAAACTCCTGTGTCTCCCCCTGCTTCTTTCTTACAACTGTCACTTTGCACCTGTTTAGCGCAGACCGGAACAAAATTGCAACAGTATCAAAAACTCCCAGGCTTACTAGCTCTCCAGACATGGCTCAATCAATCAGCTTCATGCATCTTATTTTGCAGTTGACACACACACACTAAATGATTTATTACATACCACAACACAGAACTGCTTCCTTGGTTTCAGGAGGAAAGGAGTAGTAGCGTTGGGCATCGTCTGCGTACAGGTGGTACCGAACTCCAAAACTCCAGATGATCTGTCCCAGCGGTTTCAGGGAGATGTTAAACAACATGATAATGATGCAGGACTCCAGGCCATGGAGTTGAGTAGGGCTTCCCCAACAACAACACCTAGAAACAACCTGAGAAGAAGGACCAGAATCACTGCAGAACAGATCCCTGCCAGACGCTCCAGAAGGATACCATGGTGGATGGTATCAAATGCCGCTGAGAGGTCTAGGAGGACCAACAGGGTCAAACCCTCTGTCCAGTTTCCCCTGAAGATCATCTACTAAGGCGACCAAAGCCATTTCCGTCCCATGACCCGGCCTGAAGCTGGATTGACATGGATCTAGAAAATCAGCCTCCTCCAAAAATCTTTGGAGTTGATCAGCCACCATCCGTTCCAAGATCTTACTTATAAAAGGCAAATTTGATACTGGCCTATAGCTGTCCAAACTGGTAGGATTGAGGGATTACTTTTTCAAAAGTGCTCTCACCATGGCTTCTTTCAGGGCCTGGGGGACCTCGACTTGATTTAATGAGGCATTAACCAGTTCCATTATTTTTAAAGCAGAGGTGCCATGAATTTTGATTCGATCATCATACTGTGACATGGACTTTTAAAAAATATTTGAAAGATTTTTGGGGGGAATCGTAGGGTTCCACAAAATACAATTTGGGAACTGCTGGATTAAATAACACCCATTTTCTTCCCATTAAATTTATGTCCTTCCTCTATCCTCTTCATCCCAGACATTCTTCTCCCCTTTTTCATGTGCCTATAACTCTTTACTTCTCATCTTTCTCTTCTCCGCTTGCCTCCTTTTATTGTTCTTTCCCTCTGTCCCTTTCTCTCCTGACACTATTTCTGCTTTCCTGCTTGAATTCTTCCCTTCCCTACACCACCAGCAATCCAATAACTTTTCTCTCTCTAGCTTTTTGGAGAATTTGGGATCTTGCAGAGAGAAACAGCAATTAAGCCTGACATGTTGTCTGACCCATGTGGAGCTGGGAGGAAAGCCTCTAGTTAAAAATATATATTCCTGACAGTTCTTTCCTTTCTGTTAGTAAGGAAAGCCTCATCTAGTGACTGAAAATGGTACTACAGGCTACGGACAGGTTTACAGCAACCAAAGTTAATTGATCCATTTAAAAAACCCAAATCACCCTGAGGTGTGCCAAGTTTCAGGTGTTTAGGTTTCACAATCCTGCCACACATGTACACACACCTTTTTATTATTCTAGATACCTCTCTTATGTATATCAAAGAAGAATTAAGACATCTGTTTTAATACATGTTAATTAATTCATGAATTGGATTAATTAAAACTTATTGCTAAAAATGTGCCCTTGTTTGATTAGGCAACAGAACATTTGAAATTTTAATGGTCACTTCAGGTATCTCTTAGAACTACAGAAAGTAAGCCATGATTCAGTTCTGAACCTGAATCCAAGCGCTCGAACACTGTTCTCATCCTACATATCTCGGTGTCACCTTAGATTGAACACTAATATTTAGGAAACACTGTATGAACACTAAGCAATAACATCCTGCGGAAACTTACTGGCAGCACATGGGGACAGACCTAAAATTAATAAGAACATCAGCCCTGGCTTTGTCTTACTCAACTGCTGAGTATGTCTGACCTGTTCGGCACAAGCCAAATACCCGATACGCCCAAATTTGAATACTGGTGGGGGGGGGGGGGGTAATTTTGTCATTTGGGAGTTGTAGTTGTAGTCCCGACTCCCAGGTTGAGAAACGCTGACCTAGAAGAATCCTCCACCTTCTGTAACTATGGAGCAGAACAAACAATTCTGCGTCTGTGTGCTTGCCCACAATGCCCTGCCTCATACACAGAGGAAGATTTTTTTTAAGCCAAGACACTGTTGCCCATTTTTGATCAAAAATTATTTATCCGCTTATGTTCCCTCTATTTTATCAGATTTATACTTATTTATGCAATGCTTTTGACACAAAATAAATAAAGTTCTGAACCTTAAGAGTCTCTAAAATCTAGGATGCTGGAAGTCCAGCCAATATGAAGGAAATACCAATAAAATATTCTCAGTCAGCCTGACATTTGTGAGAAGCAAGGATAGGTCTAGTTCTTGCAGAACCATGGACAGATCACAAGGTACAAACTACTCGGATTTTCAGCATCTAAGGATCCTTGTATACCTTTTGACAACCTGGCTATTCTTCCTAGCTTTCACTTTCCTACCTTCCTAGAACCCTTTAGCTCTATGTAATTATAGCACTTTGATCCATGTTTCCCCGAAGGCCACTTCTGGTGGAATCCTGCAACCTGTAATTTGCCCCGGTGGCGAAGTGCGTTAAAGCACTGAGCTAAAGACCGAAAGGTCCCAGGTTCAAACCCCGGGAGCGGCGGGAGCGGCCGCTGTTAGCTCCAGCTCCTGCCAACCTAGCAGTTCGAAAGCATGCCAATGTGAGTAGATCAATAGGTACCGCTCCGGTGGGAAGGTAACGGCGCTCTATGCAGTCATGCCAGTCACATGACCTTGGAGGTGTCTACGGACAACGCTGGCTCTTCGGCTTAGAAATGGAGATCAGCACCAACCCCCAGAGTCAGACATGACTGGACTTAACGTCAGGGGAAACCTTTACCTTTACCTATGTAGAGTTCTCAGGAAGAAATCCCAAACTACAAACCACAGGATATCATAGTATGTTGCCAAGGCAATTTAAAGTGCTGTCATAGACAGTTGCATCTGTCGAGTAGGAAATTTAGGTACCGCTTTATGTGGGGAGGCTAATTTAACTAATTTACGACACCATAAAAACCCTTCCAGCAGCATGCGGAAGAATGAGGAAGTACTCCATCATATATATACAGCTTAAAAAACATTGGGGGGGGGAGGGAACGCTAAAACTTAAGTATCAAAACTCACACAATACTTTTTCATAATGCTCAGAAGTCAGTTTCATTTTCAACGTAAGCAAGGCAAAGCCAAAAAGGCTGCTATTCTTTAAATTAAGAAGAGATGGGACGCCTCTTGTCACAAGAAGAGGAAAGCGTCAGGGCGGGACACGCTGAGTGAGCTGAGAAAGAGATTGAGAGAGCACAGAATTCTGGGAAATGTAGTTTGGGAAAGCAAGGAGTCCCATGGCTGAGAATTCAAAAGGCCCTGCCCTAAACTATATTTAGTTTCAAATAACCCGGGCATCGCCAATTTCCCAAGCTAGTATATAATACAGGACAGCCTCCAAGCCCATGAATTATGACTGGCAGCTTTGAAGCAGTTGCAGAGAGAGAAAGAGAGAGTTCATTGAAAGTTCTGGTGTGTCTCCTTTGTTTCAACCTTCACAGAAATTCCTTGGAGCTGAATCCCAGAATGTAAAGGAATGGAGAAATCACCGTCACAATCCATCAAAGGCAGCTGCCACCTTAGACATCACTGCCTCTTAGCCTTGAGGGTACAAGTAACATTGTTCTCCAAAGTCCCTTCTGGGAGCAGAAAGAGGAGTGCTGCGGATATTTCATCAAGGTAGAAAAGGCACTTTCCGAAAAGGGTTTGTCTGCTGGATGCGCCATTGTATGTTCAAGGACTGCGTAATGAAGGCAGATATCTGCCTAACGAGAGCTCATTAGCAAGCGCTGGGCTCCAGCGCCTGATGGCATCAAGATTGTCCCCATCCGCTGCCAAGAGTTTATGCAACAACATTTTTAAACTGCCAATTCATCCTCACCTTCTGACTGACAGCTTGCTTATCTTCAAAGTCCACCTTGGCTTCTGCTATCTGCCTTCCTGGAGATTATAGTTATCTGGCAAAATGTTGCCCAGGTAATATGAAGAAACTGCCAACATGCGCCCATCGGCACTGCTGTGAAATTATCTCTCCATTTGGGAGGTGAGCACAGATGCAGGGCCTTTGGAAAAATGTCTGCAGCGAGACTGAGGAGGAAGAAAAGATCCACGCGTGGCACCAGGAATTTAGGCCTTGGTTGGAAAGTTTCCAGAAAATCTGAAAGATGCAACTCTTTCTCCTGCTTCTTAGAATGAGGATGACACATGCATACCTATAGACATACTTTTCATGCTCTAAAGTCTAGACCAGAGCTTTCCAAATGGTGTGTCGCAATACACTAGTGTTTCAGCTGCAGTGTGTAGGTGTGTCACATGAACACAATGAGAAACCCCTGAGTCTATGTGAAATAAGCAATAAAGCATATATTGTAAAAATATATAAATGAAAGATGTTCATGATATATGTTGTGTCCCCATACATTTTGTTATTATAGTTTATGTATGGGCCCATATTTCTTATAAGGAGTTGGTTAAATCTCTGGTTTCCTAGTAAAACTGAATTACTGTGTTGCAAAATGATGTATTTTTAAAAAGCATTTCAGCAGCATAAAATGTTAGGAAATCTGTGCTCTAGACCAGGGGTCCCCAAACTAATGCCCGGGGGCCGGATGCGGCCCTCCAAGGTCATTTACCTGGCCCCTGCCCTCATTTATAATATAATATTTTTATATCAGTTTTAATAATATAATATATTGTATATACATATGATATTGATAATAATATTATCATTTTATACAATATAATACTAATAATAATACCATATAATAATATTAATTATATGTTATATATTACACTAGCTGTGCCTGGCCACGCGTTGCTGTGGCAAAGTGGTGGTGGTATTGGTTAAAAATTGTTGTGGAATTTTTATTTGATGTTATTTGTATTTTTTAATTAATTTTATTGTAAGTTATCTTTTTATTTATTATATTTTATTCTTTTCTTGTATTATTTTTAGTTATTTTCTGTTATTATAGTATTTATTGTATTAATTTTTTAGTGTTTTTAATTTTTTAAAGTGTTTTTTATTATTTTTTATTGGGTTGCTAGGAGACCAAGTTGGCGGAGCTTAGCCTTCTAACTGGCAGCAATTGGATAAAAGCAATTATTCCTCTCCCTCTAATTAGGACTTTATTTTTCTTTTCTTTTTGTTGTATCAACCTTGAGGCCTGGATGATGGGTTGTGTCGTCAAATTTCGAGGTTGGGGGGCCTGTAGTTTTGTTGTTTTGTGGGTCGCCGTGATGCCATCACTCTTTTATATATATAGATATAATGTTACAGTATAGTGGTATAGTTCAATATAGTAATATATAATGCTAATACTGTGCTATGCTAATAATAATATATTGTATGTACATACAGCTGCTCTGAGTTCCCTTTGGGGTGAGAAGGGTGGGATATAAATGTAGTAAATAAATGTAGTAAATGAATAAATAAATAATTTTGGACTTAGGCTCGCCCAAAGTCTGAAATGACTTGAAGACACACAACAACAACAATCCTAATTAACCTGACTATCTCATTGGCCAGAAGCAGGCCCACACTTCCTATTGAAATCCTGATAGGTTTATGTTGGTTAAAATTATTTTCATTTTTAAATATTGTATTGGTCTTTCATTGTTATTGTTGTTGTTTTGCACTACAAATAAGATATGTGCAGTGTGCATAGGAATTTGTTCGGGTTTTTTTTCAAATGATAATTCGGCCCCTCAACAGTCTGAAGGATTGTGGACCGGCCCTCTGCTTTAAAAGTTTGAGGACCCCTGCTCTAGACCCATGTTCCTTGATACATCTCCTTTCTAATTCTTACAACTCTTGAAACTCCTGCCCCATTTTTCCTGTACACATGGCAACCTATTGAGTAAGCCACCTTCTGAGCCAAAGACACACCTTCAAGTTGCCTGTCAGCGCATGACAATTTCATGAATCTCGGTTTTATTGAGTTCTATTTTTGCATATTGCAAGTCTGAGCCTTGCCACATGCACAATGGAGGACCTTCTTATAGCAACACCAGAGGCTCTCCAAGTGGCCAGTTACTGATTAAAGGACATTTTAGTATAATGCCAAGTTTTTTGTAACTTTGTTTGTGTTTTCAAATACATTACAACTTGTACCCTCGATTCGCATATAGAATCATAGAATCATAGAATTGTAGAGTTGGAAGACACCTCACAGGCCATCCATTCTGAACAAAACCACCCCCTACATACCACCCAAATAAACCTCCATTAATTTCTTAACATTTTCTTAGGCAAGGAACACCATATTTCCCTGCGTAATAGTCGTCACTGCATAATAGTCACATCCTCTTTTTTGCAGTCTGATAATTTGTATTTTTGTTTTCATCACATAATTGTTGCATTCTTCAATTGCTCACCTGCCTGCCTACCCCCTTCCAGCTACAGGGCTTCACTTGGCTGCTGGTTGAGTGAAGCCACATAGCTGGAATATTTTTCACCACATAATAGTCGCACCCACTTTTTTCAACCAAAAAAGTGGATAAAAAGTGTGACCATTGTGTGATGAAATACAGTGCTCGGAAGTGGTGTCTTATTGCCAATTCAAATATACAAACATCAACTGGTATTTTCCTCAACAGTCCATATGCAAGCATGAACCAGAGCTGACCCTATTTAGCATCTTTACTTATTTAGAATTTATTTACCATATTTATATCCCACCCTTCTCATCCCACAGGGGACTCAGAGTGGCCTTATAAAAATCCACAATTAAATGCCTCATAACATACATACAAGAAAATAAGCATATACATTAAAACTAACAAGTTAAAAACATCTCAACATTAAAACAAAAAAAACAACTACTTAAAACCACATAATACAAATTCATAATCCGTAGCTGTTCCAATTGTCATTGCACTACTCCGTATTTCTTTATTGCACTGCAAACTACTGTCCAAAAGCTTGGTCCCAAAGTCACGTTGTTACTTTTTTTCTGAAGGTCAGGAGGGAAGGAGGTGATTGTTATACCCCAAGGTAGCGTGAGCACTGGAAACCAGACAGAGACCAATAATCATATAATATCTTTATTAAAACAATTATAAATTCAGGAATGAATAGGTGGAAAGGTTGAACATTTATAATAGTCATTTATGAAAAGGTATGAATTAGTCCAAAGAATTGAAGGGAAATGTCCAATATTATTGTCCAAAGTCCAGAAACCGAAACACGCTCAAAACTGTTGGAAAGTTCTTGAGCGGGGAACAACAAGGAAGCAAGACTGAATAACAAAGTCCAAAGTCACTAGGAAGTTCTTGATATCAAAGCAGGAACGTGATGAAGCTGAGGCAAAACTTGGTTCAGGAACAAGGCAAGGAAGAATGGATTTTAATCTTGGACATTCTTAAAATTTTATATAATGTGATTTTATTTTGTAATGGTATCTGTTTTATATGAACTGTTGTTTTGTAGATTGTTTTATATGAATTGTTGTTTTTACATTGTTTTTAGGCATTGAATTTTTGCCTATTTACTGTAAGCCGCTTTGAGTCTCCTCGGAGAGAAAGGCGGGATAAAAGTGATGTAAATAAATAAATAAATAAATAAATAGACTTACTCCAGGTCTACTCAGGAGTCGCGGCTTGGCTTTTGCGCCAAGATCTGGAAACTTGGCTTAGAAGAAGCAGGAGCTAAAGTCGGTGAACCTTTCTCAGGAAATAGCAACGTTGACACCGCAAAGGGTCCACGGTGCAAAGTACTTTTATGGAACTTAGATTTGATCACAAACAAGGAAAGCCAAACTCCCTAAAGGTTCCAAAGGGAAAGCCTTCTATCCATCATCCCCTCGAGATGCCAAGCGGTTACTCCTGTAGAGTCCTTGTTTTTCAGATCTCTGGCGATGCAGAAACTCCCTTCTGTTGAAGGACACATTCTCTGGGGAACTAAGAACATCTGGTTCAGCCATGGGAGTGATATTTTCACTTTCTCTCCCAATTAAGGAATCATCCAAGCTATCAACAGCTGGCAGCTGTAGTTGGAAAGAGCTCTGTGGACTAGGTAAAAAGTCAGAATAAGCTTCCTCCCGGTCATAGTTCATTTCTGGATCAGGTTCAGAAGCCAAAGGTGGCTGGGGTATGACAGTGATCTAATTTCACTGGGGAGGGAGTTCCACAGGCAAGGGGCCACCACTGAGAAAGCCCTGCCTCTCGTCCTCACCAACTGCACCTGTGAAGGAAGTGGGACCGAGAGTAGGGCCTCCTCAGAAGATCTTAACTTCCAAGGTGGATTATAGAGGAAGATGCATTCAGACAGGTAAGCTGGGCCAGAACCGTTTAGGGCTTTATAGGCTAAAGCCAGCACTTTGAATTGTGCTTGGTAGCAGACTGGCTGCCAGTGGACCTGATGTAACAGACAATGTAACGTAACATCTCAGATCAGACAGAGTCTGGTACCTTCAGGATATGTAGGCCTAGGTGTTCACTTTTGTAGGCTTTGCCAAAAAGCTCTTACATTCTGATATGCATCCTATCCCTTTCCATCCACTCTTCCCTAGTGACTGTCTTTCCATCTCCATTAACCATATTTTCTCCTATAGTTGAACTTCTACTTCCTCCAGATGTTCCCACTGTGAGCAGCTCTTGATCCCTTCTCTGCCAGGCACTCCATCCCATCAATCTTAAACCTTTTCTTTTTCCAATTTTCTCCTCTGCTGAGACTATTATCTCCCCAAGTAGCTCAGCCAGCTTCCTTCCCTTGGCTTGATGTCTTTAGTTGCATTTGAAAAGAAAGCATCAGCAACTTGAAAGCATGTTACATGGGGTGTGTTGTGTGCCTGGCAATTTAAAGTTCTCGGGTTACCTCTTTAACTGTCTGGCAAATCTGATGTGGGAAGGAAAATCTGCCCTTATCTGATCTAACACTGGCTCCTGATGAAAGCGAGAGCAGACTTGCAAGGAAACGTTTAAGGTAGATTCAGAAAGGAATTATCCAGAGCCTTACATATAATTTGCTCTTAATGCATAATCTTCTTGACATTTCTATACCCTAAAAAAGTTTGAGACTACTTTTAATGAGTTCCTCTTCAACAAAGATGTAGCTGCAGTCTTTACTTGTGGGCAAACCTCAGTCAAGTTTATTCCTAAGTAGGGATCACAATACTGAGGTTAGATAATTGTTCCCAGTTGCTAATTAGTTACCCTGCTTCAAACAGTAATTGGTTGTCTATCAGAGGTTGGTATCAAGTAGAGGCTAACAACACTGTGGAAAACATTTGAATAAAATCTCTGCTGGAAGACCTAGAAAGATAGTGTTATGTTCTTTCAAGTTGGTCTTGATTTACAGTGGCTCTGTCCTAGGATTTTTTGGTAGGGTTTACTTGGAGGATATTTCTCCTTGTCTTCCTCTGAATATGTTCCTGACAATCTCCCTTCCAAGTATTAACCAGGCGTGACCTGCTTAACCTCTGAAAGCAGATTTCTGTTTAAAAAAGCATGTGGTATAATGAGCCTCCCGTGGCTCTGCGTGTTAAAGCGCTGAGCTGCTGAACTTGCAGACTGAAAGGTCCCAGGTTCAAACCCGGGGAGCGGAGTGAGTGCCGGCTGTTAGCTCCAGCTTCTGCCAACCTAGCAGTTCGAAAACATGCAAATGTGAGTAGACCAATAGGTACTGCTCCGGCGGGAAGGTAACGGCTTTCCATACAGTCATGCCGGCCACATGACCTTGGAGGTGTCTATGGACAATGCCGGCTCTTCGGCTTAGAAATGGAGATGAGCACCAACCCCCAGAGTCGGACACGACTGGACTTAACGTCAGGGGAAACCTTTACCTTTACCTATAATGAACAAAAAGAAACTACATGAATCGGCAATATCAGCCGTATGAAATACTGATGCAATTCAAAATCAGTGTTGTTACTACATCATTTAGAAATACAGTTTAGGTGCAGGAAAACTACCAAAGGAATATAGGGTGGGCCAAAAATCACAAAGGGATTTCAATATTTAATATCGTCTTTATTTGCAATACCATAGCATCATACACAGTCTATATGGGAAATAAAATAATGTTATGTGTAAATTCTTTTAAAATAAAAATTCAAAATGTTATCAAAATACCAGGTAGCTTTATAACTTTTGATCCGCTTTCAGTGTGTCACTCTCTGCATCGCTAGAAATTTGGAGACTGATGGAAAATGTCACTACAGGACAAAATACTTATTTGGGGGAAGGAAGCCCCACTTTGTCTCCTCCGCAGTGACACCTATAATTTGCCAAAAGCTCCGCAATTAATATATAATTTTTAATTTTTTTAAAAAAAAATATTGTTTTGATTTTTGCTATTTTAAAGCACCAGAGATTGGGAACTAGCGGTGGCTTTACAACCCCCCCCCCCCCCAATGTTTTTATCGTTTCTAACCCTTTAATATACTGTATCTGCTTTACTTTTCTATGTAACTTGTATCTTTCCGTGTACTGTATTTCTTATAGAAGATGTATAGTAAAAGGTAAAGGTTTCCCTGACGTTAAGTCCACTCGTGTCTGACTTTGGGGGTTGGTGGTCATCTCCATTTCTAAACCGAAGAGCCGGCGTTGTCCGTAGACACCTCCAAGGTCATGTGGCCAGCATGACTGCATGGAACGCCGTTATCTTCCTGCCGGAGCGGTACCTATTGATCTACTCACATTTGCATGTTTCGAACTGCTAGGTTGGCAGAAGCTGGAGCTAACAGTGGGCGCTCACTTCGCTCCCTGGATTTGAACCTGGGACCTTTCGGTCTGCAAGTTCAGCAGCTCAGCGCTTTAACACACTGCGCCATTGGAGGCTCCAGAAGATGTATAACCTTCTTTATAAAAGAGGTAGCCCAGAGACAGTCACACTTCCATAACCCTGCTGAGATATTTCCGTGAGAACAAGAAGGTCGGGCAAATCCCTCTGGCTGTTTCCCAGCCAGGCAATCATCAAAATCCATTGTTCATATATGCAGAGATAGATAGTTTCCTGTGCCAGCCCAAATAAGCCCAGAATTATTTGTCTAGTTAATTGATCCACTTAAGGCAGAGACATTGCAGACTGCAGAAACAGAAGATTGGAGTATGTTCATCTGTTAAACCTCTTTCTTGACAACCCAGTCCTTGAATGCCAAGATCACCTTTTGTCTCAGGAGCCCACACTTTTTTCCTTAGAAGCCCCTATCGTTGTCAATATGGAACTGGATAGCTGAGCTAATCAAAAACTCATTATCATTTTTTTGACATTGTCTTTGTGGATGATGCCTTGTCCAAGGCGGATGTCACAATAGCTGATTGGTACCCCGGTTCACTCATCTTTAGCCAGCATTTCCCTGTCAAAGGGAATCTCTGTCTGGAGGTAGCGATGTTAGTGGGACTCCTGATCAATCATGACATGGATCCAGACCTGCCCCCTTTCTGATCAATCAAGGGAGGGAACGGGAGTTTTGAATAGATGTCAAACTATATAAGATGTCGTACTTTGTATGTTTTTTGCTTTTACTTTTGAAGCATCCACTTGTACTTTCATCCCCTTTGGCCAATTGAATGCTTGTCTTCAACCTGGTGAGCGTTTCTCTGTCCTGGCCCATTTGGTTTAGCATACGCTTGCCAGGCATGGATCCCATTATTCATGTTCCTAGTTATCCACGTCACCTCTGCTCCCAACCAAAACATTTATGCCAGGAACTATTTTTCACAATATTTGCAGTGAGGATAAACTGGAGCACTGATTATGTATTTTGTGTATTCCTGCTTTTCTTCAATGGGAACCATTGTCTCTTTTGATTCCTCTGAGACTGGAGAAAAAAGATTTTCTGCCTCAGGCAGTATGCCTTACAGGTACATTTCTGACATTTTTTCTTAGAAATTTAGCACAGGGAGTCAATGCCTGTCATTAATAATTATCTGGGTCAAAGCCTGGAAAAGTCACATCTTGGATGATAGCTTCCAGAATGCCTAACTGGGGGATTCTGGAAGTTAGCAGTGCCCAAAGTAACTTTCCCAGGTTCTAGGCCTGAACTGCTTGATTCAGCAGGAACATTTTGAGCAGTGTTATTCAAAGTGATAGCCCACCCATAAGACCTGTGTGCCAAGCAAAAGAAATGGCTGTAGTCAATGGACACATATATGGTACTATTCCCTAGCACACTCACCCCAAAATATAATTGCTGGTATTAAACAAAAATTGACATTTAGCAGGGAAAAATGTGTTTGAAAGAGAAAGAGTCTTCTTGTAATTGAGAAGAATGTCTCTTCTACACTGCCCTATATCCCAGGATCTGATCCCAGATTTGTTGGAGATAGCAACCTTCACAAGCGTCCTCTATTTAATGTTTTGTCTGTTTTATAATGTATCAGTTTATTTCCTGAAGTGTATGTCTTATTTAGTTTGCAGTTTCCTTAGCTCTATATAGTTGAAGCAGTGGGAGGGGCTGAAGATCATGTGACTGGTTCAGTTACTGTTTAGAATCTTCAGTTTTCAAAAGGATGACAGTGAGAAGATGTTGAGGCTTGAGTCTGTTTGAGAGCAGAAGCCAGTGTAGGAAGTTAGAAGTCAGTTGAGGCTTGAGTTTCCTTGGAAGTTGACTGTTATTAAAGAGAGCTGTGCAAAGCAATATAGTTTTAAAGAGACTGTTAAAGACCATAGTTAAAGATACAAACGGAAACATTGTAAAGCTTAACCTGATAAGAAATGTACCTATATATTTAAATACATGAAGTTATGAGTAAATAAACACTTTATTTTTAAAATAAGTCTGCTTTAATCTTTGAAACTAAAGGAATACCTCTGAACCCCTGTCACCCAATGGATTATGATCCTAACAGGTCATAATCCCCATTAGGTTGTGATCCTAACAGGCCATAATCCATTATCCTGATAAGATTATCTGCTTATACCAGATTATATGGCAATGGAGACATATATAATCGAGTTCAAAGCAAATAATCTGGGATCAGATCCTGAGATATAGGTCAGTGTAGATTCAGCCAAAATTATCATAAACTGTATCTCAAACATGTTTGGGGATATAAGGTAAATAGACATTAATTCCCTATTCAGTCATCAATGAAAACTTTATTATAATCTGAAGCGGATAAAAGGTGCACAACTGTAAACAGATTAATAAACTGATAAAACTAATTAAATACCGGACAACATGCAATACAAGATGCATATGAACAAGGATAAAAACACTGCAAAATGATACATGACAAGTTTCAACCTGAGTCTATTCCTGTTTTCTTATTCAGTCTGTTCGTGCAACTTTTCTCCCAAACTTGACCCCACTTTAAGGCTCAATGCTATGGAAACCCGGGACTTGTAATTTACTAGGCCTTCTCTGCTGAAATGTGTTGGTGCCTCACCAAACTACAACTCCCAAGATTCCATAGCATTGAGCCATAGCAGTTAAAGTGGTGCATTAATTCTACAGTGTAGATGCTCCCTGAAAGAGTTGGTTACCAGCTTCAGCCTTGTCTGCCACGGGGCATTTGGATACAAAAAATGCAGAGCAACTTGAAAGATTTCTCCAAAATAGCTTCTGGGTGTCTTATCCCCACCCTGCAACACCTGGAGATGCAAGCCACATGATGTAATTTTTGAGCTGGGATGTGGCTCTGGCATCTTCTGGGCAGCCATCCTCAGCCAGGGAGTGACTCATGTACTAGTTGGCAGCAGCTGATGGGACTATTTTATTGCATTCAAGATTACCATCCATATGAGCAACCCTGTCCCATCTGCATCTACTGGGTATAGTGGTTTCCAACATTTGGTCCTCCAAATGTTTTAGACTTCAACTCCCAGAAATTTCAGCCAGCTTACAAATTATTATGAATTGTGGGAGTTGAAGTCCAAAACACCCGGAGGACCAAAGGTTGGGAACCATTGTACTTGGAGAGCAATCTATATATATAAAAGGGTAATGAAGTTTCGGCCTAGGACAAAACAACAAAACTACACATCCCAGAAACACTAAACTTGGCAGCACAACCCCTCATCCATGCCTCTACGTTCATACAACAAAAAGAAAGGAAAAATAAAGTCCTAATTAGAGGGAGAGGAATAATTGTTTTTATCCAATAGCTGCCAGTTAGAAGGCTAAGCTCTGCCCACTTGGTCTCCTAGCAACCCACTCAGCCCAGGGGACAGGCAGAGTTAGGCCTCACTTAGGCCTCTTCCCCACTGCCTATAAAATACAGATTGTCAGATTTTAACTGGATTATATGGCAGTGTAGACTCAAGGCCTTCCACATAGCTATATAACCCATTTATAATCTTATATTATCTGCTCAGAGTCAGACACGACTGGACTTAATGTCAGGGGAAAACCTTTACCCTTTAACTACCACCAATTCCTCAATACTTTATTTCCCATACCACCATACTTCGCCACAGCAACGCGTGGCTGGGCACAGCTAGTCTTTAAATAAATTTGATGCTTGGGTGTAGGCTATCTGTCTTTGCTTCATGGTGTTCTTTTGCCCAACCTTTGTTGAAATGTTGAGCATTTGAAGACAGCCCAGAAACTCCAACTGGTACAACGGTTGGTGGCCAGGTTGCTAACTGGAGCAAATTATAAGGAGCGGACAACCCCACTATTAAAACAGCTCCACTAGCTGCCAATTAGTTTCCTGTCCCAATTCAAAGTACTGGTTATCACTTTTAAAACCTAAACGGTTAGGGTCCAGCCTATCTTCATGATTGGATATTCTACTATGAACCTTTAAGATCTTCTGGGGAGGTCCTTCTCTCGCTCTCGATACCGTCACAAATACAGTTGGTGGGTACAAGGGAGAGGGCCTTCTCAGTGGTTGTCAAGGACAGAACGCCACAAGATTCAAAGTAACAGAGTTTATTAGATTACAGAACTCAAAAATGCCCGTAAAAACACAAGGGCCAGGCAGTTTTTGCCTTTAGGAGCAAAAAGGGACAAAAGTAAATGTTCAAAAGATAAACCGGATTAAACCGGAGTTTAATCCGGGTAAAAACAAACTGCTTGCTTCAGCCTAGGTATTAACAGAACGAAAGCCAAGGAACAAAAGATACAAAGAATGCAACTAAGGAGGAGGAGGAGTCTTACGCCCACGTCTGTCAGTAACAGAGCCATGAGGCTCAATCATAACAGTGGTGGCCTGGCTCTGGAACTCCCTCCCTAGAGAAATTACCGTATATACTCGAGTATAAGCCAACCCGAATATAAGCCGAGGCACCTAATTTTACCACAAAAACCTGGGAAAACATTGACTCAAGTATAAGCCGAGAGCGGCAAATTTCAGAAATAAAAATAGAAACCAATAAAATTACATGACTCGAGGCATCGGTAGGTTAAATGTTTTTGAATATTTACATAAAACTCTAATTTAAGATAAGACTGTCCAACTCTGATTAAATCATTATTCTCATCTTCTTCAATGTAAATGCCCTTATGTATCCTTTTAATAATAATAGAGTAAAATAATAAATGTAATACTAACAACAGTAATATCAGAGTGAAATAATAAATGCATTATTAATAATAACAATAGAGTAAAATAAATGTAATACTAACAATAATAATAGAGTAAAATAATAAATGTAATAATACCAATAAAAATAGAGAAAAATAATATATGTACCATATATACTCAAGTATAAGCCAGCCAGGACCCTCACTCGAGTATAAGCTGAGAGGGGCTTTTTCAGTCCTAAAAAAGGACTGAAAAACTAGGCTTATACTCGAGTATATACAGTAAATTAGCATCCACCTTGGCCACCTTCTGGAAAAACCTGAAAACTTGGTTATTCCAATGTGTCTTTGATCAATCAATTCTGGACTTCTTCTCCTAACATAATATTTGGCCTCTGCTCTTTATTACCAGCCCCATCCTTGTAGTATATTGCATTAGCCCTATTAGCTTGCCTCCAGCCCTGAAAATGCTCATTGCACTTGGCTATTGGTTACTGGTTGTTGTTGAGTTATGTTTCCATGATGTCTTATATGTTTTTATGTGCTATTTCATTTTAACGGCAATATATTTTATTTTATGCTGATATATTTTAATGCTGTTTACTGGCCTTGTTCCTCATGTAAGCTGTCCCGAGTCCCTTTGGGGAGATGAGGCGGGATATAAGAATAAAGTTGTTGTTGTTGTTGTTTGTTGTTGTTATATAACAGCTGCAGTATTATATGTGTGTTTGTGATGCCCAGGAGCCCCAGTGGCAAAGTATGTTAAAGCACTGAGCTGCTGAACTTGCAGACCAAAAGATCCCAGGTTCAAATCCCGGGAGCAGAGTGAGCGCCCGCTGTTAGCTCCAGCTTCTGCCAACCTAGCAGCTCGAAAACATGCCAACGTGAGTAGATCAATAGGTACCGCTCCGGCAGGAAGGTAACAGCGTTCCATGCAGTCATGCTGGCCACATGACCTTGGAGGTGTCTAAGGACAACGCCGGCTCTTCAGCCTAGAAATGGAGATGAGCACCAACCCGCAGAGTCAGACATGACTGGAGGAAACCTTTACCTTTACTTGTGATGCCCATTCACAAAATGGCCACTATGCGACCTGTCACAAAACACACAATTTTTTTGCCAAAGGAAAACTGGTGGAAATGAAAGAACTGTAACTTGTCCAAGAACCAAAGTACAAGTCAGATTGGTAGGGAGTTGTGAAAGAGAAACCAGACACACAAGAGTTTTCATGGCTGAGTGAGGATTTGAACCACAGTCTCCCCAGCTGTAGTCTAACACCCAAACCACTCTTAGCTTGGAATTACCCTTTAAAAAAATGTTACTCTATGTTTTCAACACAGGCAGGAATTGATAGATCAAACTTTCCAGCCAGACATGGAGAAATATCACAACGTGAGAAGCTTCAACTGTTGATTTCTGCCTGTTATGCAAAGACGAGAAGTGATGAGGAGGAAGGCTGCCAAGAAGCTGCTCCTTTGAACATTTCCAAAGGGGTTGTTGACGCTCTGCCAGTTACTTTTCCCTTGCCTTCCTATTAAACGGTTTGCTCACTGTTCCACCCGGGGCCACCTGCTTCTTTGCTCGCATCCACAGTGTGCGGTGTTCCTTTGCCAAATGCCAGGAGGGTCCAAACGGAAATCACACCAAAGGGGTGGGGATGGAAAAAATGCAGGACCCAGCCCTACAAAGCAGCTTGTGAGTAAAGAGGCGTTTCTCTACCCTCCAACATTTCACAGATGGAAACTGGGGCACATGTGGCCAAAAGCAACCTCAAGCAATATGTGGCTGAGATAGCAAACATATATGCCTGAGTTTGGAAAATCAGGAAGCTAAGGAAAGCTGCAGCAGTTTGCTTTTGTCTCAGCTTCCCGAAACATTCAAGATTTAGCGTCTCGCTCACCGTACTGCCCCAAATTAATGGAATGCCGCTGACTTTTGAACTCAGTTTACATCATGGGGAAAAATCTGAGGACAAAGATGAAAAGTGAGCGGAGGAGAGAAAAATGGGGGCACCTGAAGGCGACTGAAAAAGCAGGATGAGAAAGGATTAATTCGGACTGTTCCTGCAAAATCAGGACAAAAGGAAATTATATATTTCTGGTACACTCTGGCTTTCTGGAATAGGAAATGTAATTCTATAACAATACAATTCAATCAATTTAACAGCATACCTGATGTATATTCCTTTTTTAAAACTTTTTTTTTCATACACTTAATACACTGGGTTTGGAAACGTTGCTCTTTTATTTACAACCTCCAGCCACATGTCTCTGAAATCAATACGATCCACATATCCACAGCGATTTCTTGCTTCTTGGGAGGAAATTCGACTGGATGGCCCATGACATCTCTTCCAACTCTATGATTTTATGATTCTATCCATGGGACCGGTTTCACAGTTTCATTTATTCATGTATGTTCTCCCTAAGCATTTTCTATGTCCTCCAGCATGACTCTGTGGTATCTTTGGGTCAGAAGTCTTTCATTTCAAGAGGGTTCACTATTATCCCCAGTTTTATATATCCATGTGAAGTCCTTGTGGTTACAAGGGCATAATGTATGCTTTTAAGTAATGTGCTTGAGCAGAGCATTCTCAACTCTAGAGATTACTGGATGAGGTTAGTCATTTCTAGATCCTCTTCAGTCCATTCTCAGGTTGGTGTTTGGGATAGAAATAAATTTGTTCAGCATTGTATAGTGATCTCTGCAAGAAAGGAGGTCGGGGACAGTTTGACTGGTCGCCCATAGGTTTTGAAACCAACCATGTTTGTTGAATGTCTGAATGTTTGTTCCCAGACTATGATTTAGCCAATCTCTGGTCTATGACAGCTATGCTACAGTGTGACACAGGATCTGCATTGCATTGGGAAATGTGAAGGAGGATAATAATAATAATAATAATAATAATAATAATAATAATAATAATAATAATGCTTTATTTATATTCCGTTCTTCTCCCCAAGGGGTCTCGGAGCGGATTACAGCATATAAACTGACACAGGCAAACATTCAGTGCTTTGTTACAGTGAAATACAATGAAACATAAACAAAGGCAAAGGCTTCTCCTTTCATTTCCGGCTTTGGAGGCGGTGCTTATCTCTGGCTCTCGTCCCCATTTCCAAACTGAGGAGTTCGCATTGTCTGTAGACACCTCCTGGTCATGTGGCCAGCATGGTCATGTGACTATGTGGAGTGTCTTTTTATCTTTCCCACCAAGGCAGTACCTATTGATCTACTCACATTTACGCAATTTCTAACTGCCAGGTTGGCAGGAGCTAGGGCTAAGAGCAGGAGCTCACTCCATCCTGCAGATTTGAACTGCCAACCTTTAGGTCAGCAGTTCAGAAGCACAAAGATTTCCAGTCTACCAGCATTTGTTTTGAGTATTTTTATACATAATTCCTTTTTTTTCTCTTTCCTGTGTAACTCTGAGGGTCCCTATCCCCTTTTTCTTTCTTCCTTGTGGTTTTTTAAAAACACTCATTTATCTAATTCTTATTCTTTTTAATGTATGTTCACGAAAGAAAAATTTGAATAAAAATTATAGTAAAAAAAAAAAAGAAGCACAAAGGTTTAATCCATTGCGCCACCTCGGCACCTGTACCAGATCTCTGTAGCAAAATAACACTATGTAGCACAATTTTTGTTCCTGGGTTATAAACATCATTTCCTAATCGATTCTATCATAAAAACATGAAAAAAGTTTATTAAACTGCAAAAACTTAATTTTTGTGGGAGATCCTGCAGCACATTTTGCTATCATTTTTCAATGAGTATCTCATAGAGCCTCACCCAAATCAACATAGTTTGTGGCAGCCACAAAAACAAAGTTTCTGGAGTATAACAACTACTTTCAAATTAAATACTGCACAATGAAACAGGAAATAACACTTTCAAACCAGGTACAGAACATTTTTCAAATTTTCTTACATTGTGTAATCAATTATCAAGGCAAAAGCAGAACAGCTACAAGTCCTATACATGTATATGGTCTAGCAGGGAACTTAAATAAGCCTTTGACAAATAACATTAATTTTCTTTATATAAGATAAATATATCTTTATTTGTAAAAAAAAAACAAAAAAAACATGTCCCTAAACATGTTCTAAGGGGGGAGGGGGAAGTGAAGAGAAATGAAAATGGCTGCAAGTTTCATGAGATACGAGAAGAAGGTGATTGGAAGTAAACAAGATGTCAAAGTATGTGCAAACTAGTTATTAGCATAGGCATGCAGATGCTGCTAGCTCTAACATGTTGCCTCTTGTGTTGTTCAACACCTCCATAGAGCCAGTGAATGGAGTCACCTAAGGATACAGAGTGGGGTGTTGCCTTGAGACCAAAGGCATCCCTCCTACGCTACTTTTGGTTTTCATGGAATTTGAAGGAAGTTGTGGATCACTCTCTAGGATCCATAGTGGACTAAGTGAGGGTTGGATGAGTAGTTGGTCGAAGCTGGGAAGTGGTTGTATGCTGATATGTAATCTCTCATGAGGTCCAACCTCCAAGCCAGGGGCGTTGTTAGGAATGTTTTGTGTATGAGAGAAGGAGCACATAGTGCCATGTGCCCTCTATCACATGATGCATCTTTGCCAACTCAATATGGTACACTAGATGTAACTTCACATGCAACGGAAAAACAGTTATGCTTGTGTAACATCCCTCTTGAGTGTATACATGCCTTCAAATCACATGCCAGCCTATGGCGACCCTATTGGGCTTTCTTAGGCAAGAAACACTCAAAGATGCTTTGCCAGATTCTTCCTCTGAGATTATTCTATAGTTCTTCGTATATATTGGTGACCACCAATCATATATATTAGTGACCATCACATCCACATATCAACCAGGGCTATGCTTAGCTTTCAAGATCAGACAGGATCTGATGCCTTTAGGATACTTCGCTGGAGTTAAAGGATATTAGGGATATACAAATAAATCCTGTGCGATCAATGAAAATAATGTTTCAATACTCATTACAAAATTAATGAGTGTGGGGAGAGGATCGTTCATAAAGTGTTTCCACAATTAGACGGGGTCTGTATTGTAACTATAATGAATTACCGTATATATTCGAGTATAAACCGACCCGAATATAAGCCGAGGCACCTAATTTTACCCCCTGGGAAAACATTGACTCTAGTATAAGCCGAGATACCAATAAAATTACATTAATTGAGGCATCAGGAGTTTAAATGTTTTTGAATATTTACATCAAACTGTAATTTTAGATATGACTGTTCAACTCTGATTAAATCATTATTTTCATCTTCTTCAATGTAAATGTGCTTATGTATCCTTTTAATAATAATAGAGTGAAATAATAAATGTAATAATAATAATAATAAATGCATTAAAATAATAAATGTAATAATAGAGTAAATTAATAAATGTATTAATAATAATAAAAATAGAGTAAAATAAATGTAAAAGTAACAACAATAATAGAGTAGCATAACAAATGTAATAATAATAATTAATAGAGTAAAAGAATAAATGTAACAATACCAAGAATAATAGAGAAAAATAATAAATATACCATATATACTTGAGTATAAGTCGACCCAAATATAAGCCAACCAGGACCCTCACCCGAGTATAAGCCAAGGAGGTTTTTTCAGTTCTAAAAAAGGGCAGAAAAACTAGGCTTATACTCGAGTATATACAATAACTACTTTTTTGTTATTTTTCATTAAGTAATTGTGGCAATGAGGAAACTTCAGAAGTTCCTTTCTCCCCCATTGTTAGAGCAATTGGCATGAAATTTCCTACAATTGTAGAACACATTTACCACTGTTAGCCCAGCAAGTTTCAGAACATTTCACTCATCTGTGATTTTCTGGGGAATTTTCAAAGTTTTTACAAACATTTTTAAAAAACTACGAGAGCTATCTCCTTCAATTTTCAATACAATGACACAAGATAACAGGGATCATCCACCCCCCCCCCCCAAGTTTCAGAAATATTCATGCATTTATTGATTTTGGGGAATGTTTTAAAGTTTTGACAAACATGTATTTTTTAAGCCACAACAGCTACATTATACATTATATCAACACAATATATTAATAACACAATATATTAATAACCAACAAAACTTCTATTTAGGGATTTCTTCCCAGCCCAGCACAGATTTACTTACTAGTAGTGAGGGGCCAAGCTGTGGCGCAGGCTGGTTAGCAGCCAGCTGCAATAAATCACTCTGACCAAGAGGTCATGAGTTCGAGGCCAGCCCGTGTCAGGGTGAGCACCCGACAATTAAAAATAAAATATAACCCCTGCTCGTTGCTGACCTAAGCAACCTGAAAGATAGTTGCATCTATCAAGAAGAAAATTTAGGTACCACTTATATGTGGGGAGGCTAATTTACGACACCATAAAAATCATCCAGCCGTTGTTGGAATGAGGAAGTTGCCGTCGCAGTGGATGATGAAGCAGTTGCTCCCCCTATGGCCAGAGTCAAGCATACCCTTAGGAAGCTGGAAGCTGGAGAAGGTTTAAATTGCCTCTGTGTCTGTCTCTGTCTCTGTCTGTGTTCTATGTTATATGGCATTGAATGTTTGCCTTATATGTGTACAATATGATCTGCCCTGAGTCCCCTTCGGGGTGAGAAGGGCGGAATATAAATACTGTAAATAATAAATAAATAAATAAATTTCTGTCAGTCCTCCTCTTAGCAGATTCAACAATTCATTGGAAACCTGGTTGCTGCTAGGAGGGACAAATCTCTCCCATATCCTAATTGGGGCTTTCTGATGCTGAGCAGAATTCTGGGAGATGTAGTTTAGGGCAATGCCTTTTGAATTCTCTGCCATAGGGCTCCTCGCCTTCCCAAACTACATTTCCCAGAATTCTGTGCTCTGCCAGTCTCTTTCCCAGCTCACTCAGCTCATCCCGCCCTGCTGCCTTTTTCTCTTCATAGTGAGAGGCAATCTATCTCTTCTTTATTTAAAGAGGAATGGCAGACCTTTTGGCTTCACCTTGCTTGTGCTGAAAATGAAACAGACTTCCAAGCATTATGAAAAAGTATTGTGTGAGTTTTTATTCTTAATGTTTTGCATGGATGCCCCCTTCCCCCATGCTTCTTAATATCTGTTTGTATATGCAAAACTTACAAATTAAATACGACTTACAATTTTAAAAGGAAAATTTGCACACCCCTAGTACAAATGTAGGAAAAGGAGATTAGTTCTGAATAAATTGGAGAGGAAAGAAACTGTGGAAATTCCTTCCTCTGAAATGTAGCCTACGATTAAAGGGCAAGGTTTCCTCTTGACATAAAGTCTCGTCGTGTCCAACTCTGGGGGTTGGTGCTCATTTCCATTTCTAAGCCAAAGAGCCGGCGTTGTCCGTAGACACCTCCAAGGTCATATGGTCGGTATGACTGCATGGAGCGACATTACTTTCCCACCAAAGCGGTACCTATTGATCTACTCACATTTGCATCTTTTTGAACTGCTAGGTTGGCAGAAGCTGGGGCTAACGATGGGAGCTCACCCCACTCCGCAGATTCGAACTGCTGACCTTTCAGTCAGCAAGCTCTGCAGCTCAGAGGTCCAACCTGCTGTGCCACCATGGCCCCATGACTACATGACCTGAAAGAGCTACCAGTGTTTCTGTGCACCCTTTCAAGTATTAGTTTTGCCTGCAATGGTCGATGCCTGATTCCTTAAAAGTTCACCTTGTCCCACATAAGCCTCGCCAGTTATTAGGATCATCCTCTGAAGCCTATGTCTTCATGTCCTTCCCCACAAAGGGAAGACAATCCGCTATCAGCGATGGCATCTCTTCTGCGCTGGCACTTTCGTTTTGGAGTGCTCTCTTGGCAGCGACTTGTCAGAGCAGCATTGAGTCCCACTGCAGAGACTCATTTAAAATGGACAGATTGAAAAGTCCCCAAGAAGAGAAAAGACGATTTTCATCTTGAACCAGAAAAAGAGCAAATGACAGCGCCAGCCAACCCTCCCTGGACCAAGGAATTGCAAAGCCAGAGCTCAATATCTTGGCCAGGTTCCTCCTTCATTTTGTTTGCTCCGCAACATAATTATTCAGTATATTTATTTTTGACTTTCATTGTTTATTTAAGCTATATATATTTGCAACATTTCTAAATAGCTGTAAGCTCCCCTGAAGGCCTTATTTTGGTTGGAGGGGGAAATCCCATAGTTTACAAATTAAAAAAAGAAATGAATGTATTGTTTTTTCTCCTCTAGCATGTCATAAATTTTTGCCCTATATTATCTGGCTGGGCTTCAGAAAATTTTTCCCTCTTTTTTTTGAACTGCAGTTTCCAGAATTCTCCATCCAACAAATGAATAGTGCTTGTGACAGTCCAGTAGATGTAGTCCCAAAAATAATATTTCCCAAACTTTGTTAGCTCTTTCTTAGCTTCCAAAGTGGTAGCCGTGGTGGAACAATGGGTAAAACTGCTGATCTAAAGGTTGGGTTGCTGACCTGAAGGTTGTTGGTTCAAATCCGCAAGATGGGGTGAGCTCCCATCTGTCAGCTCTAGCTTGCAGGGACATGAGAGAAGCCTCCCAGCAGGACGATAACACATCCAGGCATTCCCTGGGTAATGTCACTGTAGACGGACAATTCTCAGTATGTTCTCAAGTCGCTTCTGACATGATTTTTTTTAAAAAAAGCTTCCAAAGTGTTTGAAATTGAAAGGTTATCTATAGGTATTTTATGTAAGTGTCTCCTCATTTTACATTGCCTGCAAATACCTAAAACCACCTGGAAAATAACTCTGGAACAGGGAAGAAAACTGCCAGGCTCACTGCTTTGTAAACTATGGGTCCCGACCCCTTCGCTCAATGTGGGGGTCATGAAAAAATTATATTTAGTTCAATGCATCAAGAACAATGACTGTATATAAGAAGAGGACTCAATTTGTGTATTTGGAATAATTAAAGAACGAAAGAACAATTCATTGTTCATGAGATTTTTACTTCATGAGAAAAATATTGTTTTTACTGTGAATGTAACAGTCCTTTGTTTGACTTTTGTATCTGTATTCATATTGATGCATTGAACTAAATATACCGTATATACTCGAATATAAGCCAACCCGAATATAAGCTGAGGCACCTAATTTTATCACAAAAAAACTGGGAAAAGATTGACTCCAGTATAAGCCGAGGGTGGTAAATTTCAGAAATAAAAATAGATACCAATAAAGTTACATTAATTGAGGCATCAGTAGGTTAAATGTTTTTGAATATTTACATAAAGCTCAAATTTAAGATAAGACTCTGATCAAATCATGATTCTCATCTTCTTCAATGTAAATGCGCTTATGTATCCTTTTAATAATAATAGAGTGAAATAATAAATGTAATAATAATAATAATAAATGCAGTAAAATAATAAATGTATTAATAATAATAAAAATAGAGTAAAATACAGTAGAGACTCGCTTATCCAACATAAACAGGCCAGCAGAACGTTGGATAAGTGAATATGTTGGATAATAAGGAGAGATTAAAGAAAAGCCTATTAAACATCAAATTAAGTTATGGTTTTATAAATTAAGCACCAAAACATTATGTTATACAACAAATTTGACAAAAAAAGTAGTTCAATACACAGTAATGCTATGTAGTAATTACTGTATTTACGAATTTAGCACCAAAATATCACGATGTATTGAAAACATTGATTACAACAATGCGTTGGATAATCCAGAACATTGGATAAGCGAGTGTTGGATAAGTGAGACTCTATTGTAAATGTAAAAGTAATAACAATAATAGAGTAAAATAATAAATGTAATAATAATAATTAATAGAGTAAAATAATAAATGTAACAATACCAATAATAATAGAGAAAAATAATAAATATACCATATATACTTGAGTATAAAATGACCTGAATATAAGCCCACCAGGACCCTCACCAGAGTATAAGCCGAGGAGGTTTTTTTCAGTCCTAAAAAAGGGCTGAAAAACTAGACTTATACTCGGGTATATACAGTAGGTTTAATGACATCTAAAACAATTTCTGTATTACTGTAATAGTGGAGACTTGTCTTTGTCGTTCCAGGGAACCCATTTTCTTTTTTGGTCATGAAAAATTTGGCAGGAGTAAAAGGTTTCTGAATGTTGCCCATTTACACAAATCTGTCAGCAAAAACATGCGGTTTTTACAGTGGACTCTGCCGAAAATGCTTCAGCTGTACTCCACAAAAAGGAAAATCAGCCTGTTTAGGATGCTGATTTATTATCAGATTTTTGTATCTGTTTTATATGCCCATATACTCGGGGTCACAATGGAAGAAAGAAGCCCTGGTCTTGGTCTAGCTGGCATGACAAATAGGGCAGCCAACCTCCTGAAACAGACTTTTTTGCTTCATGTCGACTAAGCAGAGAGCCGTGTAGACACTGGCAGAGACTCACAAAACATTCTGTGTGTGTCTAAGTAGCAGCTGCTGCCATAGCATTCCTGTGCGCTCGGCCACAGCTGTGAATGAGCCGGGCACATTGAATACATGTGCTTCTGCGCACCCTCCCTGGGAAATGTGAGGCTTGCAGCAGGGAGGGCTGGGGAAACGGCGCAATGCAGGCGTCCGTCATATGCGGGGTCTGCTTAGCTGCACTTGTTCTACATTACGTCACCCTCGTATACAACAGCAGAATGCCGTCTGCGAAGCGAGCAGGATGGAGAGTGAAGGTAGAGGTGGGCTTGGCCCCAGCGGCTGGAAAGCTAATAACTATTATGCCAGTTTAGCCGACCCTGAATGGACTTTTACTCTTGCTCTGTTCCTGGCTGGTGAGCAAGGGAGTTAATCTCTCAGTGCATTTGTCACAATACATTTTTATATGAGGCACAGCCTTGGAGGTACCTGTCAAGCTGTTGATCAAGGCACAGAAGCTCAGCCAGGGAGAAAAGGTGCCCATCTGTTTCAATCCACTCTTGATTTTGGTCTGAACATTAAAGGAGCCTTCCAAAGCACTGAGCATGGTTCAGCACCTTGGAGAATTCCTTGAAGTCTGGGCCAAAAGATGGACCTGGTTTGTAGTCCTCCTGACATAGGTATCAGCAGCCAGGACTGTGTCTTTGATAGAGATTTAGATGCCCTTTTTGTTCGACTATGGTCTCTTCTACACTGCTATATAATCAAATTATCAAAGCAGATAATCCACATTATCCGCTTTCAACTGGATTATCTGAGTCTCCACTGCCCTATAATCCAGTTCAAAGCAGATACAGTAGAGTCTCACTTATCCAAGCCTAGTTTATCCAAGCTTCTGGATTATCCAAGCCATTTTTGTAGTCAATGTTTTCAATATATCATGATATTTTGGTGCTAAATTCATAAATATAGCAATTACAACATAACATTACTGTGTATTGTACTACTTTTTCTGTCAAATTTGTTGTATAACATGACGTTTTGGCACTTAATTTGTAAAATCATAACTTAATTTGATGTTTAATAGGCTTTTCCTTAATGCCTCCTTATTATCCAACATATTCGCTTATCCAACATTCTGCCAGCCCGTTTATGTTGGATAAGTGAGACTCTATTGTACTCTGGATTTTAAATAATAGTGTAGAAGTGGCTTGTGGTGAATCTCTACATGGTTGAATTTATGCCTTTTGACACCACTGTAACTGCTATGGTTCAATGCTGTGGAATCTTGGGATTTGTAGTTTGGTGAGGCACCAGCACTCTCGGGCAGAGAAAGCTAAAAACATTGTCAAGTTACACCTCCCACTATTCAATAGCATTGAGCCATCACAGTTAGATGTCAACAAGCTGCATTCATTCTGAAATGTAGGTGAACTCTTATTGTAGTAATGTGGCTTGTGGTTGAACAGGACTGACTAAAGTAGCTGTATTGGTTGGTGGATTTGGAATATTGTAGTCCAATCCAGTGATTTTTCTAAACTCTTCTGATAGGTGATCCTCTTCATCGCTGCTATTTACCTTTGTGTAGGGGAGAGAACACCATTGGGAGGATTTTCTTGCTTAATGGTCCAGGAATGCAGCACTATTTCTCCTCATCTTCCTTAAAAAGGGTGGTTCCCAACCCTTTTTTGACCAGGGTCCATTTCGATGAGCACCCACTTTGACCAGGGACCACTCTCCAACATTAGTACCAAAAGGGTTGTGAATCAGTTTTTGGTCAACTTTAGATTTGATTTGGTTACTTGGAATGCTGATTCAGAAAATTGCATTGGATAGACCACATCAGCTCTAGTTTCTGATACAGAACATATCCCAGTGGTTCTCAACCTGTGGGTCCCCAGATGTTTTGGTCTTCAACTCCCATAAATCATAACAGCTGTTTTTTTTTTTCGTGTCAGGAGCAACTGGAGTTGCTTCTGGAGTGAGAGAATTGGCCGTCTGCAAGGACGTTGCCCAGGGGACGCCCGGATGTTTTTGATGTTTTACCATCCTTGTGGGAGGCTTCTCTCATGTCCCCGCATGGAGCTGGAGCTGCTAGAGGGAGCTCATCCGCATTCTCCCCGGGTGGGATTCGAACCTGGCAGTTTTCAGGTCAGCAACCCAACCCTTCAAGTCACGAGGCTTTTATCCCCTAGGCCACCGGAGGCTCCATAACAGCTGGTAAACTGGCTGGAATTTCTGGGAGTTGTAGGCCAAAACACCTGGGGACCCACAGATTGAGAACTACTGACATATGCCATCCAGTAGTCGCCATCTGCCAAAGCTGACGTGATCTATCCAATGCAATGGTCAGCTCTGTGGAAAGGAACGGAAAAAAATTAATAAAATAAATAAATAAAGAGGAAGGAGGTTCACGGACCGGATTTTCATTCTCATGGCCCACTGGTTGAGAACCACAGCTTTAAATGGAGATGCCAGTGTGATTGGATATGGAGCCCTGTAGAGCCAAGGGAGGATTTCTCCCCTACTTGTCTATGAGACAGAGAAGGCTGCATCCCTGTGGTAGAGCACAGGGTTTGTGTGCAGAAGATACAAGGTCCAGGCCCTGGTAATAATAATGAATCACTGCCCAAATCCCAAAAAGCCATTGCTAAGTAGTATGGATAGAGCTGAGCTAGCCGGGTCAGTGATCTGACTCCAAGAAATTATAATAAAGACTAGAAAAAACTTATTGCAGCTGGAAACTTTGATAGGAATCAGGGCTGAGCCCAGTCTCAATTCCCAGTACCTTGATAAGGTTGCCAGATTGAAAAAGAGAAATGGTTCCTGTATGTTTAAGTAGAAAAAGGAATTTCAGAATGTGCTATTTCTAACACAACAAGCAACGAAGAGCCCTCTCCCATGCTTAATCTGGAAACTCTGGCACCTGATATTACAGCCCCAGGACCAATTTAACAGAGCATGGAGAAAAGCCATGCTGGCTCAAGGAGTCTAGGCATCATATTCCCCAAAAGCAACTTTTTCCAAGCTCTGTTTAATTTATCAGGGCCCTGACACAACTAATAACATGAGTGACAGAGAATACAAGTGGATAGTCTCTTTACAAGCAGCTGAGATGAGCACAAAGACCACAAAGACATAGCTTCCAGGCTGTCACAAAGCCCATTTGCTGTGCCACTTTCTCCGTTTCCTCTCTTTTTTTTTTTTTGCAAATTAACCATGGACACACTCGATAAACAAAATAAATTCCAAAACAGTTTATAGTGCCATCCTTGCAACAGCTGATAGCAAAGACCGCATATGTCTTTTTGTTTGGATCTGAACACATGTGAGGGGGCAGGCAAGGAGAATCTGGAAGTGTTTGTGCTACCATGACATGGTTCCCAACAGCTTGCTTGTTCTCTTGGCTTGGGACCAAACAATGCCAGCCTCTGTTGCCCCACCACATTTTACACATCCTAATCCTGGCAAAACATCCTGAGAAGTGAAATGAGGCTGAAAGAAATGGCCTGACTTTGCCATGGTGACCCGTAACCTGTAGGGTTCATTTTGGTTCCCTTTCCCCCCCTGCAAATGTTGTCGATGTACAGCACTGCTAAATCCACTTTGTTTCCCCCAGTGAGCAACACCTTTGCTTCAGTGTTGACCCTTCAACCTGAGAGTGTGTTTATGAGCTTTCAAGTCATCTGTTGACTGTGTTGTCAAAGACTTTCATGGCCAGAATTACTGTGAGTTTTCCAGACTGTATTGCCATGTTCCAGAAACATTCTCTCCTGACATTTCGCCCACATCTATGGCAGGCATCCTCAGAGGTTGTGAGGTCTGGAAACTAGGCAAGTGGGGTTTATATATCAGTGAATGTCCAGGGTGGGAAACTGTTGACTAATAGTGACCCTGTGGATTCCATGCACTTTTCTTAAGTAAGCTGTTGGGAATCTATGAGGGGTTAGACTAAAAAAAATAACCCTCTTTTGGGGTGATTTCGCCAAAATATAGCAGAGTGCTAGAAGCAAACTTCATAACAAGCAGAAACTTATGTGCGGTGAGCAATAAGCTTCTGTTGCATAGGATGGCAAAGGATTCAGAGCCAAAAATGTAAGTTCAAAAGTTTTTATTGAAGTAAAAAAAATACATTCTGGATAGGAAAGTTCTTGGAGCTAACTAACTTTCTAAATCTCATATGACAATCCTGTTTTCCAAGTTTAGCTACTCATTGGGGACTAGAGACTTGTGGAGTTCAGGATGACACTCAACACAAGCAATTCACATAAGTGGTTTTACCAATTTCTCCCTCTAAAATATAGCCTAAAGCACCTGGCATTTGCTAACTGTCTACCATTCAATATTTAATCAGAGCTGAACTTGTTTAGTCTGAGATGAAATAACAATATGTAACAAAATTTGAAAAACATTCTGTTCCTGGTTTAAATTCTTGTTTAATTGTGCAGTGCTTACTCCAGAAACTTCATTTCTGTGACTGCTACAAACTATGTTGAATAGGTTGAGACTCAGTGAAATATTCATTTAAAAACTATAGCAAAATATGCTGCAGGATGTCTTGCAGAAACAAAGTCTTTGCAGTTTAATGAACCTTTTCCATGTTTTTATGATAGAATCAATTGGGAAATATATTTATAACCTAGGAACAAAAACGGTGTTACATAGTGTTATAAATAATAATAAAGTCTGCAAATATGAGAAGGATAAAGCTGCCTTTGCAAGGACACTCTTACAAAATGGAAGGCAATTACTTCATGCTCCGATCAATTTTAACCTTCACACTCGTAGTTTGGTTACAAGGTATATTTTCCAGGCACTACAAATGATGAGGAGCCCTCGGTAGTGCAGCGGGTTAAACTGCTGAGCTGTTGAACTTGCAAACCAAAAGGTTGGCAGTTCAAATCCAGGGAGCGGGGTGAATGCCCACTGTCAGCCCCAGCTTCTGCCAACCTAGCAGTTCGAAAGCATGCAAATGTGAGTAGATCAATAGGTACCACGCCGGCTGGCCACATGGCCTTGGAGGTGTCTACGGACAATGCTGGCTTTTCGGCTTAGAAATGGAGATGAGCACCAACCCACAGAGTTGGACATGACAAGACTTAATGTCAGGGGAAACCTTTACTTTTACCTTACAAATGATTAGATGTATTGTTTTTTAGCTCATTTCTTCAGTGGTAGTTTTGTGTTATTGTGGCACAATTAGGGTTAAAATGATTTGATTTTGTTTAATGAAAATCTGGGGCCATTGGCGTAAGGTAATCAGACTGAAATCTGGAGAAGGCTTTTGTACCTTTAATAGCTGCATTGACTAGCCATTTTCAGCAAGTGTTGCTTTTTAATCTGGTTGTGTGAGAAATTCTCTCTTCTACAAAATCATTAAAGGAACAGAAGCCGCACATGTCCCATCCTTACCTTTTCTCAATTTTTTTTCATTTGCTTACTTTTGTTTAATTGCATCCGAGTGTGAAAGTGCCTGTCTGTGACTGGCAGCCTGCATTTTGAGCACTAATTGATTATACGTTGTTGCACTTCACTAGCTCTGTTTTATAGTCTGCTGAATGCTCTTAACAATTGGAGCTGGAGCTGCGTCACCTAAAATCATGGGGCCGCGGTGGTGGTGGAGAAATTGCATAAAAAGTATATGCCTGCGCCCCCTTCTACACTACTATATAATCCAATATCTGATCCCAGATTATCTGCTTGGAATTGGATTACATGCCAGTGTAGACTTGTATAATCCAGTTCAAAACAGGTAATCTGGATTCAGATACTAGATTATATGGCAGTGTAAACTCAAAAGGAGCAGGTCTGAAGGATTTCACAAAGCAAATTACAAACTGAATTGCTCTCCAGGCAGGCTTCTACAGTCAGGTGTCTTTTTCATGAGCGAAAGCAAACGTCTTCATTCCCTCAAGCAAACCAGAAGTGAATGTGACCAAAGAATTAAATGCCTGGGCAGGTTCCAGAGGCTGTTTATAAAACATACAGATGGTTGCCACAGCTGTCAGTTTCAGCTGCTGCTCCTCCCTTTCCACCGTTTTGAAATGTGCCAGCAAGGATTCCTGTTTATGTTGCTCACTTTCTTTAAAATAAAAGTAAAGGCTGTCTGGAACTTGACCTAGAAGTCCTCTTTCTGAAACATCATAATAATAATAATAATAATAATAATAATAATAATAATAATAATAATAATAATAATGATGATGATGATGATGATGATGATGATGATGATGATGATGATGATGATGCTGTGGGACTTCCGAATCCAGACTGACAAAGTTCTGGAACACAACACACCAGACATCACAGTTGTGGAAAAGAAAAAGGTTTGGATCATTGATGTCGCCATCCCAGGTGACAGTCGCATTGACGAAAAACAACAAGAAAAACTCAGCCGCAATCAGGACCTCAAGATTGAACTTCAAAGACTCTGGCAGAAACCAGTGCAGGTGGTCCCAGTGGTGATGGGCACATTGGGTGCCATGCCAAAAGATCTCAGCCGGCATTTGGAAACAATAGACATTGACAAAATCACGATCTGCCAACTGCAAAAGGCCACCCTACTGGGATCTGCACGCATCATCCAAAAATACATCACACAGTCCTAGACACTTGGGAAGTGTTCGACTTGTGATTTTGTGAAATCCAGCATATCTATCTTGTTTGCTGTGTCATAATAAAATAATAAAGTAATAAAAATAATTATAAAATAATAATAATTCTCTTTCCTCTTCTTCTCCTTCTCCTTCTTCTCTTTCTCCTCCTCCTCCTTTTCCTTCTCCTTCTTCCTAGCATTGGTCCCATGAATTTGCAGGACCCACTTGTTTGCTTCTTGTTCTCCACTTGTTTCTATTGGTTGCGTCTCTCATTGTGAGTCTTGCTTCAGCCATGTCGCATTTCAAATTGTCAGCCAGCATGTTTTAGGTCTGCCACATGGCCTGGCACCTGCAACTTCCATATTCAGTGCTGTTTAGCCATGAAACCCTTGTCACTTCCTTGCTTATGTCCAAATCATCTCAGACAGGATTCCTTCATCTTCTTGGTGATCGAAGTAACTCTGAAGATGGAGCACACTGTATCATTTGGAATCCTGTCCTTCAGCGTAACACTCATTGACCCCCTAAGCATCCACATTTCCATAGTGTGCAGTTTGCTTGAGAGCCTTAGTGGTCGGCCTGCACTCAGTGGTATATAGAGTGACCGGTCTCACCACCGTCCTGTAGATTTTTGATTTTAGGCAGATTAAGATCTTCTTATTGCACATTATGCCTGTCATTGCTCTCCACTTCATCCAGGCGGCGTTTACATGCCCATGAGCATCCGACAGTACGTCACCTGCGGAGGTGATCTTTGAGCCGATTAAATTTGAGCTAAGACCAAATTCTGTAGATGCGATTAATCAATAGCATGTAACAGATATTTTGGGGAGCAGCACTCCCTAGAAGTAGAATTATGGGAACATAGTTTGTGGCAGCCATAAAAACAAAGTTTCTGGAGTATAACAACTATTTTCAAAGTAAGTACTGCAAAATTAAACAGGAAATAACTTTCAAACCAGGAACAGATTTTTTTTTTCAAATTTTGTTACATAGTATAATAGCTCTCACTATTGAAGTCTTCCTAATGTTTAGTTGCAGTCTCTGGTCTTGTAGTTTGAATCTACTGCTTTGGTTGTTCCTCTGAAACATTAAAAAAGGCTTCATCTTCCATAAGATCCAGGATATTGTTGGACTAGGACCCAACAAGCTAGGGTTCAAATTCCTTCTTGGCCATGGAGACTCACTCTCTAAAGAAGACAAGAAAACTGTAGGATGGCAGCAGTGTCAACTTGAAGGCATATAATGCCGCTCCCCCCACCACCACCACCACCACCAATACAGGCAGCTGGCTATGCACTTCCTAACATGATATACCCTTAATGCAATCTTTCTGATAGTCATTATTTTAACCAGACATATTTTTGTGCCCAGAGCACAATCATTTGACAAAACAATTGTGTTATTTTTCACAAGAATACATTTTTTCCGTGTCAGAAGTGACTTGAGAAACTGTAAGTCACTTCTGGTGTGAGAGAATTGGCCATCTGCAAGGACACCTGGATGTTTTGACATTTTTACCATCCTTGTGGGAAGCTTCTCTCATGTCCCCACATGGAACTGGAGCTGACAGAGGGAGCTCATCCGCGTTCTCCCCAGGTTGGATTTGAACCGGCAACCTTTAGGTCAGCAACCCAACTTCAAGTCAACAGTCCTACCAGCACAAGGGTTTAACCCACTGCGCCACTGAGGGCTCTTACGAGAATACGGTGAGACTTCAGGCTGATCCAACTTTATCCCTAAAGTGAACTCAACCTTTCATAGTTTGCAAGGAACTCTATTATTGTGCTTTAACCCAATGCATCTTCAAGAGAGAATTGCCACAAGGGAGGCATATAGGACTCATCCTATCATTTAGACGAAAAGAAATGGTGGGTACTTATGGACAGCCAGGTGCTGAACTGTGTGTGCTGCTATATAGCCTAGCCTTCACCCCTTGGTTTTGCTGCTGTGCTCAGCAATGAAATCTTAATGACAGGCTGGTCACTTTCATATGTAGAGGCTGAGTGTAGGTCTAGCAAAGAAAGACACAATTTCTTTCTTTCTTTTTATTGAACAGAATGTCTTTGGCTAGGCCTGCTGAAACACCTAAATAGGATGATTTTTTAAGGATGTCTGAAAACGTGGCTTTTCTCAGGACAAACCAGCATCTCTATCCACCATTTCCATGCAGTCTGTATTCACTGCAATGCTTTCATGTACACTTAGTTCGAAACAGGTTCCATTTAAGGATATTTCAGTGATATGAAAAGAAACCTGCTTCTACTTACGAGTACCTTCATGTAGGCCATTTTACTAATACCCTGCCTGCCAATGTTTAGACCAACTCTTAAAAATAGCTCTGGGGTCTTTGGACCTATGTCTCCAAACAGGATCCCAGCCACCACTGTGATTTCTACAGAACTGGAAGTACGTATAAAGGAATTAGTTGCATTTCCCATATTCATTTGAATTGACTGTAGAATTGTCATTTTGGTTGTCTCTACAAGCAACAAGCACCCACAGTTGTAAATACAAAAGTTGTTCTTGTGTGCAAACCATTTTGAAGTTTTCCCATCATTACTGTGTTCACGAAAAGGTATAGTTGGGTAAGACCCAATTAGAAACAAAATGCTATTTGTGTTTAAGATGGTCCCACCCTCACCAACAGGCAAGCAGTATACCAATCTTTCTCAAACCTCATTCTCATATGCAAGAAGCCAGCTCATATTTTACACCAATAGAGAAAAACTAGCATCCTTTCCGTGAGTTATGTAGACCTAACTCCAATCTTGCATCTATGGTAACTTCTTGGATCTTTGTGGAGATTGGAATTCTCTATTTGCGTCACATAATAATGACCCAAACTTTTTGCATGTTGTCTATCTCCAATAGACAACATGCAATAGAATTATAGTGGCTTTTGGAAAGTTGGAGACATCTGAGAAGCATCTGGGTATATCCTTATAGTCAGATGCATGGCAATAGCATCATTAACTTAGACCTCTGGAAGACTGGGAGGTCTCAGACCACACCTTCATTGTTGCTTTTGTTGTTATAGGTACTTAACAATTTTGTCGTCAGTTTTCCACTTTCATTGGGTTCCTGTGCCCCTAACCCAAATGAACGTGGAAGGCTGACTGTAGTGGCTACAGTGGCCTGCTCTCTACCAACTACTGCAGTGCCCCTCCCACATTCACTGTGGCTGTGTTGAGAGAAGATGGCATACTAAATATCAATTTACTGAGAAGGTAGGAGATGCAGCAAAGCTTCATCTATGGAACTGTTACACTATGTCAGTGTTTCTCAACTTGGGGTCAAGACCCCGGGGGGGGGCATGAGGGGGGTGCCAGAGGGGTCACCAAAGACCATCAGAAAACACACACTTCTGATGGTCTTAGGAACCCCTTTGGCAGAGAAGGCTGAAGATCTCTCCACCTGTCCTTCTCTTCAAGGTCTATTTTCCCCAAATTCCACCAGTAATCACATTTGGGCATATTGAGTATTCGTGCCAAGTTTGGTCCAGATCCATCATTGTTTGAGTCCACAGTGCTCTCTGGATATAGGTGAACTACAACTCCAAAATTCAAGGTCAAAGTCTACCAAACCCTTCCAGTATTTTCTGTCAGTCATGGGAGTTCTGTTTGCCAAGATTGGTTCAATTCCATCGTTGGTGGAGTTCAGAATGCTCTGATTGTAGGTGAACTATAAATCCCAACAAGTATAACTCCCAAATGACAAAATCAACCCCCCCCCCCCCCCCCGGTATTCAAATGTGGGTGTATCGGGTATTTGTGCCAAATTTGGTCCAGTGAATGAAAGTACATCCTAAATATCAGATACTTACATTACGATTCATAACAGTAGCAAAATTTCAGTTCTGAAGTAGCAACGAAAATAATTTTATGGTTTAGGAGTCACCACAACATGAGGAATTGTATTAAGGGGTCGCGGCACTAGGAAGGTTGAGAATCCCTGCACTATGTCGTGATGGTGCAGTATCTTGACCATCTGGCAATGAAGTTGACTTATTTTTATTTAGGTAAGCATCTATCTATGCTTTCAATATAATTGATTCTGGAACTATTAGTGTTGTTTCACATAATCCGTACTCTGCATTTATATGTTTGTAGATGCAACAAATTTCACTGGACTTTGAAGCCAAAGACTGGACTTGGTAGCTAGGCAAACTCTTCCATCCAGCACTGATTCCACAGCACTTCTCTGTTGTTGATTGTTGAGCTGAGTTGGATGTCACCTGATCTACAGCCAGCCCTTTCAACACCTCGTGGAAATGCCTAGCAACAACAGGCCGACAGACATACGTGCAGGATGCGGTGTATCATTCAAGGAGTAACAAACCCAAAAAAAAGCAAAGACTAATGAATACGCTCAGTTACTTCTTCAACTCTGGCACTTTATTGGAGCAGGGCTCTTTTTTCTGTGACAAGCTTGAACCCTGCAAGGATGCTTGCAAAGAATACCATGGAAAGAATACTTTCCCTTCACCATCTGTTGAGTTACAACTGCCAACACTCACACTCTTGGGGATTAGCAGGCAGGGCTGCCTTATCTTTACACATTAAACACATTCAGTTCAGAGGCAGAAGCAAGAATACCAGACCCCTCCCTCTTACTCACTCCAGAGTTCTTCGTCCACTTTTGCAAATTCTTACAACCTAGATAGTGAGACACAGGGAAACAATACATACAACAGAAATGAGCATCTATGGACCTCAAGGTATGCTTGGCCTACATCTCCCTCCCACCAGCCCTGGCCAGAATACCAAAGGTTGGATTGTGGGAGTTGTGGTCCAAAAATCACAGTTGCACAACCATACTCTACAGCCGTAACACTCAGTCATTCAAAGGACATGTTTCCAAATTAACAAGATTTAAGAGGCGCACCTTCATAGTAAATTGAACCCAATGTGCTCTTTACTGTGCTCTGTGGTAGCAAGGAGAGAGATGCTATAAGGGATCTATTATAGACCCTCGGCTGCTTTCTAAAAAAGATTTAAATAAGGGTATCATGGGAATGCTGATCAGCTTAGCAATGACAGAAAGTTAGAAGAAAAGTCAACAACATAGCAGACAGAATCACAATGCTAAAGGATCTATGCGGGACTGTGCACCATTAGAATGAATAAGAGAAATTCAACAGGAAGAAAGAAAATACAAGTAAATATATAACGGAGGAACCATGGGCTGACAGGAGAACATGTGGAATGGATCTAGGTATCTCAGTAGACTATACATTGAACATGAACCAGTGCAATGTAATGTCAACCCCAATGTAGGGTCATCATAAGTTGGAAATGATTTGAAGGCACACAACAATAACTAATGTCATATCTAATGTAATGTAAACACTTCTGTAATCTTAAACTACATCACACAGAATCCTGGGATTTGAATATTGGTGAGCTATTTCAAATCCTCTGCTGGAGATCACTAGTGCTGCAATTCGAAGGAGCGTAGCAAAATAAACAACAAAAACTAAATACCTTACCAAACTATAACTGCTGTGATAGATACAGTGGTATCAAACTCCTCTAAGAATAGGTCTGAGTTCTCTTGGTTAATCCCAGCAACAGAAAACCCACTGAATCAGTTGTAAAATGGTGACTCATCATGTAGATTAATTTTACTAATTCAATGAGACTGACGCTGGGATTCAGGCTATTTCGTCCAGGTCACAGAAAATCATTCTACTATTTTGGTGATGTTGTATCTGGAAAACCGTGCCCAGTTCTAGCTAGTACATTTTAAGGAGGACATCAATAAACAAATGCTATGTCCAGAAGCAAGTGACTAGGCTAACTAAGCATCTGAAAACGTAATCCTACAATGAAAGGGCACATCGACCTAACCCAAAAGAAGGTTAGAGAGAAACACAATAGCTGCCTTCAAGTATCTGAGATGTTGTCACGCAAAAAACACTACACACTTCTAAAGGACAGGAACCAAATGAATGGAAAATATGATAAGGAAGATGTAGAGTTAATATTCAGAGCCATTTCCTAATGATAAGGACGGTCTGACAGTGAAACAGACTGCTTCAGGAAGTGTTGGATCTCCTTTGCTGGAGGCGTTTAAGAAGAGGCTGGGTATCCATCTGTCAGGGATATAGCAAATGCATCCTGAATTGAACATGAGGTTGGACTAGATGGCTTTGAACATCTCCAGGAGCTCTGTCAAGCAATATACCATTATTTTTGAGAATATCTTATAAATTCCTCATCCATCCCCTCTCCCTCCCTTACACACTCACAAACATGCACATATTTAGGAAGCCATCAAAGGATGATGAGATCGAACCTCACAGGCTATAAATGCCCTTGTAGCCTTTGTAAATGAGAAAGCATGACTTTCTCGTGTTGTTTCTGCAAAAAGGAACCTTTGATTTATTCCCTGGGTCCTGGGTCCCCCTGCTAGTTGATTTTTTGGAATTTATGCAGCTTTTACTAAAGCAGCACACTGGGAAGGTGTAGTTAATGATTAAGACTATTTGAAACTTGCCCCAGTGAGGGTCATTCGTGGTGAGCTCTATTGCACTTAACCAGAAATAACAAGCATCAAAGGCTCTCTTCTCAGCCAGGAAAGCACAACACAGTTGTGTTACTCGGTCACACATGATTCACATCCCTTTATTTCATTCATAAAGAATAGGTGGGTTGCTACACTAGGTAAAGATTAATTTTCTCTGGGATGTGCAACAACCCTTGATACTAGAGTTTTGCACACAAGAACAGGTATGGGTTTACTGTTACTTTTCTGAGATGTATAGCCATGTTCCAGAAGCATTCTCTTCTGGTGTTTCGCCCACATTTATGGCAGGCATCCTCAGAGGTTGTGAGGTCTGTTGGAAACTAGGCAAGTGGGGTTTATATATCTGTGGAATGACAAGGGTGGGAGAATGAACTCTTGTCTGTTTGAGGCAAGTGTGAATGTTGCAATTGTTCAGTTTGACAGCATTTAATAGCCTTGCAGCTTCAAAGCCTGGCTGCTTCTTGCCTGGGGGAATCCTTTGTTGGGAGGTGTTAGCTGGCCCTGATTGCTGCCTGTCTGGAATTGATGAATCAACCTGGACACAGAATATTATTTGAGAACACAGAAATGCTGGACCACTCGAATAACCATAATGTAAGACTACACAGAGAAGCCACTGAAATCCACAAGCATGTGGACAATTTCAACAGAAAGGAGGAAACCATGAAAATGAACAAAATCTGGCTAACAGTTTTAAAAAACACCAAAATGAGGACAGTAAATAAAGAACAACACTCAGAAAACAGGGGAATTCCAGACAGGAAACAATCAGGGCCAGCTAACACCTCTCAACAAAGAATTCCCCCAGGCAGGAGGAAGTCAGGCTTTGAAGCTGCAATCCACTACCAGTACGCAACAACCAAAATCTTATCATGGGGATATGACTCTCATTTCCCACTCCTGCCTTCAATCAATCCTTGGAATTAGGACTTGTTTTAACAGACTATACACAAAGATGCTTTCGGTAATCTAGAGACCAAAAGCGAGGCGAGAAAAGGAAAGATCTGGCAAACGTGAAACTCTTTCTGTCTCCATTGCATCCAGCTTCAGAATGCAGACTGAATATAAAACAGAATTAAGAAGCTATTGAGGGATGGGGAGGGAACATACAACTCAATAAGGAAGAATTGTTCCCTTAATAAGGTTTTTTTCAATCTCAGCAGGGAAGGTAATTTATGTATTAGAAGCTCAATAATAATACTGCAATGCTTGTGACGAAATAGCTAAACTCTGAGGAACTATTTGGCTTAGCAGGCAAATCATGCCAAGTGAATGACCTGTTTTTCTCCCTCACACAGCGCAATACTTTATAACTGCCAACACCTACCAAATTAGTATTAACAATGTGCACTGCGGGGAGAAGTGAGCGTGCGCGAAAGCACAAGCATAGAGAGAGAAACTCTCCCATCTCTCAGGCAATGTTTTTTAAATACCATCAAACTCAGTTTTTTTTTCAGAACAGAGCAGCAGTTCAACTAGAAGTAGTTGAAGGACTCCAGCTTCCATTGGCCACAGGCAACGTGGTCAGAAATGACAGATGATGGATGCAGCTGTTTGGGAGGGCAGTCATAGATTCCCCATCATTTCAGTGATCCACAAAATTCCCCGGCAGCTTTTTTCCTTACAAACATTCAGGAAATTAAGTCTTCCATGCCAGAGAGACTATGATTCCAAGTTCCCTCCTGCATAATCTTTCACATTCTGTTGTTATAAAGAAAGGCCAGATAGGGAAGGACATAGTTTTACACTCTTGCTGTCAACTTGGATGGCACTTGAATGTAGCCTGAGATAACCTGTGTCCAAATCCCAGACAGAGTTCAAGCTTTAAGAAGAAGAATGCCGGAACACCAGCTGCTGCTCAGCTCTGGCTTACAAGCCGGGACAATGAAGTCGCTGTGCTCAGACCCAGCACATGAACAATCAGGCCATTTTGGTCAGACGGGTGGAATAGGCAGCCTCTTATAATCCGGCGTGTGAAGCCAGGGAAGCAGTGGCACCAAACCAGCCATCCTCTGTCGGGCAGTCAGAGTCTTCGGCTGCAATTGCAGAAATGTGAAGGGTGGGAAGGTGGGAGCTTGAGGTCAACACATCCGAGAGGCACTAGGTTGGGGAAAGCTGATCTAAAGCTACTGCACTTCGCACACAAGATGTAATTCCCGATTTGACGTGAGGGTCTTTGACTGCCAAAAGCTTTCACACTCCTTCTGTGTTCAGAGCTTATTTGAGAGCAGATTTATGTGCCAAGATCTCTTTTTCATGCTAAGCCTTGGCTCAGCATCAGCTCAAATCGTAACACATGGAGAATAGAACCAAAGGCCAAAAATGAGAACCACTTACCACCTATTAGTATTTTACCAAATGTACTGGCCTCACAGAAGAGTTGTTAAGGCAGCATCAAGAGAGAAAAGAGAATAAGGAATAGTGGTGAAAGGTAACCAGCTTGTCTTTCTAGAAAAAATAACCTTTACCTGCATTCATCTGTTCCTAATGATGGCAATCAATTTTATGGTGGAAGTCCTTCCATGAATAATAGAATAATAAATTTGGAAGAGACCATATGGACCATCTAGTCCAACCCCTGCCATTCAGGAAAAGCAGAGTCAAAGTATCCCTGACAGAGGCATCCAGCCTGTTTCAAAGTTTCCAAAGATGGAGCTTCTACCACACTCCGAGGCAGAGTTCCATTGTTGAACAGCTCTTGGAGTCAGGAAGTTCTTCCTAATGTTCAGGTGGAATCATCTTTCCTGGCATTTGAACCCACTGCTCTGAGTCCTAGTTTCCAGGGCAACAGAAAACAACCCTGCTCCCTCTCCCTTATATCTTTTCACATATTAATATCATGTATTCTCTCAACCCTCTCTCCTGCAGGTTAAACATACCCAGCTCTTTAAGCTGCTCCGCATAGGGCATGGTCTCCAGACCTTTGATCATTTTAGTTGTCCTCCTCTGGACACCTTCCAGCTTGTCAATATCCCTTTTGAACTGTGATGCCCAGAATTGGACACATTATTCCAGGTGAGGTCTAAACAAAGCAGAATACAAAGGCACTATGACTTCCCTTGATCTAGACACTATACTCCTTCTGACGCAGCCCAAAATCCCATTGGCTTTTTTAGTTGCTGCATCACACTGCTTGGTCATATTCAACTTGTTGTCCACAAAGACTCCTAGATCTTTTTCTCATGGACTATTGTCGGACCAGGCATCACCCATCCTGTATCTTTCCTTGAACTCAGATCTTTTCAGATGCCTTGTCACATTTCTTTGAAAGCTTCTTTCTCACTAAGCATAAGACTACTTGATTCTGCCAGCTCATTTCTCATGCCCTGTGCTGATAACCAACAGCTATCTTTGCCTGTTCCACTCATCACAGATTTGTCCATTGACCATAGTTACTGACTTGACCTCACTGAACTGCCAGGATATTTAATAGACATTAAGATGACTTATTACTCCCTAGTTTCTATCTAACACAGACACACATGCACATATATACACACACAATTGTGCAACTGTCTACCAGCTCATTTCTCCAAATCCTCTCAAGAGGCATTTACATGGCTGTATTGCCACACACACCCAGATTTATCTCCTGGCTCCTGAGGTTCCAGAGATGTAGGGCCAGTTACCAGCATCATGCCCAGTTATTAGTGGACTTCAGATGTGAGTTTGAGGGGTGAAATAAATTTTGCCTAAATCCCCAAAGGAGTATTCTTTGGTACAAAGAAAACACAATGCACATACAGAAAGCAGCACTGTGAACAGAAAGATGAAACAGCAATACGTCATCAACACTTTCTTGACTTGGTGATTTCATGGTCAATTTACTACCTGGGTCAGTGACTGTGGAGCAATCCTTCACAACAGCTTTGCATCTCCGCATCACCAGCACCGTGTTTGAGAGGAACAAGGAAATAGGAATGAGGGATACGGTCTTCCTGCAGTGATATCAGAGTGTGTGCAGCAAAGTATATGGCTTCCTTTTGCTTCATAGGAAGCCAGCAAGGCACACATAGGTGCCATGCAACCAAACTTAAGGCATCAGAGTGTGAGACTGCCATGGAATGGGGGAAGAAGGAATGGCTCTTGCAGACATGGCTTCTCAGCTTTCTAGCTGTCATGGGAGTGGAGGACACAACGACAATTAGAAACACAACCTGTTTGCAGGAAAAAAGGCTAACTCCTCACCTGACACTGCCCAATGTATAGTGTCTCTAGGATAGTAAAATGGCCAGAGTTCACAAATGTTATTCTTGGATTGCAACTCCAATGATTCTACAGTCAGCATGACTAATGGCAATGCTGGCTGGGGTGATTCTAGGAAGTACAATGACAAAAAACTTTCCAAACTCTTAAAATGGCCCTCTTCTGTCACCTGAAAGTCTTAAGTGCATTTTTCTGTTTGACACAACACAAAATAGCCACATGCCCTCATCCTGCCCTGCCAAATCATCAACCCCATTTTGTCTACTCAAATGATTAATCTCTCCGATAAACGTTCTGTAGCTCCTGTATTCCCAAGCCTTGCCTGTGCATACATTTCACAAACACACACACAAACAGAGGCACACACATGCTATGTGTGCAGCCCAACTGCCACACACAATGGCTGCAAAAATACCAGACACCCAGTTGCCTGGACACCTATGCTTGCAAAATTAGCTCCAAAATAATGAACTCTTTGGAGGATTTGAAGAATTTCCCCCCTGCTGTGCCACATACACGGATGTGCTCATTTCTTTGGAGAATATACATCTGCTACCTGAGCATTTCTATGTCCTGTGCAACACTGGCCCATTCAGAAGCCCTCCCTCTATGCACAGCAACCTCAGGCAGATCCCTCCCTATCCAACCTGATGGTTTCAAGGAGGGCTTAGTTTTCTCAGACCTGCATCCTCGGGAATGTGGTCTGCAGGGCAGAGACCTCTCTGGGACCAGTTACTGTACAAAGAGATATGAACAAGACAGGCAACATTATATTTCAACCTCCTCTCTCACATCACCGAGCAGCTCTTGGCCCGGTCTTTGCGGATCTCAGAGTCAGTCAACAAGTCCGTCCGCCCGGGCAGCTGCGCCACCCGCTTCAGCCCTCGCTTTGAATTGCTGCGCTTGAGGTGTTTGTGAACGCGGTTGACAGAGGCCAGGGTGGTCACGTGGAAAACGTCCCGCACGCTGTTCTCAGATGACTTGGAAGAACATTCCACGTAGGCCACTGCGCCCAGTTGCCGGGCCAGCATACTGCCCTGAGGAGAGGAAAAGGCATCAACACATTAGGGCCATAGTCGTCACTGGCTTTCTTTCTTTTCTTTGCCCATTTTGCTCACCTCTCCCTTCAGTTTTTCCAAAGGACCCTCTCCTTGATACTGCTTCTTAAACTGTTGATCCCAACCCCAAATGTGGTCCTCTTAGCTCAATGTTGTTTCACAAAAATTTGACTACTGAAAGGTTTCTGGACATCACCCGTTTACACAAGTCTGGTAGCAACAATATGCAGAGTTTTCTGTGAACTCTAGATAAAATGCATCAGCTGTACTCCACAAAAAGGAAAATCAGCTTGTTTAGCAAGCCTTGTAAATGCTAATTTATTATCAGTAAATGTTTGATTCAGTACCTACCGTATTTTATATTCTTTTATATCTGGGGACACGTAAGGATTGATCAAAAGGAAAGGGGTTGTGCAAAGTAAAAGTTTAAGAAGCTCTACTCTAAAGTACTTGAGCCAATCTCGCAGAACTTCCCAAACAGAGCACCATCTTTTCACTCCCTGTGAGACATTCTCCACCCATCATCTCCCCCAGACACCCCAACTCCATATGTTTCTTCAACATCACAGTTAGCAATTTAATTTTAGCTTTTTCCGTTAAAGGTGGAAATACAATAATTTCTTTTTTTAAGTGAAGCAAGAGGGGGATAGGGTGTGAGAAACAGGAAGAAGCGAGAAAAATGCATTTGCATTTGCTACGCTGAAAAACTAAAAAGAACTGCCGTGCTGTATTGGCAATCCTCAGGGCCCAACACTCACAGCTGGCACCAGCGGAGCATAGTGGCAGGGTTGGTTCAAAACATTTTGCTGCTTGAGATAAAGAATTAGATGGGATTAACCTTCTCCTATTTCACCTAAAGAAGCCAAGAAACTATGCTCAAATGCAGTGCTATATATCTTTGCAGTAGAGCCCTCATGGTATAATGGTTTGAGTGTTGGACTGGGATACTGAGAGACAAGGGTTCAAATCCCTGCTTGGTCACAGAGAAGAAATATACTCTCATTCGCAGAGGAAGATGAGGGCAATCCTCCTCTGAACAAATCTTGCCAAGAAAACTCAGTGATAAAGTTTTCTTAGTTTAGCTGAAGGTTGGAAATTATGAAGGAACAGGATTATTCCATATCAATGGAATACTGGTATGTCCTATATTATTACTCCATACTACAAACCACCATAATGACATTGCCATATAGTGAATACCCCCCCCCCCCCAACTCCCTGGCAACACCACGTACCAGTAAGCAGTTTGCTGGGATTGACAGGGATCCATTTCCTATCAACTGAGAAGCAGATGCCTGACATTCCCATCCCCTCCTGTGACCAATCTGCAGTGTAACAGTCAGGACTATAGTCGGAAAATTTTTTGGAGGGGGTTTGAAACTTTTTTTTAGTGAATCATGAAGAGTAGTTCCCTAACGCAAAATAATTTAGAAATCAGGCTCCATCGATAAACTTCAGTGGACACTCAAGACAGATAAACATCAGTAGAAACTCATGGGAATTTGGTTAATCAGTTAAAATTCATGAGTAAACCAGGTTTTTTAAAAAACCTAAAACATTTCGGGGGGGTTGAACCCCTAACCTTCCTCCCTTGGCTACAGATCTGGTAACAGGCAGAAAAAAAATCCTTGTTGCAAGACTGAACTAGATTGCTTGCTTTCAGATCTACAGGGGAATGGATCCCTATCGATCACAGGGGCTGCTTACCAGTAAGTAGGGTTTAGGAAACTTTGATAGTCTCTACACAGCTTTCAAACTAGGACCCACAAATGTAACTGTAGGTTACATATGCACAGTTGTTCAACAGGATTCTGGCCACTAAACTAAAAATACAATACAACAAACCACCTGTTCATGTGTGACGGGTATAAGGCGCTGTTTGGAGAGTTCTCGTAAAGTGTTTAGATCAGTGCGCATATCCAGTTTGCAACCAACTAGCACCACCTTGGCACCTGGGCAGAACTCCTGTGTCTCTCCCTGCCACTGCAAGAGGAACAAAAATAGACAAGGTTTTTTAAATGGGGTTAAAACAGTTGGCAACAAGTTTAGCCCAATAGTCCTGCCTTCGCAGATTTCTAACCTGATTGCCCTTATTGCCTTCCACATTCACCTTTTAAAAAAACTGCTTTTCTTCTGCAATGCTGATGGCTACTATCTCGTTTTTAAAAGTGCAACAGGGTACAATTGGCACTGTTTGCTATCTGATGCCAGATTCCATACATCACCGGCGGCGCAGACAGTCAGTATTCCAGACAGCAGGGAGGCATCGCTTGCCAATATGTAGCGCATAAAAATGAGATGCTATGCTCTACAAAATTTAGATTGTAAGCTTTCAGGCAGGGATATATCTATATATATAAAAGAGTGATGGCATCACGGCAGCGGACAAAACAACAAAAGTAAACACCCCACAACCTCCAAAATTGACATCACAACCCCTCATCCATGCCTCTAGGTTGATACAACAAAAAGAAAAGAAAAATAAAGTCCTAATTAGAGGGAGAGGAATAATTGTTTTTATCCAATTGCTGCCAGTTAGAAGGCTAAGCTCCACTCACTTGGTCTCCTAGCAACCCACTCAGTCCAGGGGACCCTTTACCTTAACTACCACTAATTCCTCAATACTTTATTTCCCATACCACCATACTTCGCCACAGCAACGCGTGGCTGGGCACAGCTAGTTCCTTTTATAAAAAGATGTTGCACCGCTTCCAAAGCTGCTTAGGTACCTAAATGATAGATATAGGGAAGATGGTTTATTTGCCCTGTGAGAAGGTTGGCTCAGCTTTCTGCATACCCACAGAAACAGTCTTTTTCCATTACCACCAGATTAATTCCATGATACCACTGCTGTATTATACAAAGGCAGACAGAAATAACTTCTCGATAGCATAGATCAATAGGCTGAAGATGTCTGTTACAGTTATTCACAATTTGACAAAGTAAGCCCTTAAGACAAGGGTTGAAAACCCGTGCCCTCCAAAGACTGTTGGATGCCAACTCCCATCACACTGGACCACTGTTTAGGCTGATTGGACTTGGAGTCCTGTGACATCTGGAGAGCCAGAGCTTTCCCAATCTGCGGAAGGCTGCCAACATTAGAAAGTGTAGGAAAATCTTCAACACCAAGGCGGTGAGAATGAGCAACAATCAAGTGGTCGGAGAGTAGCTTCACAACATGGAATAACTGTTTGCCTTCCTCACCCATGACTCACGGAAGCAGAACAAACCATGAATGAATAAATACATAAAAGCAAATACAGGAAGATCAGATTATTTGCATAGTTTACACAGATTTCCGAATTCAGCTTTCTTGGCACCAAATTTGGGTCACCTTGCTGGCTCCATTGAGTTCTAGCTCAATAATAATTCAGTTTATATAAAGCTGTTTATTCAAGAGCCCCACGAGACTCCCTCCTTCCCTCTGGCCTTACAAGCTGTGTGAAGCTCCGTGGAAATCAAAAGCTGGTTCCTATTTTGCATCCGACAAGCTGCGATTATGAGGGCTCCCAACCCCGGGTAGGCTTGCAAGGCAGCCGGGGGTGGATGAGTGAGGACAAACACACAGCTGTTTTTCTCTCTGTATCAAAAAGCCATATCCTTGGTTTCCCTTCACAGTGCCAAAGGAACCCTCCTCGCCCACAGAAGCCTACGGAATATGCACTGGAGGGAAGCAAAAGACTGCTCAGAAGAGAAGTCCTGAGGGACACCCATTTATTTTAAGCACTGCATCAACATCCCTCTCCATAAAGACACACACACAAAAGCTGTTGGAAAGACTGAAGCACAGAGGTACTGAAGGCGAACAGCACAAGGGAAAGATAATGAGAGAAACGGTTTGCTGGAATAATCAGGGGTGGCATACATTGTTGAAAGCTCTCTTTCAATTTCTGGAAGTCAAGGTCACTGAGCTTACAGTCAGGACTAAGCGCTGCCTTCTTTGCTGGAGAGGTTCCAGGCCCAAAGGCACAACTTGTATGCAAACTAGTCTTGAGCATTTGTATAGAATCACTATCCGTTTTGGTTTGTTTCATTCGCAAGGCCCCATTTTCATTTTCAGGCACCTCTCCTGAAAACGGGTGCCTTTCCAAATGAGCTTTTTTTATTCTGGGTCCAAAAGAATGACAATTTTGGGACCACTGGCCAACATGGGCATCCTTTCCAGGCTCCCCGTTCCTTAGTTTTAGTGCTAGAGGGGTAAAAATTGTCACACATGGAGGGCACATCTACCACTCTTTGCTCACCAAGTTTTATAATGTTTGGGTCATACCCCAATTTTTAGGGATTTTTTTCTTTCTATACATAAAATCTCCTTAAAAACATGGCACGGTTTGTACTTATATTCTTCATTATGACCTGGATTAAAAGCATCAGAGGTACTTAAGATTCCACCAATTCTGAGAAGTTTAACTCTCGATCTGCAGAAGAGAAGTGAGAGTAAAGGCAGGGCTTAAGATACCACATGTGATGCTTTCCCCTCAGTCTGCAGAGCGGTGGAGGTCGAGGCGAGGCAAGGCAGGCAGCAGGCGAGGCGGATGGCATTCTTCTCCTCCACTGATTGACCCAAAAGGCAGGGCTCAATGGTGTGAAAAACAGGCGACCAAACAGCTTCTGTTCCTACTTTTCATTTTGTTTCACTGTTTTTTTTTCCATACAGGAAAGGGGTGTACCGTTTTGTGCCATCCGAATGAACGGAACGAAATAGAAACATGGATTAATCAAATGATACATATACTGGGCCCATGACTAATGCAAACACAAATCTTCAAGAAGCTAAAGAATACAACGCTCACATAATCATACAGCTGAAAGACAATGGACACTGGTGTTTCTGATCTAAAGAGAGATAACCTACACCTGCCATCTTGCCATGCTTTGGAGGTTTTGGACTATGCCAGTCATAACCTTTGGTTTAGCATATAATGCTTTATTAGATGAGGCAAATGTGTCTGGGGGGTTGCTGTATGGTTTGCTGTAGTTTAGTGGTTTTTAAAAATTCAAACAAAATTTCAGTTGTCTAAAACTATTTCTGGCAATTCTTAGTACTGATTTACAATAGTGTCTGTTCAAGTGAAGAATCATACTGAAACAAAATAGTATATTTTTCTCCTTTTTATCTTTTCTAAAAACGTTTTTGAAATGGTAGTGCATCACTGCAATGGCACTTTGTATTATAGCATCAGAACCCAAAGGGGAGAAAAATTGTATTGCAGGTAATAAAGCCACCTCTGCAAACCATGCCCTGGCTTTTAAAAAAAGATCTGGAAGAGCATTCGTGCAAATCTAAGAAATGGTTACAAGCAGCCCTTTAAAAGAATAGAACAGGCTGACATGTCAGCAAGCAGCATGTCCCAAGGAGGCTTTATCACAAGAACACATGCTTCAGTAGACTAGTGGAGAAGAGCCAATGCCCCACAAACAGATGTACAAAGTACAGCATGCAAGAACAATGTGTCTTATCCCTCTGCAGATGTGCACATTGTGTGGCTGTTGAGTTCACAATTGCATGCAACTTCCTGCTTGCACTCTTCTGCAAGTTGTCAGAGGCACATTCAGGCAGTGTGTCATCCATCTCTGGTTTACTCAGTCACAAGTCAGGAACACAGGTTGTACAAGGGACACCACTGATAGTGCAAGCTTTGGCACAATTACCATTTTTGAGCAAACAAAGGTTCCTGCTTGCTCTACAAGATGATGGCTATAAAATCATTCTTTTTCCTCCTCAATAGCAAAATTACACCCAATCCATACAACATATCCCATCTTCACCAATGGATTTTAACAAGATTACCTTTTTAAGGACACTGTCCAGGGTCTCAGGACGGCTGATGTCAAAACAGATCAGGACAGCATCTGAATCCGGATAGGCCAGTGGGCGGACATTGTCATAGTAGGTTGAGCCTGCAGGAAAAAGACATACACTGTAGCTTAGCCTTTGGACTAAACATCGCTTCTAATCTTTAACTCAAGACTTACTTTATCCTATTCATATATGCAGAGGCAATTCCAACATAAGCTTGCAATTTAGATTAGTTCACACAAAACTGAAACACCTTCCAAGTCATAATCTGAACAGTCTGAATTTCTAAATATGAGCTTCTGGAACTTAAACCTTAAAGGATTTTCCATAAAAATCATACATTGTAGGTTTTAAGGTGACAAGTTTAATCATTTACTTTGATTTTGTTTTCTCTGCCCAATGAAGCTAGGATGGCTCCATCTCTTTTAAACTTCCAGCAGGCAATCAAATCAGTGCTATTCTGTATGGCATTTAATGTTTCAAAATGCTTTGTTTTCACTTTTTAAAAACTGGGTTTTATTATTGTTCTTAGGAGTTTATAAAGATCATTTTATTGTTCTCTTAAATTTTTTTCCATCTTTGCATTTTTCTAATTTGCTCATTGCCTTGGGAACCCTTGTGGGCTGGGAGACAATAAAGAAATACTTTAAACTTCCAAATGAATAAATATTTTTTAAAAGCTTCTACATTCAACAGAGTTATTGCAGAGAAAGTTGTTTTAAAACTATGCAGATGTTTAAACATTATTCTTTTGCACATAGCTTTGCTTGAATATTTCTGCCTTTCTAGATGGGGCTATTGAGCTAGGGGCACATGTACACTGACCATACATTTTCAAGCCAACTTGGAACTGCGGTGGCTATAAAACACATGCCGCCAAAGCACACTGCAGCATGAATCAAGGCCAGAAAAATACATTAAGCAAACTGAGTTAAACCCTTTAATGCGCTTCAGCAATACACAAATGTAAATGACTGCATGGCAAAATCAGCTCAGCAGAATGCGAATTGCTTTGTAGACACCTGTTCACACTGGAGCACTTCGGAGACTGGGGTGCTGCCCAAAATACCAGAAGTGCATGACTGGTTAGCAGGGAGCTATTGACCCCTCTGGCATGGATAATGTATTACCACCACTGCTATCACTTTCCCTTTGATTTTCTCTCTGCGATGCCTCCGGAGTGCTGGTGCAATTCTCTCCAGGGAAAAAAGCTCATAGAGCAGTGGTTCTCTACCTGTGGGACCCCAGATGTTTTGGTAAAGTGTCAAAGTGGCTGGGAGTTCTGGGAGTTGTAGGCCAAAACACCTGGATACCAACAGGTTGAGAACCACTGTCATAGAGTTTGAGGTTAGGTGGTAAATTTAATCTGGTTCCAAACCAACGTAAGTGGTTGATACAGACATGCCCCTAAGTCTTAGTTCTACACACCTTGCTACTGAAGTAGAAGCATTTTGCTTCCAAACAACAAGCACTGCAAGCACCATGGTCCAGTGAGTGACACAAAGCTTAGAAGAGATGACCTATTTGGAGTACAACTTTCAGGATTCCCCAGTCACCACGGCTAATGGTCATTCTGGCTAGTGGATTTTGAACATAATATTCAGGAAAATCTACTTTTCTCATCTCTGAGGTAGACATGTCTCATGTGTTCTGTTTAAAAGTAAAGGTTACCCCTTGACATTAAGTCTAGTTGAGTCCGACTATAGGGGGTGCTGCTCATCTCCATTTCTAAGCTGAAGAGCCAGCGTTGTCCATGTCCAAGGTCATGTGGCTAGCATGACTGCATGGAGCACCGTTACCTTCCTGCCGGAGCGGTACCTATTGATCTACTCACATTTGCATGTTTTTGAACTGCTAGGTTGGCAGAAGCTGGGGCTAACAGCGGGAGCACATCCCGTCCTGCATATCTGAACCACTGACCTTCTGGTCAGCAAGTTCTGCAGTGTAACGGTTTAACCCGCTGTGTTCTGTTTAGGCATTCTTAAATACACAATACAGACACCATTGGAGCATATTAGCGCTAACCATCCATTTTTCTTGTATCAAACATGGCAGTTTTCCTCACCCTGAGCATGTGGAGAGATGCTTTCTGAAAAGGAGAGCCTCTTCAATTAATGGAGGCTCTTCATCAAATTTAAATAACCGACGATCCACAAGTAGAGTGAAACAATGGACACTTCCACAAAGCCATATAACCCAGAATATCAAAGCAGATATTCCATAATATCTGCTTTGAACTGGGTCATCTGAGTCCACAATGTGATATATAATACAGTTCAAAGCAGATAATGTGGGATTTTATTCAGCTGTGTGGAAGGGGCTTGAGTGAGTACAGCTGCCATGCTCAACCTCCTTGCTTGTTTAATTGATAGTTTTGGAATGCTCAAAGAGAAGTCCTGTAATTAACTACAGCCACACTACAGAATTCTGGCAGTTTGACACCACATTAATTGCCATGGCTCAATGCTATGTAACTCGGGGGGGGGGGTGTAGATTTGTGAGCTATTTACCCTTTACCCTGGTCCCAAACTGCTATAATTCTGGATGGTCTCATCGGGAGATACAGGCTGAGGAACTAAAAAAACTCAGATATATAGACCTGGCAGTGGCTCCTATTTTTGATTATATGTAGCTCTCACTCTTTGGTTAAATAATAAATTAAGATTTTTGCGAACACACAGACGCATATGATGATAACTACACACAGTTTGCCTTCCCCCTTAGGTTTTCCAAAGCTATGAAGAAAGGACACCAACACTTCTTATTCATATCTACGCCCTACACCACTGGAGAAATTATACTGTTTAGCCAGTATTGCACCACCTGACATCTGTCGGGAAGTAGCAGCCAGTGATGAAAGGACCAAGTCATTGACATCTCCGGCCCATTCTCTGTTACGATATCAGCCAGCAATCCAACACCTTAAAATTAAGAAATAGCTTCCTAAACTCTACAGAGATACTCACAGGAACACCTCAGCAAGCAAGAATCCAAAAGTGGCAGGTTAAACCCCAGAATCTCAATCAGTGGCTGAATCAGTGAGAAACTCCCTCCTGGGCACACAGAAGTCTGGGCGACTTGCTCTGACATCACAAGATGCAGAGTCAACATTAAGAAATAGGACTATAAAGTAGAGTCCACGACATGCAAGTGTGGAGAAGAGCAAACCACAGAACCCAGACTACAATGCAGTCTGAGTCCAGCCACAAGCACAATGGAAAACCTTCTTATAACAACACCAGAGGCACTCGAAGTGGCCAGCTTCTGGTCAAAGGAAATTTAGTATAATTCCAAGATTTAAACTATGTGGTTTTTTATATATTATAACTGTATTCTCAATTCATTTCTGACATGCTTCTGATATTTTATATATATTTGCCCTGTGAAAGAACCACATCTGAGAGTGAGAAGGTCTTTCAGATCCTACAATCTGCAAGATACTTGGAAACTTTGTCTGCTTCCATCTCCAGCTTCAATTCTGGGTGACTTTGGCCAAGTTCTCATCTGTACGTGGAAGTAAATATCAGTCTTGAGGGAGAATGGAAAATGAGTACAGCTACTGGCCCTGAAGTATCATGAAGCCAAGGATAAAAGAGACAGTAAAGTGTGTTGCAATTGCAAACTTTTATGAAATAATTCATAATGGCAATAGACTGGGAAGCCTGGAAAAAAACAGTCCTTCTGTTGGGAAAGGCTGACAGGCAGCCTGAAGCAGATTCACCCACCTCCTTTTCATTGCACAGAAGAGGTGCCAGAATGCAGAGCAGAGGCCATAAATTAACAGGCTGCAATTATTTATCCGGCCGAGGCGGGATTCGGCAACAATACCTACCATCTACTCCTCTCAAACACAGATGGAAGCATTAAGTGTTTTGACCTGCAAACGTTTTGAATTGAGGCACATTTCGAGGGCAAATTGTAAATGCCTCAGTAAACAGCAATAGTGCACTGACACTACAACTTCTTTGCAGATTTCAGCTCAGCTGCATAAGCAGAGTTCATTTTCCTGGAGGGATGAAAATAAACATGCTTGCTTATGAGGTGAGGAAGGGGCTAAAAGAGAGATAATCTCTAGCAGGGCAGATTGCAATTGTTATACATCTTCCCTTATACTATTAGGAAATGTTCTTTTCTGGATATTTTCTTGGGGTAGAAATGCTTGCCAGCTGTCTCACAGTGGGAAAGTGCTCTCCATTGCCGGGTATCATATACTATCATCATAATAGAGAGCAATGATTAATTTGTTCCTTTCTAATGTATGACATGTTGAGGACACAAAGTTCTTGGATATAAATGAGCTCCAATTTGTGTTTGCTTGCATCGGGAAACGAATGATGAGAAAAAGACACCTTGGGTTGCTGTGAATTTTCCGGGCTGTATGGCCATGTTCCAGAAACATTCTCTCCTGATGTTTCGCCCACATCTATGACAGGCATACCAGAGGTTGTGAGGTCACAACCTCTGAGGATGCCTGCCACAGATGTGGGTGAAATGTCAGGAGATGCTGCTTCTGGAACACGGCCATACAGCCCGGAAAATTCACAACAACCCAGTTATTGCAGCCATGAAAGCCTTCGACAACACAAAAGGCACCTTATTTGTGATAAACATTCTGGAGTTTGTAGTGCTCTCACCCAGAGAGGAGCCCCCAGTGGCGCAATGGGTTAAACCCTTGTGCTGGCAGGCCTGCTGGCTCCCGTCTATCAGCTCTATCTTCCCATGCAGGGACATGAGAGAAGCCTCCCACAGGATAGTAAAACATCAAACATCTGGACATCCCCTGGGCAACATCCTTGCAAATGGCCAATATTCTCACACCAGAAGAGACTTGGCAGTTTCTCAAGTCACTCCTGATACGCAAAAACAAAACAAAACAAAAAACAAAAAAGAGAGGGGAGCCTTTATTTCCATTATAGGAATAACATGAGTTGGATCCCTCCAAAATTGTCAGTGGTGTGATACTGTGACTTAGTATCAAATTCAGAAGAATTATTTGGGGTGAAAGTAGATATTAATACAAAACATGTGGCACCCACTGAAAGCCAGATCCCTTTCTATAAAGCCTAGCATGCTCGGCTCAGGTCCAGATGCCAGAACAGTTGTTTGCATTTCCTCAATTCCTCTCATTAGCGCTGGCTGTCAATGGCAAGGCAGGTAAATAGAGAATGTTGTGGCTTCAGTATATGGATCACTGCATGTAGCATTACAGGAAAGCTAGGGGGGAAGCAGACATGGAGAAGCCTTTGAAGAGAAACCCGTGTCTTTGTTGTTATGCCTCTTTTTGCCCCCAACTTGTAACACGTTCCAGAATTTGGACAGTGCTCCTTTCCCGAAGCTGGCTGCCGCACTACTCTCCCAGTTTGCCCAATTACCGCTCTCCTGCTAAGCTGAGGACTGCAACAAACAGCTGCCCTTTACAACCCAGAATGGTCTCTATTGCTTCTCTGTTCTAGAAGATAGCACAGGGACAATGGCTGTCTCCAAAGTGGGGGAAATGGGATGCCCAACCTTCCCTTTCTTGGCACGGTGTTGGGATTAGCAATGCCAAGGCCTGATCAGAGCAGCCAAGGGGGAACAAAATGCGAAAAACACACTACAGCCTGCCACACAGGCTCAGCCAAGTTCACAAAATCTAGTAATATGGGGAGAGTGTATGTGCAAGAAGCCATCTATTCTCACTCTCATGTTCAGGAACAGGAACCAGCTCCATATAGAGAGATAAGATCTTTGTATGTCACTAGAAGAAAGGGGGCTTTGCTGATGTGCTTCTCGGGGATAGATGTTTTGCTGTATTTTTTCAGTTTATATCTAATATCCCAAGGCCAGAGAGGGAAGCAGATACAGAAACAAGACTCTATAGTTCTGTTAAAGCAAGCTACAGAGAGCATGTCTGACACTCACACACAGGAATGAAATGGAAGAACAGTTTAAATCAGAAACCCAACTATCTTCACAAAGAGTCACCTCTGCAGCACAATGCATAAGAACAAAAGCAAGGACAAGAAGGCAGCTGCTACTAGATCCTTCTTTCTCCTCAGTCTCTATATAATAGCCAGCACTCTGTATCCATGAATTCTGCACCTATGGATTCAACCATCTGTGGTTTGAATATCTCCCCCCCCAAAAAAAAAAATCCAATATGCCATTTTGTATAACGGACACAATTTTACTATATAAAGAGACTTGAGCATCTGTTGTTGTTGTTTTTATTTCTGCTTATATCCTGCTTTTTCTCTCCAGAAGGAGACTCAGAGCAGCTTACATTAAAAGCATTTCAATACAATTTAAAATACACAAATATACAAACATCAAAACAGGATTAAATATCATTAGTGTTTTAAAAAATCAGTTAAAATCCATAAAAACATATTGAAAACAAAAACCTACAGCACCCCTTGATTTGATCTTAGAAGCCTTCTTCTTTAAAAGCCTGCCTGAATGAAAAGGGTTTAGCCTGCCGCCAGAAGGATAGCAGGGAGGGGGCCATTCTGGCTTCCCTGGGAAGAAGGGAGTTTCACAGTCAAGGGCACCCACCGAGAAGGAAGGCCTGCTCTCTTGTTCCCACCAACTGAGCTTGAGATGAAGGTGGGACCAAGAGAAGGGCCTCTCCTAAAGATCTCTGGGCCTAGGCAGGTTCATACAAGGTTATGCGGTCGGCCAAATAGCCTAGACCTGAACCATCTAGGGCTTTAAAGGTCATAATCAGCACTTTGAATTGTACCCGGAAACAGACTGACAGCTAGTGAAGCTGCTGAAACAGGGGAGCTGTCTGCTCCCTTTGGACCAGCTGAAGTTTCTGAGCACTCTTCAGAAGCAGTCCCATGTAGAATGTGTTAACAGTAATCCAGGTGGGATGTAACTAAGGCATGTAGAACCATGGCCAGATCTAGCTTCTCAAGGAATGGGCGCAGTTGGTGCACAAGTTTTAATTGTGCAAAGGCCCTCCTGGCTACCACCGATACCTGAGCCTCCAAGTTCATGCCGAGTCCAGGAGGACCCCCAATCTGTGGACCTGTGTCTTCAGGAGGAGTGTAACCCCATGCAGCACAGGCTGAATCCCTATTTCCTGATCTGCCTTATGACTGACCAGGAGTTCCTCTGTCTTGTCTGGGTTATGTTTCAATTTGTTTGCCCTCTTCCAATCCATTACTGATGACAGGAACTGGTTTAGGATCAGGACAGCTTATTTGGCTTTAAATGGAAAGGAGTAGTAGAGGTGGGTGTCATCCGCATATAGGTGATACCGAACTTCAAAACTCTGGATGACCTCTCCTGGCAATTTCATGTATATGTTAAACAGCATAGGGGACAAAATGGAACCCCAAAAAACCCCACAGGACAATGGCCAGGGGTTAAAACAGGAGTCCCCTAACACCACTTTTTGGGTACACCCCTCCAGAAAGGAATGGAGCCACTGCAAGACAGTGCCTCCCAGTCCCACTCCAGTGAGATGACCCAAAAGGATACCATGATTAATGGTACTGAAAGCTTCTGATAGGTCCAGGAGAACCAACAGGGACACATTCCCCATATCTAGCTCTCTGTGGAGGCCATCCACCAGGACAATCAAAGCTGTCTCTGTTCCATAGTCAGGCCTGAAACCAGACTGAAATGGATCTAGATAATTGGTTTCATCCAGAAATCCCTGGAGTTGGGAGGCCACCACACGCTTCTAGACCTTGCTCAGAAAGAGAAGGTTGGACACTGGCAGATAGTTGTCCATTATATAGGGGTTTGGGGAAGGCTTTTTAAATATAGATCTAACAAACCGCCTCTTTTAGGCAAGCTGGAACTTTGCCTTGTTCCAAGGAGGCATTGACCACCACCTTCATCCACTCTGCCAGTCCCTCTCTGCCCTGCTCGATCAGCCAGGAAGGGCAAGGATCTAGAATACATGTGGTAGCTTTCACTTCTCCAAGGATCTTATCCACATCTTCAGGATGCATAAATTGAAATCCATGGATTTTGGTATCCATGGGGACTAAACTCCAGTGGGTAGTAAGGACCCACTATGTGGTAAAAAAAAAAGATTACATCATTAAAAAGTTAAAAACATAATTACACTGCCAATAAAATTTAAAACAGCTTAAAGAAGGAGAATTAAAAGGAAGAATGACAGATATAAAAAAAAAACATAGGACATGAAAAATCCTTTCCGCCTAAGCAGTCAGCCCTCAAAGGCATGTTGAAATAGAAAGAACTACAAAAGGATAGCAAGGAGGGCATCAATGTAAGCCCCAAATAATTCTTAGAAATAGTTCCAAGTGAATACTGAAGTCTGCTGTACAGAAACCACACACACACACAATCTTGTGAGGCCTTGAGGACTAACAAATGTAACATCCCATGATAAAAGACCATTTCATCAATGCAAGAAGCAAAAGCTAGTATTTCATGGACATGGATAGTATGCATGGACAGGAGTGGTGTAAACATTGAAGCCAGAAGGGAAATGATATGCAGAAAACACAATGACATTTACATTCTTAATACCGATTATTCACCAAACATTCCACATGTTTTATGATAAGAAAGGAGCATCTCAGTTCAAACTTCTGGCGACAGAACTGTTAAACAGACAACCTCTCACTCTGAGCTCTCTTTGAAGTTTCTCCACTCTGGAGTAGTTACTTCAAGGTCGGTGACAGTGTCCCTCTGGGAGGCTGAAATGTTCTCAAATTGGTTTTTGATCACTGTGTCAGTCATGTTATATCTGAGAAAGTGAGTTATAATTCACGAAAGTTGAAGCTAGAATAACTGTATTAGCCTTTAAAAAGCAAGGAGTAACACAAATCTTTGCTGTCCTTTTTTCAATGACACTTGTTAGCAGACAGCAGGGCTGCGGAACCTTTGACCCCACAGATGTTTTGCACATCAACTCCCAAGAGACCTAACTTGCATGGCCAGTGATGTGAGAGAAAGAGAGATATGGTCCAAACGTATTTCAAAATACCTTCGGGTTCCCCAAACCTGGCTTATAATTCTTATCTGCAACAACTGTCACAGACATAGGATGTCAGAGGTGAGCTTTCCTGCAGAGAAAAGCAGAAATCAGATATAAAAGAAAGACCTGGGGCTGTTCCAACCTGATCTAAAGAAGCAGGAGTTCTTGTGAATGTTGTCATTGTTGTCATTTCTGCATTGCCTTGTTTCATTGTTTTGGAGAGATGTTTGTAGTGATCTCATGGATTTGCAATGGTAATTTTCCAAAAAAATATATTAAAAAATTGGAGAATAGTTTGACTGAAATTATCCAATATTTATAAGGGGAATTTTCTCCCACTAAATTTTAAGATAACTTAAATAGTTACAGGGCTGTTGTACACCAAAACTATAGTGCAAAAGTGCTATTTCATCATAGCAGTGTAACTAATTATAAAAAAGGAGAAGGAAGAGAACATACTACTCTGATGTATCTCTGTATTAAAAAGAAAACTCAGACTCAAAGGTGAAATTAAATACTGCAACTATCCTTTATGAAAAGTATTTTCTCTTCACACAGAAAGAGCGGGGAGGGCAATGCCTCTGAATGAATGTCTGGAGGAGGTAATGGGCTGGAAGAGGAAAAAACAAAACAGAGGTGCTTGCCATCAAGGGGATGGAGGTGTGACAACCAGTTCTGGATGGAGTTACACTCCCCCTGAAAGACTGTGTCCTCAGCTTGGGAGTGCTCCTGGATCTGTCTCTCCAAATGTCAACCCAGATAGATGCAATGGTCAGGAGTGCTTACTATCAGCTTCGGTTGATTCATCAGCTGGGCCTTTTCCTAGATTTGGAGGACCGGAAGATGGTAGTGCACACGCCGGTAACCTCAAGATTGGATTTCTGCAATACGCTTTACATTGGGCTACCTTTGTACCAAATTTGGAAACTCCAGCCGGTTCAAAATATGGCAGCCAGATTGGTTATGGGAATATCCAGGAATGAACATATCACATCTATCCTAAAGTCACTCCACTGGCTGCCAATTAGTTCTGGGCAAAGACCAAGGTGATGTTTTTGACTTTTAATGCCCTACATGATTTGGGTCCAGGCTACCTAAAGGATCGCCTTCTCCCATACAATCCGCTTCAAACACTTTGGTCTTGTGGGGGCCTGTCTGCTCCAACCAGGCAGAACCCTACTGGTGACCACCACCCAGAAGACATTTTCATCGACCACCTCAAGACTGTAGAATGACCTGCTGGTAGAGCTCTGGCAGCTAAATCAGCTGTCAGAATGTAAGACACAAGTGAAGACCTGTCTCTTCTGACAGGCCTATCCAGATAGTTTTAATGACAAATTTTAAACTCCAATTTTATGTCTATTTTTTGTGCATTTTAATAAATATTTTATGTAAATATGTTTTAGTATGTGTATTTTACAGATTTTTAAAATGATTATGTGTTTTTATTGTGTATTGTAACAATGTTGCAACCCACCTTGAGCCGTGAGGACAGGCGGGTAAGAATAAAATAATAATAATAATAATAACAACAACAACAACAATAATTGCAAATATTCCTGTTCAAAACCTCATTTAACCCCTGCATATACTTTATATTGTTTCTGAAAATTACAAACGCCTCACTGGCTCTTTTCCTAGTCCCCATTATGTGGTTTGAGTAGGTTTAAATTGGTTGAAGAGCCTCTGGGCATTCCAGGTTTACCAACTACAATGCTAGGCTTTCCATCCTCCCATCTACTTTCCTTAGGACATTTGGCCCAGGAAACATTCAAACAAAGAGTTCTGGATATCAGTGCACAAACAGATATAGTTTTGCTGGCCGGCTTCAAATCTCTAAACCGGTTAGCGAAAAACAAAGCAACATTTGGCACAGAAAAGTACCATAGAATGAATGTCATGGAGATACAGAGAAAGCTTTTACCAGAGCTAGATTTGAGTAACTTAATTCTAAGGTAGGAACAGGACGATTTCAAAAAATACTTTAACACAAAATAACATGCATCTGTGGTGCACCATCCATAGAGGACATTCTGCATATTCTGTTTGATTGTTGTATATATGCCAAGATGAGATCCCAATATTTACAACCGCTTTTAGTTAGAATAATCAGCTGGGATCCAATTGCCAAACTGTCTTATTTTCTTTCTGGGGAGAATCTACACTTAGCTTGTTGGATAGAAAAATGCATTATAAAAGCCACCCACCAGAGAGATCACTTTATCGCACAAAATGCGGTCCCTTGTCATGGTGATGAACTTATCTATTCTCCAACTGATTCTTTTATACCCCTCACTCTATTCCCCCTGCTTTCATCTTGTAATTTAATCCCATTTTACCAAACTTATTATTTAATCAAGTTATTTTAGTTAACTATTACAGGGGTTTTAGCATAGTGATTAGTGTCTATTTGTCTCCATATTTTTGATATGGTCCATAGACTAATAAATAAACAGATCTATCTATACTATAGGTAAAGGTAAAGGGCCTGGGCTGTGGCGCAGGTGGGAGAGCAAGCCAGTGCAATTAACTGCAATGAATCACTCTGACCAGGAGGTCATGAGTTTGAGCCCCGCTCAGAGCCTATGTTTGTTTGTCTTTGTTCTGTGTTAAAAGGCATTGAATGTTTGCCTATATGTGTAATGTGATCCGCCCTGAGTCCCCTTGGGGTGAGAAGGGCGGAATGTAAATGCTGTAAATAAATAAATAAATAAATAAAGGTTTCCCGTGATGTTAAGTCCAGTCATGTCTGACTCTGGGGGTTGGTGCTCATCTCCATTTCTAAGCCGAAGAGCTGGCGTTGTTCGTAGACACCTCCAAGGTCATGTGGCCGGCATGACTGCATGGAGCGCTGTTATCTTCCCGCCGGAGCAGTACCTATTGATCTACTCACATTGGCATGTTTTCGAACTGCTAGGTTGGCAGAAGCTAGAGCTAACAGCAGGCACTCACTCTGCTCCCAGGATTTGAACCTGGGACCTTTCGGTCTGCAAGTTCAGCAGCTCAGTGCTTTAACACACTTCGCCACCAGGGCTCCTGGCATCTATACTATACTAGTGGACAAAGAATGAAAAGAATTATCAGAACTGTTTTCTTGTAAACACTCTTCAGTCATGACTGTGGTTGGTGTCCTTTTTGCCCCCTCATTGGAAATAGACTGAGGTTGCTCTATAGAAAAGTCCTAGGAAGGACCAATCAAACCATAGGCCCAGAACACTGTCAGACTACTTCATAATGCCTGCCTCAAAGTGGTGTGGGACAGTCACAGCAAAAATACTAGCTTATCAAGTGTGGGATATGAGATAATTAATGGACAGGGCTCCAGAAGAGCCATAAAGTCATGCCAAACTTTGTGTGATAAATACAATTGTCACTCTTTTATCAATTGTTCCCTGGATCTTTGGCTTTTGTTGTGCATCACTAAAAGTCTCTGTTGTAGTCTGGCAAGCATTAGAGGATTTTTCTGAATATTCAGAGGATGAGGCGGATAATGGGTTTCAAAGTGAGGAGTCTATTAGTGATTGGAGAGAATTGCAGGTCTAATGTTTTGAATTCCCGGGTAACAGGGGAAAGTGAAAGTTACAGTTCCCTTGAGAAAAGGCCTTGGGAAGATGGGGAGTTTTCAAGGGAGAACAGATTAGAATGCAGAAAGTGAAAAGCCAACAAACTAGATATTCTCAGAGGATCAGAGATAAGACCCTGAAGTCTAGATGTATCAAGCATGATCATAGAATCATAGAGTTGGAAGAGACCTCAAGGGCCATCCAGTCCAACCCCCTGTCAAGAAGCAGGAAAATCGCATTCAAAGCACCCCTGACAGATGGCCATCCAGCCTCTGCTTAAAAGCCTCCAAAGAAGTAGCCTCCACCACACTTTGGGGCAGATGTCATGGATGTCATGGGTGTCTTAGAGGACTTAAATTAAGTGGTTTGATTTCAGGTCTTTCAGAGGAGACAATGCTGCTATAGTAGATCAGTCTCTTGATCATGGTTCCTGTATTGTCAAGATTCCTGTCCCATGTTGCTGTTTTATGCCTGTTTCTTTGGCGAATTTAAGTTGGAGAAGTTCCTGTTTTCATGCTCATAGATATACCTTTGGATTAATTCTGTGTTTTTGGGATTCCTTGGCTTTGTGTTCTATCTTGGCATTTTTGGATTTCTGCTATTGAACTCTAGTGTCTTTTGAGATTCGCATTTTATATCTGTACTGACTTTGGTGGATTTGTCCCTTTTTCCCTTTTATATTCTTTCTTTAATAAACATTCTTATATTGGTCCCAGCTTCAATCCCCCGGGAGCCGCGGGAGCGGCCGCTGTTAGCTCCAGCTCCTGCCAACCTAGCAGTTCGAAAACATACCAATGTGAGTAGATCAATAGGTATCGCTCTGGCGGGAAGGTAACGGCACTCCATGCAGTCATGCCGGCCACATGACCTTGGAGGTGTCTACGGACAACGCCAGCTCTTCGGCTTAGAAATGGAGATAAGCACCAACCCCAAGAGTCAGACATGACTGGACTTAACGTCAGGGGAAACCTTTACCTTTACCTATATTGGATCACTGGACTCTGATGTGGTGCTGGGGAAAGGGTGTTCCAGTGCTAGGGTGCAACACTCTTTTACATTTGATCCCATGTCCACAGATATTCAGATGAGCCACAATGGTGCACAACTGACTTGAGCCCTTAAAAACCCTGAATTTCCTAATTTGGGGAAAGTGGAATGGCATAATGGCTAACTTGTTTGACCTTTGAGATTTGATGCTGTCCTCTGCCTAGACCAGGCATGGGCAAACTAAGGCCCGGGAGTGGATGTGGCTCCCTGGGCACTTACTTCAGGTCCTCCTCATTTTTCCTGTCCTCTTGGCATAAGGATGTGGTGGTCCGCCACATCCTTATGCAGAAAAGACGGGGAGGAAGGTACGCAGCAGCTGAGAGCCCTCTGGAGTGCTCTCAGCCACCGCAAGCGAACAGCCCTGTCCTTATGCTGTGAGGACAGTTCAAGGAAGGCCCACAAGCAGTTGTGAGTTCTTCAGAGCACTCTCGGACATCGCCTGTCATCCTCCTCCCGGCATAATGCTGAGAGGACAGCCCGAAGATCAAGGGAGGAGTACTGGGGGGGAGGATTGGGGTAGTTGCCACATGTCTCGTTTTTTCCTCCCGGTATAAGGATGGAGTGAGCAGCCAGGAGGACAACCTAAGGATGACCCGGGCCATGCCCCATCTCCTCTTGGCCCTCTCCCTCCTAGGTCCATCCCACCCTGGCCTGGCCCTCCCAGCCTGGCCCACAATGTGGCCTCAAGGCAAAAAAGTTTGCCCATGCCTGGCCTAGACAGAACTTGCAATAAATAACTTTTCCAGGTTCCAGGAGAGATCAGCTACTAAAAATGAAATAAGGACTCATGCTGAGCTTACTTTTTTGCTTCAACTCCATCTTACAACCTAGCCACCATATAACACTGCATAATTTCACAACTAACAGCTGTTTCCGCAACTTTCAGTGCCAGCAGCATCCTTCTAGGTAAAAGGGAGACAGCACACCCTCTTGCAAGCTCAAAATACAAAACAGCCATGCTATTGTACTGAACAACAAGACCTGCCAAGGGGGAAGTAAAGGCAACAGGCATTTTCAGAGGATTTTAAAAAAATACTGCCTGAAAAGACACCAGTGAACACAAAGAAAGGAGAAGGCAGTTTTGCCAAAGGCTTTTGGTCAATAGAATCTTGCTTGGACTCCAGCAGTAGCCAGAGAAAGGACGTCCCTCCCTCCCATTGTGCACAATGTCTGGATTTCTCGGAAGTGACCTGGGTGGTGATACCAAACACAATCCAATTAAAACTGCTGCAAAGGTCTGGCCCATTTAACAGAGACAGCACACTATAGTAGGGTTATATGGATGCTGATTCAAAAGATATTCCCTTCCAGCTAGTTATTCTCCTGAGTTATAAGCACTGCACTCCTCTATAACTATTGCAAAGGATATTGTTAAAGACCTTTTCAAGTTTTCTGCCTAAGATTTTTTTCCCTATCCCAGGTAATGGAAAAGTAATGAGTAGTGTATGCAATGAGGAACATAATGAGTGTCTTTGCTTTTCATCACTGCAATGAGCAAGAGTTACACCATTACAAAACATGGTTATAGAAAGGATTGCCATTAATAATAATCTCCCAAGCTCTGTTTTTTGCTTGCACTGCATACAGTACCCTTCTGAATATCAGTAAAGAACCTTCTTACAAGATACAAAGGTAGTAAAGGTAAAGATAAAGGTTTCCCCTGACATTAAATCCAGTTGTGTCTGACTCTGGGGGTTGGTGCTCATATCCATTTCTAAGCTGAAGAGCCGGTGTTGTCCATAGACACCTCCTAGGTCATGTGGCCAGCATGACTGCATGGACTGCCATTACCTTCCTGAAGAAGCAGTACCTATTGATCTACTCACATTTGTATGTTTTCAAACTGCTAGGTTGGCAGAAGCTGGGGCTAATAGCGAGAGCTCACTCCACTCACCAGATTAGAACTGCCAACCTTTCAGTCAGCAAGTTCAGCAGCTCAGTGGTTTAATCCGCTGCACCACTGGGGGCTCTAATACAAATGTAGATCACATAAATCAACTTTGTTTTTAAAAAAGGCAGTTAAAGCAGGAATAATGTACATTTGTTAATGGTATTATTTATGAAAAACCAGTGTGTAATAGTGGTTTGACTGCTGAACTACCACTCTAGAGCCCAGGTTGAAAGTCCTGTACTGACATGGTAACACACTGGATGAGCTTGGCAAAAGCAATCCCCCACTTTGAGCAAGTCTTGCGAAGATTGCACAACCCACAATGGAATCTTCAAAAAAGAAACTCAGTATAGTAATGGTTACAGTAGAGTCTCACTTATCCAACGTTCTGGATTATCCAACACATTTTTGTAGTCAATGTTTTCAATACATTGTGATATTTTGGTGCTAAACTCGTAAATACAGTAATTACTACATAGCATTACTACGTATTGAACTACTTTTTCTGTCAAATTTGTTGTATAACATGATGTTTTGGTGCTTAATTTGTAAAATCATAACCTAATTTGATATTTAATAGTCTTTTCCTTAATCCCTCCTTATTATCCAACATATTCGCTTATCCAACATTCTGCCAGCCCGTTTATGTTGGATAAGTGAGACTCTACTGTAATTACACTTTCTTGGGGACCTGGGAGATTAGCAGATTGTTGCCAGTTCTTTTTGTGATGGCACCACAACTCTTGATGCCCTCCACAAAGATGGCAATGAAATTATTATCTTCCCTTTTTAAAATAGCCTTTTCCTGCCCCCTCACCTGTAATGGTTATGACAGATATTACTATCTTGCATTTTTATTTTGACTTGGGTTTCCCTCCATACAACTCTGTTCATCAGCTTGAAAATAAACTTTTGCCGGCCCTCCCCCTTACCAGATCTTTTTCTCACAAGTGGAAGCTCTTCTCTGAAGCCATAAGGACCAAAAATCTGTTTCGCTGCAAAGATGTTAATTACGGCAGAACTGGGGCAGAGTGCAAAGACATATTAGTATACAAAAGGCTCTTGTAGTATCCTAGAACCTAAATGAGCAAATGAAGGGGGTAGCATAAGCTTTCTAAACAAAATCTATTTCCTCAGCTGCAGAATTGTGATAATAATAATAATAATAACAACACATTATTTATATTCCGCTCTATCTCCCCGAGGAAACACAGAGCAGATTACAACATACATTTACAGGCAATAATTCAATGCCTTTAATACAGCAGGAGTAACAATGACATACAAATATACAGAACAAAGGTAAAGGCTTCTCTTTGCATTTCCGGCTTTCTAAAGGTGGTGCTCAACTCTGGCCATGGCCCGGTACAAACAGCTGAGGAGCCTGTTGTCCTTAGACATCTCCTGATCGTGTTGCCGACATAGCTGTATGGGCGCCTTTTATTACCTTCCCACCAAAGCAGTACCTATTGATCTACTCACATTTGCATGTTTTTGAACTGCTAGGTTGGCAGGAGCTAGGGCTGACAATGGGAGCTCACCCTGACCCACAGCCTCAAACTGCCAACCTTTAGGTCAGCAGATTCAACAGTTCAACCGTTTAACCCGTTGCGCAACTGTGGCCCCATATAAAGCCTACCAAGCCACAAGTCCCCTGAAAGATTTGGATTGCTCCATCCTAACAGGGATTTTTAAAGCAACGAGAACAAGAACTGTTCAGATGCCCAGAGTTTTCATACAGAAGGCTCCCATTTTACCACCATACTGCCTGATGAGAATCATTCCAACGAATGGACACGAAATCTAATAAAAGTGATGTGCACATTGCTTTGCAATTCAACATATGCTTTGAGCTCAGCTATATTATGCGCCTTCATGGCTAGAAGATTGGGTCTCCCTGAAAGGACAAACATTCTTTTTGATCAAAGTGTGAAGTTTAATGCAAAATATTTCAACATACGATACCCTCAGGCCATTGTTGAAAATATGTGACTGAGGATTTTACACCGAAAAATAAGGTCCAGAGTCATTTTTGTGCTCTTATATTCTTAAAATGTGGTGTTTAGAACTTCTTACCTGGTATACATTTATTTTTTAGGTAACAAATTCACTAGTACCCCAATGGGTACCATGTGTTCATTGATTAAAAAATTAATGAATAAGGATATTTATATGCTACCGCATAAAAAGCCAAAGCCTCCAATTAGAATACATTGTTCCAAATGTGATATATATAGTGGGCCTTTGGTATCTTTTGGGGCTAAGTTCCAGGACCTGTGGATGCTCAAGTCCTATTCTACACAATGACACAGTAAAATGGTATCCCTTATATAAAATGGCAAAATCAAGGTTTTCTTTGGGATTTTAATAATATAATAATAACTTTATTCTTATATCCTGTCCCATCTCCCCAAAGGGACTCGGGTGGCTTACATTGGGACCAAGCCCAGTGCAACAAAATTAAAATACAACACCATAAAATACATGTACATTGCAAAGCATGACGTTTTCTGTTTTTTTGGGGGGGGGGGGGGTTGTATGCATAGATGGATGAATCTGTGGACAAAGAGAGCTGGCTGTATTTAGTATAGTTTGAATTTCCACTTCTGGTAACCATGTGCAAAAGCAGGGGATAATGAAACTCTTTTGCAATAGACCAGTTCACGCTTTGTGCAGGTCAGGGTCATATGTCTTTAAAGTTTTCTCTGCTACTTTCTCTGTTTCCAAAACAGCAAAAGATTAAGAGTTCCAGGATGCTGAATTCTGCCCCATCATCTGATTAAGTGCATTTGCAGAAGGAAAGGGTATACAGAATTATAACCGGTTGCTTTTAGGGACCTGGCTCTCAGCAAGAGTGAAGGTAAACTATCATTTTTATGCTATGTAAGTGACTACTTAGGATGGATCTACACTGCCCTATATCTCAGAATTTGATCCCAGATTATTTATTTATTCCAGATTATATGGCAGTGTAGACTCATATAACCCAGTTCAAAGCAGATAATCTGGGATCAGATTCTGGGAAATAGGGCAGTGTATCCAGCCTTAGAGGGCGTTGGAAAATCTAGCATCCAAGTGAGAACCATAAAGTCAGAGGAGAAGCAACAGTAAATACCATATTATCTTGCTGGCTTCAATTGTATTGTTTATAGTCAGAGCATCCTTAGAATCCTCTGCCTTTACCCATTTCTTAACAGGGAGAAATCTACAGGTAAGATTTTGCCAGCATGGAGGAATGGTGGGAACACTTGTCCTGTAGTTATATGTGCCATCTATTAAAGGCTCAAAGCCCCAGTCTAGTCAAAGGAAGTGTTGACCCTAAAGAATGAAACCAAGGCTATATTTAAGGTCCCTGTGGGACCCACAGAGGATGCATTGTGGCAGGATCAGTGCTTTTCCCACAGGAAACAATCTGGTCGGTTGTGCCATTCCTGGCTTTCCTTAGTGATGTCATGGCAACCCCACATGCAAATGTCTAGCAGGGAGGACAACCATTTATCTCCCGAGCCAAGCAACCCAAAGGATTTTCTCCCCGCCCCCCAAACGCTGATATATGGACACACCACAGTACCAAGGGTATTTTAGAGGGCAGCTTCCCCTTCATGAAAGCAAACCACAAATCAAATCCTGCTGCAAAATTTGGTATTGCTTTGCACGCACTTCAGCTGAGCAGCCATCTATCACCTTACCTTGTTCAACCACAAAGGTGCTGTTATTTCCTGGGTTATGGAAAATGCAACACCAGAATGAATTTGAGACACCAGTTTTCACTGACAGAAGCAAAAGACAAACATAGGACAAGGAAGGAAGTGATAGTTGGATATCCCGTATGTGTCCAGCTTGTACAATTATCTTATTTTAATGTTATAGGTTGAGTCTTCTTTATCTGAAATACTTTGAACCAGAAGTGTTTTGGATTTCAGTTTTGGAATACTTGTAAGTTTATACATACATAATAAGATATTTTGGAGTTTGGACACAAGTTTAAACACAAACTTAATGTACACAATACACACATAGCCTAAAGGTCATTTTATAATAATTTTATTTGTGAAACAAAGTTTTGTACTGTGTACCATCAGAAAGAAAAGGTATCACTATTTTAGCCCTTCATGGGGACGATTTTGCATTTTGGACTTCCAGTTATGGGTGCTCAACCTGTACAACTGATAGTAACTATTGTTTCAAAATCCAGCACTGAGAGGACACACATTTGTGCCATTTACATTCTCTGTGGCAGAGTTGCATATAAGGTCAGGGCCCTTTTCTGTCCCTCTGTTCCATGATAACAGTGGTACTACCACTCCATTCTGAATGCTTGGGGAGCCACATAGATATGCCACCTCCTCTGCTACCAGCACCCTGTCTCTATTTGTCTCCTTAAACTCATCAGCATTCCTCAACATTCCTTATACCCCCCCCCCTTTCCAAAAGTAGGGGGATCCTTTATCAGAAGCAGCAGGTTCCCACACTCCTCTTCAGGCTAAATGCTTAATGCAAGAGAAAGGGCTGAGAGGCAGGAAGAATTCTAGAGTCACAGACTTTTCTCCATGTTTGGAGTTAGATTTTTTTTAAAAAAGGATATGAGATGCCTTTCTAAATAAAGCTGCTTTAGCCAGAGATTAGATTCCACAGAGAAAAGTTTGAGGTTCAACTCTGCCTGGGAACCATGCTTCACTAATCTAACTTCACTTAAGCTCACACAGATATGGTTATTTTTGTGTCCCTATAAGTGTGGGAGAGCATGCTGGACATTATCCATAGGAAGAATTAACTTCATGGGACAGCTTCACATGGCCTGGATTTGAAAAGTCACATTTTTTAAAATGTAGCATTTTGGAGCTGAAGAGAGTTAGATTTAATAAACTAACCATCCACCTTTACCTGAATAAAAGCTCTCAAAACAGTAATGCAGTTGTTGGCTTCTGCCTGTGACTGGCAAATTGTTCACTGAAGTTCACCTGTTTGCAGCACATCCAAAGCAAAGACTTGGCTTTTAATATCTTATGTCCTAGGGTTGTGCACGAAATTGTTTTCCTTCAATACATCTGTACTTTCGTTACCTTCGGGAGCACGTAACGGGAAGCCCCCTCCTGGTACAAAAATCAGTTTGACACGAAAGCAAGCGGGAGCTGATCCCAACTCCTCGCCTGCTTTTCGTGAGCAGCCTCCTTGCCTTGGAAAGAGTGCGTGTGTAGCGTGCAGGCCCAGAAAGCGCATGTGCCTGCCTGCAGCCAAGGGCCTCCTCTGGAGAACTTGTCTCCTTACCTTGGAAAGTGCGTGTGGTGTGCAGACCCAGAAAGTGTATGCATTTGCCTGTAGCCAAGTGCCTGCTCTGGAGTAAATTTACCTGCTTCCCTTGGAAAGTGTGTGTGGAGTACAGACACAGAAAGCGGGCGTGTCTGCATGCATCCAAGCACCTTCTCTAGAGTAAGAAATAGAAAAGATGCCTCCTTAAAGCATGTGCATGCCTGTAGCTGAGCACCTCTCCTCTAGAGTAGAGCTTAAATGTCTAAAATAATGGAAAGGGGAGTCTGGGAAGCTCTTCCCCTATTATGGGCACCCCAGAGCAAAAACAGATATCTGCCCTCCTGATTTTGAGAGACTCCCAAAACACGAATCAGGCCCCCCACCAAAAGCCAGGACACAAAATGGGTCTAGGTTTACCCGGATTGCACAATCTTATTCTGCCCAAATCAGAACTCCGCACTTTTAATATCTTCTGCCCAAATCAGAATTCCACTTCACATTTTTCACGCAGGTGTATCATCATTACCACCATCCTCAACATCATCGTCTACACTATGCCTTTCACCAAATCTGGGACTAGAGTCACCTTACAAATTAAAATACAATGTTTGTAAAATGTAAAAACAATCAACCTTAAAATGGAATTAAATCTGGTGTAAGTTATGGGCATTCAACCTGCCTGCTGAAGCAATCTCAGAAATTTCAGAGGGCTTTCTTAGGTAGACTGTATTCCTTTGAAATATACTCATAGGTGCTGTAGGCTATATTTCTTTGAAAATTTGCCTACAGCACTAGCTATTTGATGGCAGCCTCCTATCCAAGCCCTTTCTTTAAAAACTTCCAGTTCTTAACCTTGACCCAGAATAAGGAGTAGGTCCAAGACTGCCTAAGATTAGGCTGAGCAGTTCAACTCCTCTGAAATTGGAATACCAAGACTCCTATATAGATAGGTCTTCTTAGGAATTATTAACTGGAATTATACTGTTCATAATTTTGCTATTGCATTCATAGTACTCAGTGTGTTACCAACTTCAGTTGGAGGGAAGAATTGTTTTAATGGAACTTATTGTGACAGGCAAGTTGAAGGCCCACACTGTGTTTTCATTTTTTTGTAAAAAAATATATATACTTGCAAGCAGTCAAAATGAATAACAACCTAGCAGTGGCATCCCTAGGGTTGGTGTCACCCAGTGCGGTAACTCATGGTGTCACATGCATGGACCTCCCACTGTACCAGGCCATAAAAATATATTGTTGCTAAAATACCCGAAAATTAGACAAAATCAGTGACTATAACAAACCCAGCAACAATAAAAAAAAACAGTGGTTGCTTATATTGTGTACAGAGAAAATCACATGACTCAAAGTATCACTGTAAGTATGTAATAATGACATCGCTAACTGGAACACACAGGCATTAGAAGGTTGAAAAGTTATATTATCATAGAATTATAGCCTTGTAGGTACATATACTGAGCCAGCACATATAAGATATGCTTATAAAAATGTGTTTGTGGTTATAAACTAACTGCAGGGATATATTTTTATTTAAAAAATACATTTCTAATAAAACACTGTACAAAAAATTGCAGTGATTTTGTTTTCATCCTATCTGATGGTGTCACCTGATTAAGTTTGCATCCCTCCCATCCTCTGAGTCAATGCAACCTGGACACAAGCCATATAGGACTTTATAGGTTATAACTAGCATTTTGAAGACAAATTGACAGACAGGGGAACGGTTGAAGCAAGGGTCCCAGCAACCAGTTCCAGCCTGGCTACAGTCCTGGCAACTAAAGTTTATATACACTCTTCAAAGACAGCTCCATGTAAAGCATAGTACAGTAATGCAAATGGGATATAGTTAAGGCATGGTTCATAGTAGTCAGATCAGGTCTCTCAAGGAATGAGCATAATGGGCCCCCTGTAGAAAGCTGGTCTGCCAGGCTCAAGGTTGAGTCTAGAAATGCACTGAACTAACAAATGTGTATCTTCTAAGAAAGTGTTGTTCGGCATACACTGCACTTTGTAACTGACTGGGCCTTCTTCTGCCTAGTTCAGGTTTCAATAAGTTCTCCCTTGTCCAATCTATTACTGATGACAGATGTTGGCTCAGAACTGAAACAGTTTTCTTGGAGTTTGATGGAAAGGGGAAACACAGTTGGGTCAGCATACTAGTGGCCGGGCTTCCAATCCTTTCCAGCATGGAAAAGAGCCTTGACCCTACATAACCAGTGTGATGTAATGATCATATCTGATCATATTTTAAATCCCTACATGCCGAGATAAGCAACTCCCTGTGATCTGGATCCCTTCATGGAAACCTTTGGGTGTTACATTACGACTGGACAACCTCTTGACACCATTGCCACTGTAATCCACTTGCTAGTATAGCTGCACTCCATGAGCCCTTCTACACAGGCACACAGGCACTAAAATGCCGAAGGAACTGGGATAAAAGGAGGGGTGATTAAATTATGTTTGCTGAAAATGCACACTGGATTGCATTAATGGCTGAAAAACAATGTTAAAAAGCTGCACTTAAAACCAGATTTTGGCTGAAAAATGTGCTTATTCACATGACTGTATATCCCTGCACTCAAGAAAAACACATGACTTCATTCCTATGCTGGTGTGGACTGCTCCAGTGCATGTGCGCAAAAATCCTGAAACAACTGATGAGGGCTGTAAATCAATGAAGCTATGGACACAGGTGGCTAAATGGAAGCACAATTGGAAAGCAATTCCCATGAGAACTCTCTGCAACCATTCCTTTGTTCTGATGTTCATGAAATTAAACAGATATTGAATTTATGCAGTGGGCACCAGCATGGGAAGCAAGTGACCCATAGGAAAACAGGGTTCACGAGGGAAAAAGTAAAGGCAGCAAGAGGGTCAGGAGTGTTAGAAATCTGCTTATGTGCACATTTAGATATCTGCATCAGCACTTAGGAAGTCCAGTGCATCTTGCAGAGTCAATTTAAAAAATTAAAAATAAACTTCCATCTAGATGTCCCATGTCCATCTTGCGTATTTCTAAAATCCACTAGAAACTAACATGTCAGGATGCTGAGGGAGCATTTACCAGATTTATAGCTCTGTGCTTGGACTTGCTGTGCGGTACCTTGATTTTTCCCCCACTTCTTCGTCCTGCATTTTGAAGCTGCCTGGAAGCACCCTATGATGCCAAAGCATTTGTCTACACCTGCATTATGTAGGTCTTTAAAATGTACATCTACATTATAGAATTAATACAGTTTAAAGCCACTTTAACTGTTACGGTTCAATGTGATGGAATCATGGGAGTTGCAGTTCTACAAGGAGCTTAGCCTTCTCTTTCAATAAGTGCTGCTGCCTCAAATTAAAATCCTAAATTCCATAGCATTCAACCATAGCGATGAAAGCAATGTCAAACAGCATTAATTCTATAGTGTAGGTGCACCCAGAGACTATTCTCTATTAATGCTTCACATGCGTCCAAACTCAATTTTGGACCTCAGATCAGACTCTGCATTGGGCCTGCTTGGCCGAGGACGAATTACAGTAGAGTTTTCTCTGTTTTTCTGACATTTGCCACTCCAGCCCTATTCCTATAAAGCCCTTTTCAAGTTCACTGCTCCTTCCAAGAGAAATGGCAACCTTCCCTTCTGCTCTGTGCACACCATGATTTGCATCCATCCATCAGCCCAGACCTTATCTAAGCAATTTCAGCAACTATATACATTCTCTAGGGAGATCAAAAAGAGAGGTGAGAATCAATTGCGCTGTTTCCCCCGCTTGGTTCCTTCACCTATCTTTTGAAGGTCAACAAGAATGACAGAGCCCAGCAATTTTTATGCCTTAATAAAGCAGCAGCTCGAGGAGGGCTTGATAAGAAAACAGAAAGGAACAAGAATGAACATGGTATTGGACTAATGGGTGGGGGAAGGATATGGGAATGTGGGGGTGTCACAGAACCCCTTATGAAAGTCAACTCAAATTACTATGCAAGTCAAAGATGCCACCAAAAAGACACTTTTTCCTGTACCCTTCATAAAGGAGCAAAAAGAAAACAGAACAGAGGAAACACAGCCTTATCCATTCATGCCAGAGGAAAGCAGTAGGCTTGTGCACGGATCTGTTTTAGCCATTTTCCTTCGGCCAATCTGGCTTCTTCGGTTTGGTCAAATGGCCGTAACGGCAAGGACCCAGCTGTCACAGTTTTTCATCTGTAAGGGGATCACGTGGCCGCCAATCATGACTCCTCCTCTCCTTTTCGAGAGCATGTGGCGCACAAAGAGGCTGCCGCTACTTGCTCCTCCTCACACAGGGTTTCCCTGTGAGGCCTGCCTGTTGGGCCAATTGGAATAGAACAACGCCCTGGCATGTCTTACGCAAGCTGTATCTATTTAATTGGGTGACCACCTTCATTGCTCTCAGTTGCGTCCTGGCTCTAGAGAGGTGCTTCAATCCGATTGTCTTGCCACTCACTGTCAGCTTTATTTTTTTACTTGGCTTGGCCTCTCTAGCATTGAATCTTTTGATTTTCTTTTATTTTCCTTTATTTTCTTGATTTTATTTAGTGGGACTGGGAGTTGGGAAAGTGCGGGACGGGTAGGTGGGGTGTGCGTGCGCATTTGGGGATCTGCTAAGACCTAAAATAATATGCCCCCAAAACATGTTTTTTCCTAAACATGGCTAGATTTCCCACAATACATTTTGAAAATGTTTTCCTCCAGTGGATCATACAGGAGTATTTTTTTCTAATAAGAGGACATGCTTGCTTGCTGCTGCTAACATCTTCCAGTATGTTTTATGAGAACAAGAAATGCAAAAGCTTTAGAAGAAGTTGCTTAGCTTGCTGTTGTTTTTTATTCGTAAAGAAGAAAGTGTAATAGTGCGGCACTGGGCTGTGTGATGTGGAAGTGCTTGACATTTGGCAGGCAGGAATGATGCCCTGCTGCTGCTCCTAGAGAAGTTACACAGCGGGACCAGCCCCGGGGGTGGGGGATACCCTTTGGGGAATGTTTAAAGATTTTATTTCTAGAAAGAAAATAAATTCTTAAAAATAAGAGGATGACCCAAACCTTATGAAACTTGGTGAGCTAACAGTAGTAGTTGTGTCCTCCAAGTGTGGTCATTTTCATCCTGATATCCCTAAAAATGACAGGAAAGGGAGCCTGGGAACTCCCTCCCTCCAATTGCCACCAATGGGCCGAATCTCACTGTATTTTTCGGCTGCAGTCTGAAAACAACCATTCGGCTGCACGCCCGTTTTTGGGAGGCACGTAAAAATGCATATGGGTGTCTACTAGTATCCAGCCAGCAGAAACAGATTGAGGTTCAGTCGAAATGCACAAGCCTAGAAAACAACCTTATCAATTCATGCTGGAGGAAGTGTTTAGTCACACTTGAAAGCTTGCATAGTTTTTTTAAATATATATATATACACACACACACACACACACACATCACTTTTACCCCGCCTTTCTCTCCGAGGAGACTCAAAGCAGCTTACAGTAAATATGCAAAAATTCAATGCCTAAAAACAATGTAAAGACAACAATTCATATAAAACAATCTACAAAAATGTCAAGTAATGTTGTTGCAATAATATGTGTGTGTGTGTGTGTGTGTGTGTATCTTACTCACTTTGTGTCACCTATCCTTTGGGACAAATCAATCATGAACACATCAGAATTGTCACCTCTCTGAGCCAAAACAGACAATTGCATAATGCGTCTAGCTGGTTTTCTCCGCTCTTCTAAACAGCAGCTGGAGGAAAGGTGAGATTCATGATCAATTTATACCCAGTGCGTGATGATGGATTAAACCTCTGCTCCCTTAAGTTTCCTTCACAAACTCAATAGCAATTATAGGGGGCTAACAGCAATTTTCATCAGAGAGGAATGTTTTTTTAAAAAAACCATTCTGCTGGCTGTTATAAAAAATGAACAAAATTGATACATTAAATGCAATCATGCATGTAATATCATATCTCATTCAGTTCTTTTTTCCTTAGGAATGTGAAGACCTGCAGGTGAAGACAGAAAAAAACAACTAAAAAATCAGGGAAAACACATGCCCTTGAGTTCAGTGTTTTCAATTTCTTAAAAAACATAGCTTGATATCTAAATATGATGTTAGTGTTAGTATTGTGGCAATATGAAATTGTTTCTAGATAAATATCACCCTTCTTTTTGGATTGCTGTGTGTTTTCCAGGCTGTATGGCCATGTTCCGGAAGCATTCTCCCCTGACGTTTCGCCTGCATCTATGGCGGCATCCTCAGAGGTTGTGAGGTTGGAAACTAGGCAAATGGGGTTTGTATATCTGTGGAATAACCAGGTGGGAGAAAGAACTCTTGTCTGTTTGCAGCAAATTTTCACTTGCCTAGTTTTCAACAGACCTCACAACCTCTGAGGATGCCTGCCGCAGATGCAGGTTAAACGTCAGGGGAGAATGCTTCTAGAACATGGCCGTACAGCCCGGAAAACTCACAGCAACCCAGTGATTCTGGCCATGAAGCCTTCGACAACACCCTCCTTTTAGTTTTCCAAAAAAGTCTAGTTTTAATTTTCAGTTCCCCTGACCTCTGCTTCTCATCTAGTAATGGCATAATGCCGTAAATATATACACAGCCACTTCCTTTGGAGTAATATAATTGAATTCAGTGAATTCTGAGCAGGCATGCCCAAAATTGTACTATAAAGCAACTCTACTGCTAAAACTGCAGCCCAAATATACTAGTATATATGTCACGAAACAGAGTTTGAGATAATTTTACACCAACTGCTTTAAATGCATTCTTAACTTAAAAGGAAATCATGGAAAATGTTTCAATAAATAAAAACAACCCTGCAAATTTCATAAAAGTAGCAAGTGGCACAATTTTATATGCTGTTATTCAATATACAATTATGTTATTAGAATAGTAAAATAAATATAGATAATTTGCAATTCTCCCTGAAAAAAATAGTTTCCCCCCCTTACAATACCTGTTTTCTCCCTTTCATGCTTCATTTGTTTCCAGAAATGCTACATCTGTAGTGTTTTTTTCAGATCTTACCTTAAAACTCACTTCTTCTGTGATGCCTTTAGCTTAAATCCTTCGTCTCAACCTGTCCCCAAGCCAAAACAAACCAGGCTGCATTTACTCATTCTTCGCATTACTTCTCCTTTGCCCTTTGTGCTGTCCAATTTTCTGAAAGAACCTTGGGGGAAATACTAGTCTTTTCAAGCTTATTTTGTTCTGTAAAGCACCATGTACCATAACAGAACCATATAAACAAGAAGAATTGACTAAAATACAAAATATGGTCTTAGGAGGTGGAGAATGAATCGGTGTATTCACAGTTCCAACTTCTCTCTGTCTTCTTGGATTGCATCAAAGCTTATTTCATTTGTCATATGCTGCTCTCTTTATAATTCCAGTGTGGTAGAATGGACCAAAACTGGTTCTGAAATCCTCAATTTGACACAGTAATAGGTATTTACTTGCCCCTACTAATATTGGAGTACCACATGCCATGTTCCTCAGTGATCATGTGACAATCCTCCAAAACATGTCAGCACTGACACAGACCTAAACCATAATATTTGGTATGAAATATTTAAATGGTACTACGCCTTCAAGCTCCGAGTCTGGAAAATTGCTGCTTTAGAAAAGAACTCCTTTAACAACCCCCAAAACTTTTCATCCAAAAATAACTTTTTTAAGGGCACTTGGACTGCAGTTAGGAAAATGTACCTAGCAGTTCTGAACAAAGCTTGCAACATTAGGTTAGAGAATTAATTCAATAAAGCAAAGCATTAGATTTTAATTCGCAAGCATAACATTAATTTGCTAGCGTAACTGCTAGTAATTGAGACTCACTGCAATGTCATTAGGACCTGGCTCATTCAAAAAGTCTCCTCTTGTCCTTGAACATCGCCTGCCTGTAACCTGGAACTGCTTCCAACATTGACTACAAATCCCATAATAGGAATGTAATGTTTGAAAGTGAGTCTCTCTCCTAGGGATTGTTGTTGTACAGCCTGAGGCTGATGGGTTCACTGATGGCTTAGAGAGAATGGTGGGATTTCCTGTGAAATTTCCTGGAGCACAAAGTGAGCAAGATTCAAGTCAGAAAAATGATGGCTCTCTCTGGGAAGAACCTGACTCAGAAAGTACAGGACTTCAAGGTCAGTTAGAGAAGCCAGAAACTGCAACATTAGATAGGGAATTGGACAGTCAAGTGATACAGAAGGCTCCCAGGGAAAGACACCTGAAGCTATGGAGGTCAACAAAAGTCTTCGTTTACAGATTATGTCACAACCCAGGCTGCAGAGCACCAATAACCATACACAGAGGCCAGAATCTATCTAATATCTTTATTAAGGAAATATATAAAGTCAATAAAAATAAGTGTAGAATGTAGTTCAGAAGAAGACCTTTCAGGAAAGGTCAATTATAGTCCAGAAAAACAATGTCCAATATAAAATATTAAGGTCCAAAGTTGTAATCCAATAACCGAAACTCTCACTTTGCCAAGCAAAGTGAGGGGAGATAACAAGGTTCTTAGTCCAAGGAACTTGAGGCAAAGGCTAGGAAGTAAACTTGATTCTTGGAACACAAGGCTTGATACAAGGCAGCAAGGAACGAGGAACAGGGACAAAATCCGTGGTAAAATACTTGGCAAGGTCCTGGAAGACAAGGCTGAGTCCTAGGAAGCAAGGCAAGGTCCGTGGAGGTAAACAAGGCTGGGAACGGGAACGAAGGCTTGGAAACAGGAACGAAGGCTTGGAAGCGGAGTAGCGCTGTCCACACACAACCTACTCCAGTTGCTGACGAGTTGACTCCGCAAAAACCCTTCAGGGCAAAGAACCTAAATAGGGTCTCGTTTTCCCACCAAAGAACACTTCTCTGGGGAACCAGAACCGAAAGTCAATCTCTGTGTGCAGATGCATGACTCCCTAAAATTTCTCATGAAAGCAGTCTTAATCAGCTGAATGCCTGGCTGCGATTCTCAGGCTTCTGCGATTAGCCTGCTGAACTCCTTTCTGTTGTTGATAATAGTTACGGCGAGAAAATGGGGGAGATTTTGACTCAGGGCTTGTTTGGCAGCTTTCTGGAAGACAAACCTCCTGCAGGTGCAAGGGCTCCAATTCTGGCTGGGAAAATTCCAATTCTGGCTGAAACGGTGGAAAACCCAAGTTTTCCTCTTCATCTGTCACCACAGCGCTAGGAACGGGACTACATGGCCCATGAGTCATCACAGATTATAGCAGAAAATAGGCAGCTCCGGTCAGAGTGCCTACGTGGGAAAGTTGGGGAGAGATTTCATGGAAATGAAATGACTACATGGGTATCTATTAATTGGCAAGTTGTTTACCTAAGAGTTAGTTCAGGCCAGGGGCCCCCAAACTTTTTAAACAGGGGGCCAGTTCCGGTCCCTCAGACCATTGGAGGACCAGATTATGATTTCTTAAAAACTATGAACAAATTCCTATGCACAGTGCACATATCTTATTTTGAAGTAAAAAACAAACAAAAAGGGAACAAATACAGCCTCAATGTTAATCATCATCATCATAAAAATAATAAAGAGGGTTGGAAGAGACCCCTTGGGCCATCTACTCCAACCCCCTTCTGTTTTTGTGCACCACACCATAATCAAAGCACCCCTGACAGATAGCCATCCAATAACAACAACAACAACAACAACAACAACAACAACAACAACAACAATCTGCCAACTGCAAAAGGCCACCCTACTGGGATCTGCGGGCATCATCCGAAAATACATCACACAGTCCTTGACACTTGGGAAGTGTTTGACTTGTGATTTTGTGAAACGAAATCCAGCATATCTATCTTGTTTGCTGTGTCATACAATAAAATAATAATAATACCACCCTAATAAACATGATTGGAAGAGACTCCTTTGGCCATCTAGTCCAACCCCCTTCTACCTTTGTGCACCAAAACATAAAGCACCCCTGACCAACAGCAACAACAACAATACTGTAATAATCATGGTTGGAAGAGATTGCTAGCCTTCAAGAAAAATGAATCCACAACAGGGCTGCAGAGTATTCTTTCAGTCATTCACTGAAGCGGACTCCCTGCTTGTCTTGCCTTGTCTCTCTGTTTGTCTCCCTGCTTGTCTCCTCGACAGTGGCGGCGGGAAAGGTGCTTGCGGGATGAGGAAAAGGAGCGTACCTTTCTCTCCTCCCTCGCTGGGTGCGCATCTTTCCCACTGCCTTCCTCAGTGGCAGTGGCGGGAAAGCTGCCCGCGGGGCGAGGGAAGAAAGGTGCAGGCCTTTTCCTTGCCCCATGGACATCTTCCTTGGTGGTGGCGGGAAAGGTGCATGTGGAGCAAGGAAAAGGTGTACACTTTTTTCTCCTCCCTCTCCCGGCACGCACGTTTCCCGCTGCCTTCCTTGGCGATGGAGGCGGGAAAGCTGCCCGTGGGGCGAGGGAGGAAAGGCGCAAACCTTTTCCTTGCCCCATGCATGCCTTTCTCAGTGGAGGCAGCAGGAAAGGTGTGTGCCCGGCAAGGGAGGAGAGAAATGTGCACGCGGGGGCCAGATAAATGGGCCGCATGTGACCCGCAGGCCATAGTTTGGGGACCCCTGGTTCAGGCAATGTAGCATTCAAGGGAGAAGTTAGGCCGGAGTTATCTGGTTCTTGTTTCAAATCAAGCCTTGGTTTTGCATTGAAGTATCATGGAAGCTTTCTATGTTCTTGTTTTATATTGCTCAAGTTTTACTACATAAACCTTTGCTTGCGGACTTATGCTATACTCTTGTGTGGTGCTGTGGTCATAGGGGTTTCCAGGCCTGCGATGCAACAGGCGTGTGCGATCCATAAAAAATGGTTCAAAAGTCATGTCAAACTGGGGGGTGCTAACGCTTCATTTCTAAAGTGTTTCTAAAGTATAGTTTGTGACAAATTCATTGCTATAGCGAGAGTAACAAAATCTTGTTACTATTTTGTTATACCCATAGTAATTGTGCATAATTGCTATAATTGGGAAAACTTCAAGGGCTCATTTCTCCCTCATTTTTAAAGCTATTGGAGTAAAACTTGCTACAGTGGTAGAACACACTGACTGCTGTTAACCCACCAAATTTCAGAACGTTGCACTTATCCATGGATTTTTGGGGAATTTTCAAAGTTTTTAAAAACAACATTTTAAAAAAAAACTACCAAGAGCTATCTACTTGAATTTTATATACAATGCAAAAGATAATCAGGGCATTACTCCACAGAAGTTTCAGAAAGAGTCACACATTTATAGACTTTTGGGGATTTTAAAAAGTTTAGACAAAAACAATTTATCCCCCAAAATGCGACAACAGCATTTGTCTTTATGACACACAACCACATAACTTCAACTTAGCACAGATCTATACTATTACTGACTTACTTACAGTAAGTCCTCTTTGCAGATTCAATAATTTTATTTATTATTATTAGACTGACTCTAAATGACTGGCTAAAGTCTTTATGTTCTTTCCCAATGTTGCTTAATGCTTACACTGAAAATTAAACTGACCTTGGGAGGCATCCGAATGTTACAGAATCTCAATGAAAATTATTGGTGAGTGTTTCAATTTCTAAATCCTCCCCACTTTTCCTGCATGTTTTTAATATCGATTTGTATGCACAAATTTAACGAATTTGATCCAAAATACAAATTAAAAATGAAATTATGCACAACTGGGCTCTCTCCAGCATATCTGGGAACTGTTAAGTTGAGGAAGACTGTCCCAAGGATTTTATATTACAACCACTTTAGTTTAGTTGGTAACTCATCTGCAATTCTTCTTTCTTTCTATCCCTCCCAACATGTACACTTCATTCACTCTTCTAATACCTTATTTGTTAAAGTATAATAAGGGGAGATTATTTGAATTAGAAATACTGATAAACCACAAGTAAAGCAATAAGAGAACGACACTGGTCAGTGAATCACAAGCAGAAAATTCTTAATCTGATTTATTTCAATCTCTGAGCACATGCAGAACATTTTATTCTGTACAGCTAATTATTTCTTCTTTTTTTCTGCCTCCCATTTCCAGTTAAGAAATGTAGTCTAAAAGGATAAGTTAGCAGAGCACACATTTTACATGCAGGATCACAAACACAATCTGCAGCATTTGCAGTTGTAATAAGCAGTTACCTCCCACTATTCTCTACACCTATTTTACCTTAATTGTATATTGGGGAGGATAAGAAGAGGAGGAGGAGGGAAAGGGGATAAAAATGAAAATGAGAAGAGTAGAGATAAAGAAAACAAGGAGAAGCCAAAATAAAAAGAAAGGGAGAATGGGCCAGAGGGGAATGTTTTATTGTTCAAGCCTCAGATTGTGATGATTTACAAAGGTGTTCATTGCAGTTTACCTCACTAATACTAGAAATAGAAATAGTCAAGGGAATAATCAATAGAGAGAAAAGTCACCGAAGAGAGACATAATGTATCCACATCCCTTGAAAGATTCCAAACACTTTCTGTCTATACATGGCCAGGCATTACCCAACTAATTCAGTAATATTATTTAATAATTTCATGTTATACATTAAAATATCATAGAAACCTCTCCAGTATATAATCAAAACATTATTGACGAGATTCACAATTCACTTCTACCTGCCAGAAAGATCCCAAACACTTCCCTTCTATACTGAGCTGAGGGCAAGGGAAGATTTCTAAATGTCAAGTCTGAAAAGCAGGTCTCTCCATTTTCCTGAATGTGACAAAGAGAAAGGCATCCATCCTAGTAAATTATAATGAATTAATTCATGGAGAAATCTAGAAATTGAGGTGAAGTCACTAGAAAAAATACTGCGAAGATGTTTGGAGTTTTGACTGCATTTATTTTAATCCAATGTGTTGGGGGAATGGGGAGAAGAAGGCAATTGTAAACTTGGTCTGGATGGATGGATGGAAGGAAGGAAGGGTTTCCTTTGTCTGTTTACAAGCAAGAGTATTAGGAGGAGGAAGAAACTTTGAATCATGCTGTTATTTGCAAGGAGATCCAATTGACTGCTTAGAAGAGGGGGCAGGAAGGGAAGAACAAAATTGGAATCTTGTGAGTTTTGGTGTGGCTATAAGCAGATTCTTCTGCTTGATTAAGTGCAATGTGAGCAACTGGACCTGCTTTCTTCACTTAGCAAGCTTGCTGGAGAGGGAATAGTAAAAGATGTGCTGCTATTCTCTCTCCTGATGTGCTTTCTTCACCTAGGACACATGTATCAAACCAAGGCCCGTGGTCCAAATCGAGCCCACCATGTCATTTTATGTGGCCCTCCAAATACTGGACTACCACTCCTGTATTCCTCATAATTCAACATCATGATTAGAGCTGATAATATAGTATAGATTGTTGGAAATAACAACCTTCTACAAGCCTCCCATACTAGTTATTTGTTATGTATATAATTGTGATTGCTTACTGTATTGTATATATATACAGTAGAGTTTCGCTTATCCAACATTCTGGATTATCCAATGCAGTCTGCCTATTAGTAGTCAGTGTTTTTGTAGTCAATGTTTTGGTGCTAAATGTGTAAATACCGTAATTACTACATAACGTTATCGTGTGTTGAACTGCTTTTTCTGTCGATCTGTTGTAAAACATGATGTTTTGGTGCTTAACTTGTAAAATTTTAAAGTAATTTGACGTTTAATAGGCTTTTCCTTAATCCCTCCTTATTATCCAACATTTTCACTTATCTAATGTTCTGCTGGCCCGTTTATGTTGGATAAGCGAGACTCTACTGTATTGGCATGCAGTTTTTCCCTTAACTCTAAGTTGTTTGAAGTTGTGGGAGGGACTACAGACCATGTGACCAGATCTGGGACTATTCAGACTAAGACTCCATTTTAGAAGTTAGTACAGTTGAGTACAGTATAGAAATCAGTATGCATCAGTCTGTACAATATGCAGTTGAGACAAGTATGCTACAAAGGTCAGTCAGTATGCATTTGAAGTTAGTCGTGTACAGTATGTATCAAAAGGAAGTGTTAGTCTGTATGCAACAGAGAAGAGATCAAAACAGAATGTTTAAAGATCAGACTGTTTAAACTTTGAACCAATAAGCAACATAACCGTATGCTGAATACATGAAGTTTTGTAAGTAAATCAACTATGTTAACTTTTAACAAAGACTACTTATTTTTTGGTTTCTTGAGAGCATGATTTAAAAGCAATATGCTTTATGGGAGAGTAGGTTTTTTTGGGCAACTGAAACAACATGTCTGAAGATCTGCTATATATTTTATGCATTGTTCCTAACAGTTCAAAGAGAAAACCGGGAATATCATTCTAACAACTGATATATTTAAATTGCCTTGCATGAACTAGTGGATATTTACCACTAAGAAGATTGACTCAAGAGAGTTTTTAACTCTCCCCAGGAAGATCAGACTTTACAAAAAGGTTATGATTATTCCAAACAGTGTGTATGCCAATTGATCTCCAAAAAGGGCCATGCTTCTAAATGGCTATTCTGGTTTTCCAAAACAGATGAGTTGTGATACAGTAACATTCAGAAGGTTGCAGTTTATTCTGTTTAGTCAGGAGAGTGCGGTTTGAATTTAGATACAAGATTTGTGGATATGATGTCTGATTTTAACATGTCCTTTAACCTTTTTCCAACCTCAGAGCCACAAGTGCTGTTGAACTGCAGTTCCCATTATCTCCAGCCTGCATGGAGATATCTGGGGAAGCAACTGTGTAAAAACTAAAGAGTACCGATCACTATGTAAAAATATCATAGTTGGCCTGCTGTATCCAGATTCTCCATCCATTGATTAAAAAGCCTTTTGGCATTCCTGGCCTAGGAAGTCTATTGGAGAAAGGTACAACAGATGACTGTGGTTTTAACCTGATGCTTGCTCTTTCTCTCTCTTTGTGCTCATCTGATCTGTTGCCTACTGTCGAGCCAATTCACCCCAGCCAAGCTCTCTTGGAATCAACAGTTGAGATCTCTTCTGGTTCCTCTGAAAACATCTGAACACTTCTCTAACGTGGAAAACATAAACTCTGCTGTTTTCTGCTTAAAACTTTTTCAAAATTGGCAGTGATTGAGTAAATCACTAACTTTTGTGGCTACTTAATTTTCCTCCACTTAGTGTCCGAGAATCTCTTATGGAATTGTCTTCCTTCATTTACCTCCATCTTAATTTCCTCATTAGTCCAGCAATGCAACTTTGATGCAAGCTTTCCTAGTTATTTCACTTAAATACACTTCTTGAATAACACTTCTTGAATGACTGTTCCATATCATGTTGTGTGAAAAGAACAGAACTTGCAAAATTACTTTTTTTAAAGTAATTATTTTCTTTTATGTGTCACAATGTTATTGAGGTAATCCGCTGTTATGAACTCTTTACCATCTTGAAAAAGTAACTTCTTGAATTATATGAGGCACCACTTACTTTTTCAATTCTTTTTACAAGTGTTTTTGTAACCTTAGAAATGCATATGTCAATGGTCGAAAATTTGAACCCTTATTGCTAAAATGTCTCTAAAGAGACCTGTGTTGAGAAAGGAGGATCTAAAGGCAGTATCACAAAAACAAACAGCACAGTAGTGTAGATGGCATTGCTCATTTGGTGCGTGGGAAGAAAATACATGGAAACAGTATACACTCATTAATACTTCATTTGGACTAAAAGGATGGTACAGTGGAAGAGAGGCGGAAAAAGACAAACTACTGCATGCCATTTCATTAATGAGCCAGTGCTAGGAGTTAAAAGCAGGAAGAAATTTGGGAGAATTTCAATTAAGAACTGAATTACAGCCTGCTTCTTCTTTCAACCTGCAGAGCAGTCATCTAAAAGCCAAAGATGCACAGGCTTGTGTTTTGCCAGGGGATGAAAACTACTTTATAGGAATTGTGGTGTTGGGGAGATATTTGGAAAGACCTCATTTGTGGTACGTACACTTTTTCCTGGGCTTAGCACTGGAACTGCTTTCTAAGTGCTCTGATTTCCCCCCCCCCCCCCCCCAAATTTTGGAACAAACCATTGGGACACAATCTCTTTCTTGGCAGGTGAAAATTACAGAGTTTATGAAGGCCCTACTAGCACTTTGCAGGCTCAGAAGTGGAAAATAACATCAACATTTCAAGGTGAAGCACAGCTTCTCTCAGTTGAGCCCTGAATCTTGACTGCAATGATTAAAAAAAGAAACAATATTAGAACAGAGGCTCTTTCTCTGGCCGATAAAAGCACCCAACTCCTTTATTATCTGGGATTCAAGAGAAAGTTATTTAGTTCCAGCACTTTTCAGTTCAAAATACAAACATTGATTCTTTCAGAAAATGAGTACTTGCAATGAAGGGTATCAAACTAAATTCACCAGATATACACTGTTAACACCTACTTCAACACTGTTTGTTTTAAAATGTTCACAAAACAAATAACTGGATATATTTCCAAGCAATGGAGAATTGGAACAGCTACTGTAAATTCAAGAGCAAGATAACATCCCCTAACACACGCATCACTTTGAACTTGAGATCGCTAATACCTTTAAGGCATTCTATAAAGCATTTAACACTAGTATACTTTGCTGTTTCTGTACTTAAGATGTTTCTTGTTGTTAACTGCTGCCAAGTCGACTTTGACTTATGGCAACGTAATGAATGAGAGACCTTCCATCACCCTATCCTCAACAGTCTTGTTCAGGCTTTGCACATTCAGGAACATAGCTATCTTGCTTGACTGCATGAGTCTGCAATCTTCATTTTTTCCTATTGCCTTCTACCTTGTCAAGCATTATTATCTAGTTTCAGAAATTGTGCCATGTCTTTGCCATTTTCTAGTAATGATGTTTCTTCCTCCAGTTTTCACACTTCCCACTTGAGATCACTAGTACTCTTAAAGCAGTCTATTAAGCAGTTAATAATAGTCTACTTTGCACTTTCCATGCTTATGCCAAGTGATTTCAGCTATTGCAAGAACTGTGGGTTTGGAAGCCACAGTTGTACGGTGTACCCAGCTTTCCAGAAGGTCGTAAACAGATGGGCAAAAGGCAGAATCAGAGGTTTATTCTCAACAGCGAAAGAGGTTGTCAGTGGAGAAAGCACTCCAAAGTACCGACATCCCACACCAGGGAATGCAAAGCATTTTTTTCCATTTTGACAGCTATTCAATAAATCCACACCCGCCTGATTGGCTGGAAAACTGTCCGGCTAGGATCCATGCCCTGAGTGCCCTCAGGGCTCTGTCCGACATCATCGTTGGTTGACTCTTCATGATGGCGGAAAATTTGATAAACTGTCATTGGAGCATTTGAAGTGTCCATTCGTTTATTGATCCACCTCTGAAAAGGAGTGCAGTGAGGAAGAAATACAGTGTGGCAATTGTTAATGAATCTATGATGGGCTGAATAGTTTGACACCGGTGGGCACAATGGAGTTAACTCAGAGTACACAATGGGTGCTTGAAGGTGATAACCATTTCAATGGGTGAAGCGAGGGTGAGGCTCGCTTGAGGCATGGGAGAGAGATCTTTCACATCAATAGCCCTGACCATATCAAGAAACACAGGAAAAGGGATCCAGGGGTTCTGGTGCCACTTCATTATGAGCTACCTTCATGTCTCCCAGTTCATTGTGAAGGGATTATGGAAATTAAAGGAAGAAGCTGGGTGAGTTCAGACAGCCCAAAGGCAATTCATAAGGCATGGGCACCTGCACTCACTACATATCCCCCTGGAGCCATGTCCCATATTTTATATACTTTTATACATTTCATAATTTGGGATCTGATTTCTTGGTATCACTTAGATTATTTGTTGTTGTTAACTGCCACCAAGTGAATTTTGACATATGGTGACCCCATGAATGAGAGACCTTCAAATCACTCTAACTAAGCCACACCGAGTCCCTTTGAGAAGACGGAGGCAGGATACAAAAATAAAGTTGTTATTTTATTGTATAATGCAGCAAACAAGATAGATATGCTGGATTTTGCTTCACAAAATCACAAGTCGAACACTTCCCAAGTGTCTAGGACTGTATTATTATTATTATTATTATTATTATTATTATTATTATTATTATTATCATCTTCAACAGCTGTGTTCAAGTCTTGCAGACTCAGGGACATGGCTATCTGCAGTCTTTTTTTTCCTATTGCCTTCTACATGCCTAACATTATTATCTTCCTTCACTGATCTGCCATTTTCTAGTACTATGGTGTCATCTGCAATATGTTCCAGCTTGAACATCTGGCATCTCTCACTCCACATGTGCTAAAATATACCTTCAATAAATTATTTTGACCTGATTAACCCCACAAAAAGGTCTCAGGATACTGCAAGGGCATGTCCTTGCAAGCTAAGAGTATTAGAATTGACTTGCCAGATCAGACTAAAATCCCAACTAAGCTAGAACTCTATCATACATGGCGGGAACAGTAACATTAATGAATGTGTTGTAAGTTTGTGGTATACTCTGACTTATCGATTTATACACGGTAGGCCAAAAGTCATGAAGGAGTTCTATACAGGATGTTTGAAAAAGAACTCCCTATTCATTTAAATTAAATGGTGAATAGGGAGTTCTTTTTCAAACACCCTGTATATACTGGATGCCATTTACGAGATTTGATTTTTCACACGTAATGTAAAGTTATATCTTATATATACTGTACATGATGCTATGGTCTTGTAAATTAAAAACAAAAAATGAAGGAGTTAAATACTGAAAGCCCTTTGTGACTTTTGGCCCACCATATATAATTCTGACATCAGGAACAATTGAGCATGCTAAAATATATGGAACAAAAAATTAATTTTTGCTCCATATATTTTAATATGTGTATTTTATAGAAACGTGTTTTAATGTATGCTTTTTATGGAATGTATTTTAGTATTATGATGTATTTTAACTATGTTGTGCCTCACCTCAAGCCTAAGGAGAGGCAGGTAATAAATAAATAAACTCTTATTTTTATTTTTATAGTCCATGATACTTAATAATTCCTATTGGGCTCTTCTGCCAATGTGAATAGCTAAACAATCCAGCAACCTCTCAGACAAGTGGGGTTTTGATTACAGTAGAGTCTCGCTTATCCAACATAAATGGGCCAGCAGAACATTGGATAAGTGAAAATGTTGGATAATAAGGAGGGATTAAGGAAAAACCTATTAAATATCAAATTACATTATGATTTTACAAATTAAGCACCAAAACATGTTTTGGAACAAACTGACAGAAAAAGCATTTCAATATACAGTAATGTTATGTCGTAATTACTGTATTTATGAATTTAGCACCAAAATATCACAATATATTGGAAACATTGACTACAAAAACACTGACTACTAAAAGGCAGACTGTGTTGGATAATACAGAACGTTTGGATAAGCGAAGGTTGGATAAGCGAGACTCTACTGTACTTCCAAATTGGTTTCCTCCCTTTCCTTTCCACTTTTTTTTTTGTATTTTCAACCTGAGCTTGCCTATTCTTATATTAAACCAACCAAAATATAGAGGCTTTCTGATTTATTTAGCTGCTCCTGACAGCAAAAGAAGCCAAATGAGAGCAATTGAGGCATGAGTAACAGCTTGTTTATGAAAATAGAATTCTGGGTTATTGTTTCATCTGAACTGACCCACTATTTTTATCTCAAGCAGCCACTTCTACATTGTATTTGAAAGAGAGTTCGGTTTAGAAAGCACAGCCTGGCACAGCATGTGTATATATAGGTATGTGTGTGCACACAGTGCATATTCCCAGTCAGTAACTCCACCAGACCTGTACAAGCCCCTTAAAATGAGCTTGAACAGCTATCCAATCTCTAATTGCTGCCAACCAGATGCCGTAATACATGACATTAACAGACACCGCTACACTTTCTTGTTCATTGCTAACATGTGGTAATCAGAGGCATCTCCCTCTCTTCCTCCAAGAAGTTTTCAGTCATTAACTTATATACTCTGATCGACCCATCTCCCATTAATTTGTTACAAGTCTAGCAGAATCTGCAATCATTACTAAGCAATTCTATGGGTCTGGTATTTGTTATTTAAAGGGGGGAGGGGGGAAAACCAGCCAGACTACAAAAGTCTTTGGCTGCCGTTTGCTAGCCGAGCTTGTCACTGAACATATCCCAGCTTTGGACAATGCTCACGTTTTCTTGTTCAACACTAGAAGCTGCTGAACCTTTGTTATTGTTTTGTACACCACTCTGGCCTATCACAGCAGGAGAATTGTTTGCTTGCTTCATCCTTCTGCAGCTAAAAAGGAAGAGAAGTACTTTTCTTTACCCAGACAGAAGAGTCTTTCTGCAGTCTCCCAAGAAGTCACCAGCAATTGTGCCACAGCTGCGCGACACACAACAGAGCCCTTTACACAACCCAACAAAGCAGATGAGAGATACTGTACTAAGGGAAGAGTTGTACCATGCCAATCACGATGCTGGAAAGCTAATGCAGTTAGGACCAGAGAAGGAAAGTTTGGAATGCCGAACACTCTTTACCTGTATCACACAAAAATCAGACACATTTACCCCATGCGTAGAATCATGGAGTCCCACATGCCATTGAGTCCAATCACTTCAAGCTCAATACAGGAATTCCAGCTATTTCACATGTGACAAACTCAAGGCCATGAAACAAATCCAGACCACCATATCATTTTATGTGCCCCCCTCCCCGATGGACTACAATTCCTGTATTTCTCATCATTAGACATGACCAGCGCTGATAGAGTTGTTATACAGTAACATCTGGAGTTTACATTTTGTTCTGTTCAGTCAGGATCATGGAGTATGGATCAAATACAACACTTGTGGATATGATGTCTGACTAACCTTCCTCAACCTCAGAGCTACAAGTTTGGTTGGAGTTCCCATTATCCCCAGTCCGTATGGTGGATAATCAAAAGTTATGAGAGATTTTGTTCAATAACATTTGGGGATCCAAACTGGGTAAAAACTAAAGAGCACCAACCACCATATAATAAAAGTTATAGTTGGGCCTCTGCATCCACAGATTCTCTATCCGTAGATTAAATGGCTTGTGGAAGACAACCACAAGTCTGACGTGGCCGTCGATAAAAATGAGTTTGACATCCCTGAACTACTGCATCTCTTCAGGTAGCTGTAATGTCTCTTTATAAACTGTTCAGCTTAAGAGACACCTCTACAAGGTAACTGACTCCATCACCAAACCCCCTCTCGCCACCAAGGAGTATCTTCTAATGTTCAGTCTAGTCTCCTAGAATGATAGAGTTGGAAGAGACCTTGTGGGCCATCCAGTTCAACCCCCTGGAAAGAAGCAGGAAAATCTCAAAGCACCTCTAACAGATGGCCATCCAGCCTTTGTTTAAAAGCCTCCAAAGAAGGAGCCTCCACTACACTCCGAGGCAGGGAGTTCCACTGCTGAATAGCTCTCACCATTAGGAAGTTCTTCCTAAGGTTTAGGTGGAATTTCCTTTCCTGTAATTTGAAGCCATTGTTCCGCCTCTTAATCTCCAGTGCAGCCGAAAACAAGCTTGAAAGAATATTAAGCAAAACGTGAAAAGGGCTACCATGATGAACTCAGGAATTGCCTTATAATAGCTGCTGGTAAAATCCTGAGAAATACCTAAATTCAAGCTAGGATAGACCCACTGAATTTGTGAGATTAATATTCAGCAAGAGAATTGAATGGCTCCATAATTGTTAGTTCAAACTAGAGTAGAGCTGTTGAATCAATGAGATTTACCTAAATGTTGACGTAGCTGTCAGCATTAAATAAAGTAGATCTCCTCCAGCTGTAATTCAAAATTGTGTACAGGTCTAAGCCTTCCTTTTTGCAGGCAAGAAAATGTGGAATCGGGCTTCCTCCTGCCAATGCATTCCTCCCAGGGGTGAGGCCTCCAAATGCACCCACAGCTCAGTTTTCTATTTCCTTCTCACTTGGCCAAAACCCTGAATCTCAGATCTACCTCTGAAAGGTAATCAGGTGCTAGGAGGAAACAAAGCACCCATCAGAAAGATTACAAATCAGAGAAATTAGAGAAGTGTTTGAATTATGGGGCAAAGTGGGGTGGAATCATCTTTTTTTTAAAAGGCAAATTCCAGCCATAATGACTTCCTTCCTGCCCCTGCTGTTTTAGCCCAATCTATAGTCTTATTAAAGAACAATAACAAAGGGCGTCAGAAAAAAAATGTAAGGGGGGCAACCCACCCTCTGTTCAGCTATTGAAGAGTACAGAGATTTGTCTGTCCCATTATACAGAAGCTAAACGGCTTTATACAAGGGATATTTTATATAGGATATGAGGCAGGAAGTAGCATATCTCATCATAAAGGCTATGTGTTGATAAGTGAATTCTGAGAATATATATATACAAGAAGTCTCCCTGACTCACAAATAAATAATGATAACTACCAAGAAATTATAACCTAACCACCAACAAATAATAACCAAAACAAAAGCTTCACTTTGTATTGGAATTTACAGTAATTTAGTTCCAGAATCTACGTACATACTAAATTCTGAAACAACTTTCATCACAGGAAACAAGAATGTTTTTCAGTATAGGTATAATACCTTTTCCTTTCTGTATTTGATATTACAGAGGAATTGGAGAGGGGGAGGTCCAGAGCAGAGTACATATAAGAGTGAGGTAGCAAAATGTCCAAGGAAACCTATACAAGGAAACTGCTAGGAAATGTAAGTCAAGTACTGATCCCAAGGAAGATCTTAGACTACTTAGCAGCAGTGGCGGCGAGATAAAAAGTCTAACGAGTAAATAGCTAATGCTCTTTGTAACAACAAGAAAAGCAAGTATTGGTGACATACAAAGTTAATTTTGGCTTAATCTAGTCATTCTGACTAGTGAGAAAAGCTTTTAAAACATGTGTGTAGAAGCTGAGTTAGAGAAAATAGGGGATCACGAGAAAGGAAAAAAGTGGGGCAAGGGAGAAGCCAGAATGCCTTCTATATCGGAACAAACAACTGTGTGGGGTGCAGTGCAGGAGTCAATTCTGGAGAAAAGGGTTTTGAAACTGCAGCTCAGCCATGAAACCAATTGGGTGAGCTTGGGCAAGTCACATTCTTCTAGCCTCAGAAGAAGGTAAAGGCAAACCCAATCTGAACACATGCTTGTTACTCAAGTCTAATGCACCATTGAATCTAATGCGCACCTCAATTTTAAAAACCCCGAAACCGAAAAAAGTATTTGCTGCTAAATGTCATGCACAGCAGCAAAAAGTGCACTCTTTGTAATTCAGAACACCAAAGCTTCCAGCTATGGAAAAGAAAACCTTGGGGTATATCTTTGCTGTAGAATGAATCTACTTTAATTGTCTTGGTTCGATGCTATGGAATCACTGGGGATGTAGTTTTACACGATCTTGAGCCTTTTCTGTCAAAGAATGCTAATGCCTCACCAAATTACAAATCCCATAGTTGCATAGCATTGAGCCATGGCCATGAATTTAGAGATGGCATCCCTCAAATAGGAGCTCCAGGTGCCTCTGAAGAAGTCTTCCCTTTTGCTTTGGTTCCGATTACCACATGATATGAATCTAAAGTGACCCTAATTTTGGCAAGGTCATTTAGCCAAAAAAGGTGAGCATTTTATTCGAGTAAATACAGTATTACTAAGAAAATCTTGTGATGGGTTCACTTTAGAATTAGTCAGAAGTGACAGGAAGGTACACAACAACAAACAAACCAATAAATCACGAAAACCTCACAGTAGGTCTTGAGGCAAATTCACTCAATACAGATACAATTCTCTTCTTTCCCCATTCCCTGTAGACACAGGAAGTGAGTGCCCTGCTAGTTACACCCACACAAACACATACACCCACCAGACCCATAAGCCAGGTTTTTCCCAATACAAGCTCCCCCTTGCTCTGCACTCACCCGATGTGTCCCACATGTTGAGTTCAATGCGCTGCTTTTCGATCTCAAAGCTGGCAGTGTAGTTCTCAAACACGGTGGGAACATAGTTCTGAGGAGGAAAGCAAGGGAATGCATGAAACCAGAGCCAGATGCAGTTAATGGCTGAGAAGCATACAATCTCCCCCACCCAGCCTACATTGCTGCTACCAACCCATGAATTCACAGAGGGGCCCCAGCACAGTTTTTAAGTTCAATATTGGCAAGCAGGTTGTTCTCAGTGCTGACTGCTTGTAGAGTTGTTTTCACAAAACCATGAATGCACAACACGTTGCATTAAAATTGTCTCTATATTTATCCAAATGAAGGTGGCATGAAAGTAATAGCAAAATCATGGTCATTTGGTACACTTTAAATGGATAATTTCTAAGGGGTTCAATGGTATAGGAGTGTATTCTACACCTTATGATTTTGGGGGGGGGGGTTCAGCCTATTATCCGAGGAGGGGGACTTGAACCCTCTCACACCCTGTTCCAGGGCTTGTGATTTCACACGTCCCTCTGATGCCCATTGCTTTCAGTCGCTCTTGCAGCTGGAGCATCATCCAACAATTCTCAGCTTCCTATCATAAATGCAAGGTCTGACAGTTCTGGATGTGTTTAATTATGAGACAAGTTAGGAGTGCCTCATATATGCTCTTGGAAAAATCACTTCTAAGGTTCAGTGCTGGACCTGGACTTGGGGGATCCAGATTCATATCTCTGCTGAGCCATGAAACACATTGAGTAACCTTGGACTTGTCGCTTTCACCCTAACTGACCTGCTTCATAAGGTACTGTGAGGATAAGGGTGGGGGCACATATATTGCCTTGTGCTGACTGGGGGACAGGACACAAATGCAACAAATGAAATAAACATCTGACGGCTGAGCCCAGGAATTGAGAATAAGAATGTATAGTTGGGGGAGGATTCGATGCTTCATGGTGATTTTCAGTCTTTGGTACCAGCTACATAAAGATGCAGGCAACTATCCATGTGCCTCCTACCAATCACATTTCACTGTTTGGATATTCTGTTTCATGATCCAGCTCCCCATCTCCAAAACCTACTTCCAAAGCAGGATCCCAGTTTGTCTGAATCAGGCTCCCTGAACCCCAGCTCCATGGTCCCATACGATCCCTCTAAACAGAAAGTGCCTATCACTCTCTCCACTGTGTGCCTTCCAGGTTTCTCCTCCTAGCTCCCCAACCGCAGATCCGTTTACACTAAGGCTCCTCACCTCTATCCTTGTGCCCTCAAGTCGCCTTATGGTGACCCCAAGGAATTTCATAATGGTTTCTCGGGCAAGGAATGCTTAGAAGTGGTTTTGCCAGTTCCTTCCTCTGGAACACAGCCTGCGGCACCTGGGCTTCATTCAAAGCTGCCGCACCTTTATCCCAGGTTTCCCCAGAAAGCAAAGGAAACACACTTGTCTCGCCTTCTTCCTACCCCCCCCCCCCTCCCCAGTTCTGTATTCCTTACTCTGCAGTCTCTGCCTGTGCCCTTCAAATAGAGCCCTTAGTCTCTTGGGAGGCCGGTCTGGATTTGCCCACTAGCCCCTCCTGTCCCCTTTGGAGGCATCAATTCCCCCTTGAAGTCATCGGTTCCCCCTTGAAGCCCTCCTATTTCTCTTGGAACCTTCCTGTCCCTCCTAAATTCCTCTTAACCCCCTTTAAACTCTCAGATCTCCCTTGGAAGCTCCCTTGGAGCCCCATATGCCCCTTAAAGCCCCACTATTTCCCTTGTAAAAAGGTAAAGGTAAAGGTTTTCCCCTGATGTTAAGTCCAGTCATGTCTGACTCTGGGGGTTGGTGCTCATCTCCATTTCTAAGCTGAAGAGCCAGAGCTGTCCGTAGACACCTCCAAGGTCATGTGGCCAGCATGTGGAGCGCTGTTACCTTCCCAACGGAGTGGTACCTATTGATCTACTCATATTTGCATGTTTTCGAACTGCTAGGTTGGCAGGAGCTGGGGCTAACAGCGGGCGCTTATTCCGCTCCCGGGATTTAAACCTGGGACCTTTCGGTCTGCAAGTTCAGCAGCTCAGCGCTTTAACACACTTTGCCACTGGGGCTCCATTTTTCTTGGATACCCCATATTCCCTTTGAAGCCCCCAGTTCCCCCTTGAAGTCTTCCTTTTTCCCTTGGAGCCCTCAGGTGCCACTTGGGAGCCTCCAGATCCTCTTGAAGCCTTCCTATCCCCCCTCCCCAAACCCTCTACTCCCCTTTGGAACCCTCCAATTTCTCTTACGAGATTTCAGATTCCCCCTTGAAGCCCTCCTTAACCCCTTGAAAGCCCTTTGAAGCCCTACAATCTCCCTTAAAACCCTTCTACTCCCCTGAAACCCTCTTATATCTCTTGGAGCCCTCAGATCCCCTTTGAAACCCTCAGGACCTGCTTGGAACCCTCATCTCTCCCTTGAAACCCTCCTATCCCACTTGAAGACCTTCCTAACCCCTTGAAAACCTTCCATGCCCCCCTTTAAGCTCTCAGATTCGCCTTGAAGTCCTCCTATTTCCCTTTGAGCCCTCCTGTTCCAGCTGGAGCTCTCTAGTCCCCTTGAAAGCTCCCTTGGAGCTGCCGTATGACCCTTACAGCCCTCCTGTTCCCAATATTCTCGTTGGAGTCCTCAGTTCCCCCTTGAAGCCTTCCCTTTTCCCTTGGAGTCCTCAGGTGCTGCTTGGGAGCCTCCAGATCCTCTTGAAGCCTTCCTATCCCCCCTCCCCAAACCCTCTACTCCCCTTTGGAACCCTCCAATTTCTCTTACGAGATTTCAGATTCCCCCTTGAAGCCCTCCTTAACCCCTTGAAAGCCCTTTGAAGCCCTACAATCTCCCTTAAAACCCTTCTACTCCCCTGAAACCCTCTTATATCTCTTGGAGCCCTCAGATCCCCTTTGAAACCCTCAGGACCTGCTTGGAACCCTCATCTCTCCCTTGAAACCCTCCTATCCCACTTGAAGACCTTCCTAACCCCTTGAAAACCTTCCATGCCCCCCTTTAAGCTCTCAGATTCGCCTTGAAGTCCTCCTATTTCCCTTTGAGCCCTCCTGTTCCAGCTGGAGCTCTCTAGTCCCCTTGAAAGCTCCCTTGGAGCCGCCGTATGACCCTTACAGCCCTCCTATTCCCAATATTCTCGTTGGAGTCCTCAGTTCCCCCTTGAAGCCTTCCCTTTTCCCTTGGAGTCCTCAGGTGCTGCTTGGGAGCCTCCAGATCCTCTTGAAGTCTTCCTATCCCCCCACCCCCCAAAACTCCTTTATCCCCTTTGGAACCCTTCTATTTCCTTTCGAGAGGTCAGATTCCCCCTGGAAGCTCTCTTAACCCCTTGAAACCCTTCTACTCCCCTTGGAAGCCCCCTTGAAGCCCTACTATCTTCCCTGAAACCCTTCTACATCCCTTGGAGCCCTCAGGTCCCCCTTGAAACCCTCAGGTTCTGCTTGGAGCCCTTCTTTCTCCCTTCAAACCCTCCTATCCCCCTTGAAGCCCTTCCTAACCCCTTGAAGACCCCCCATACCCCCCTTTAAGCTCTCAGGTCCACCTTGGATTCCACTTATTACCCTTGGAGCCCTCCTGTCCCACTTGGAGCTCTCTAACCTCCTTGAAAGCTCCCTTGGAGCCGCCATATGACCCTGACAGCCCTCCTACTCCCCTTGGATAACCCATATAAGCCCTACTATTTCCCTTGAAACCATTCTATATCTCTTGGAGCCTTCAGATCCCCTTTGGTTTCGCTTGGAGCCCTCCTCTCTCCCTTGAAACCCTACTATCCCCCTTGAAGCCTTCCCTATTCCCGTCGAAGACCCTCAAATCCCTTGAAGCCCGCCGAGACTCCCCTTTGGGCTCCATCTCCCAACTCATCTCTATCCGCCTAGGCGTCACCTAGCCCTGGCCCCTTTATACCTCGGGATAGGCGTCCTTGGCGAAGACGTGGAGCAGCGCCGTCTTGCCGCACTGGCTGTCGCCCACCACCACGATCTTGCAGCGCGCCAGCTGGTTCTCCATGGCGAGGGATCGAGAGAGCGAGATAGACGGGCGCGGAAACCAGCAGCTACCTCCAGAGCCACCGCATCGCAACTGGCCGCTGCCGGCTCTCTTTCCTCTGCCGGCTCGCCTGGCCCCGCCCCTCGCTCACTGGCCCCGCCCTCGCGCCCTGGCCCCGCCCCCTCGCGCGCGGCTCTATAGATGGCCGCCAGGGGGCGTGTCCCTTTGTCTCTCGGCCTGGCGAATCAAACTGGGGTCAAAGTGAGTTAATTGTACAGTGTAGATGGGGTTCAGGATCAAATGCATCTACGCTGTACAATTAACCCATTCTGACCCCACTTTAAACTCCAAGGGGAGTTCTTTACAGCAGCCCGCTTTCGCTTCCCCTCAAGGGTTTCCTCAACCACTTCAAGCGGTTCTCAGATAGCCAGAAGCAGATATCTACAGTAGAGTCTCACTTATCCAACATAAACCGGCTGGCAGAATGTTGGATAAGCGAATATGTTGGATAATAAGGAGGCATTAAGGAAAAGCCTATTAAACATCAAATTAGGTTATGATTTTACAAATGAAGCACCAAAACATCATGTTCTACAACAAATTTGACAGAAAAAGTTCAATACTCAGTAATGCTATGTAGTAATTACTATACTTACAAATTTAGCACCAAAATATCACGATGTATTGAAAATATTGACTACAAAAATGTGCTGGATAATCCAGAATGTTGGATAAATGAGTGCTGGATGAGTGAGACTCTACTGTACTTAAATAGAGGACAATGCCCCCTTCCACACAGCTGTATAAAATCCACATTTAATTGGTTTATTTGGCAGTGTGGACTCATATAATCCAGTTTAAAGCAGATATTGGGGCTTATCTGCCGTGATAGTCTGGGGGTCCTTCCACACAGCCATATAACCCGGAATATTAAGGCAGAATAAGCCACAGTATCTGCTTTGAACTGGAATATCTGAGCCCCCGTCCACACAGCTGAATAAAAACCCACATTATCTGCTTTGAACTGGAATATACGGCAGTGTGGATTCCATTAACCCAGTTCAAAGCAGATGTTGTGGATTATCTGCCTGGATATTCTGGGGGTCCTTCCACACAGCCACATAACCCAGAATATTAAGGCAGAATAAACCACAATACAGTAGTCTCACTTATCTAAGCTAAATGGGCCCACAGAAACTTGGATAAGCGAATATCTTGGATAATAAGGAGGGGTTAAGGAAAAGCCTATTAAACATCAAATTAGGTTATGATTTTAAGCACCAAAACATGTTATACAACAAATTTGACAGAAAAAGTAGTTCAATACGCAGTAATGTTATGTTGTAAATACTGTATTTACGAATTTAGCACCAAAATATCACGATATATTGAAAACATTGACTACAAAAATGGCTTGGATAATCCAGAGGCTTGGATAAGTGAGATTCTACTGTATCTGCTTTGAACTGGAATATCTGAGGCCCCTTCCACACAGCTGAATAAAATCCCACATTATCTGCTTTGAACTGGAATATACCACAGCGTGGATGCAAATAACCCAGTTCAAAGCAGATATTGTGGGTTAACTGCCTCGATATTCTGGGTTACATGGCTGTGTGGAAGAATCCACACTGCCATATAATCCAGTTCAAAGCAGATAATGTGAGATTTTATTCAACTCTGTAGAAGAGGCCTGGGTAATATGGCTGTGTAGAAAGGCCCAATGTCTTTCAAAATGGAAGGCAGTCATTGTGTGGATTCAGGGCTCTTCCACACAGCCCTATGTCCCAGAATATCAATGCAGAAAATCCCACAATATGTGCTTTGAACTGGGTTATCTGAATCCACACTGACATATATTCCAGTTCAAAGCAGATAATGTGGGATTTTAGTCAGCTGTGTGGAAGGGGCCACAGCCTCATAAAGCAGCACAAAGGAAACCTTATCTGAAGGCTTTTTTTCACCCTCTCTCTTTTTCTTCACACGCAAATTATTTCCCGCCCAGAATTCTGAGGGAATAGGAAGCATTTCTTCCTCGCCTTTTTAAAACATTATAATGATTATTCACACTTCTCTAGTTAAATAATTATCCCTCAGAGAACGCTTCCCTCGAATAAGGAATCCATAAACTGTCGTCAAGACTGGCAGCTTCTCCCCCTTTTCTTTGTCACTCAATTTGGGATATTTTTCTTTCTCTCTGGGAAATGGATGCCCGGGAGAGACTTGAGAGCGCCTTAAAAGCCTTGGAAGGAAAAAGGAAGCTGGTATTATTGATCGAGCATCGCTCTTTCCTATTGTGAATGGTAGTGTTTTTCTCCTATGGCCACCTGAGGGAGTACCACGGCTCTTCTCCCAGGATTTTGGAAAGAGATAAAATTCATGCAGTTACAATTAACAATATAAATGTGTCCTTGAGCATTGCTTTTTAAAAACAGAAACATGACGTACCAGAGGGAGAGACAGGCCTGGAAAGAAGAAGCGGCAATACCACAAAAGAACAACTCTACATCTTTCAGCAAACCTCTTATTTGGCACTAATCAATGTGAAATGTATTAGCAAACGCAAACATTTCTATCCTCTTTTTTCCCCATTCAATGCGGTCTGCCTTCAAGTCAAAAGTGAACCAATCTCAGCATTTTCTGGAGAAGATTTTTTCAGAGAGGGTTTGCCTTTGCCTTCTTCTGAGGCTGAGAGAGTGCACCCAAAGACGCAAGGGTTCAAACCCTGGTCTCTGGCTGGATTGGGGGCACTTCCAGACAGCACTAAATTGCGAGTTTTAAACAGGGGCAAAAAATCCCAGGACTTCAGAAGAGGTCCACATACAGACCTGTTAGTCCTGGGATTTCTCCTTCCGTTGTCCACACTTGTTGCTTTGTTCCGAGATTTAGAGGCTCCCAAGATGGCCACTGTGGGACTTCCGCCGGAAACCTCAGCAGCTTTTTTTTTAAGCCCAGGATGTGGATATACGGATATGCAGATATGCAGATCTCTGCAAAAGTTCTGTTCTTTGTCCTGGCCAGAAAAATTGTGCCCTCTAAACGTTTCATGACATATCTGCCACACAAATAAACCTAATGGGGTAGGACTACTTCTGCCCAAGTCAGCATTGCACAATGAAACAGGAACACACACTTTCAAGCCAGGAACAGAGCTGTGTCATTATTGACACTTTTTAGAGCCTGGCTGCTTGGTTATCTGTCCAGACAGATTTGGTTGTGTACTTGTGGCATCGAACAATAGGGTGCTGATCCTGGGTTATACATGGCTTTTTCTATTAGCCACCTGCATGACCTTGGCTCTCACTATTTACATTCCTCTCCAGCACATCCATGTCCCAACAGCCAGTAGTAAGTTTTTGCCATTTACTAAACTGTACCCATGTTGCCAGCATACACCCAATGAGGAACTGACATGTATAACCCAGCAACATCATACTGTTGTTCCCTAGCACAAGTACACCATGAAACCTGTCTGCACAGATGGCCATACAACAAGGTCTGATTAGCTACAGTAATGATGACATTCTGTTCCTGGTTTGAGAGTGTCTGTTCCTGTTCCATTGTGTACTACTTAGTGTGAAAGTACTTGTTGCATCCCAGGAGCTTCATTTTTCTGCCACAAACTTCATTAAACAGGTGAAGAATGAAGTTCCTCTTCCCAGGACAAAGTTTTTGCCTTCTATTCCAGGGAAGTCATGCTCCCCTCTACTCTGCCTTGGTCAGACCACACCTGGAATACTGTGTCCAATTCTGGGCACCGCAACTGAAGGGAGATATTGACAAGCTGGAATGTGTCCAGAGGAGGGCAACTAAAATGATCAAGTGTCTGGAGAACAAGCCCTATGAGGAGCGGCTTAAAGAACTAGGCATGTTTAGCCTGCAGAAAAGAAGGCTGAGAGGAGACATGATAGCCATGTACAAATACGTGAAGGGAAGTCATAGGGAGGAGGGAGCAAGCTTGTTTTCTTCTGCCCTGCAAACTAGGACGTGGAACAACGGCTTCAAACTACAGGAAAGGAGATTCCACCTGAACATCAGGAAGAACTTCCTCACTGTGAAAGCTGTTCAGCAGTGGAACTCTCTGCCCCAGAGTGTGGTGGAGGCTCCTTCTTTGGAGTCTTTTAAGCAGAGGCTGGATGGCCATCTGTTGAGGGTGCTTCTTGGCAGGGGGTTGGACTGGATGGCCCATGAGGTCTCTTCCAACTCTACTATTCTATGATTCAAGTTCCTCTTCCCACCTTCTTTTTAGGGACTGACCCATCAGGAACAAACATCTAAAATCTGGGAATAAACCCAGATAAAAAATTATGTGATTTCCAATTGCAGGGACATACAGACATGCAAAGATCCGTATATTCGGCTAAAAACCGTAATATTCCCTCACCTGGAAATCTCAAGTTTTTTGCCTTTTGTAGCGACTGCTTCCAGGTTTACAGGGAACGGCATCTGGCCACCCTCCTGATTGCTGCGGGAGCTCCTGCGATAAAGATACTGTCTGGACAGGCCCTGGCACTGCCCTCTAATCTAGTCTCAGAATGTGGATTATAGTAGAGTCTCACTTATCCAACATAAACGGGCAGAATGTTGGATAAGGGAATATGTTGGATAATAAGGAGGGATTAAGAAAACGCCTATTAAACATCAAAATAGGTTATGATTTTACAAATTAAGCACCAAAACATCATGTTATACAACAAATTTGACAGAAAAAGTAGTTCATTACACATTAATGCTATGTAGTAATTACTGTATTTATGAATTTAGCACCAAAATATCATGATATATTGAAAACATTGACTAGAAAAATGTGTTGGATAATCCAGAACGTTGGATAAGTGAGTGTTGGATAAGTGAGACTCTACTGTATCTGCATTGAATGGGATTTATATTGGTCTACACTGCCCTATAATCAAGATCAATGCAGTTAATCCACTTTCTGAAACTGGATTGTACAGCAGTAGAGATCCAGCCCCCAGAAGCAGTCAATAGTCAAACCACTACCACTTCTCCTTTTAATTTGTGGGGTTTTGTTTACAAAAGGTACCAGATTGAAAAAAACCCTGAAAAATTAGACAAAAAAATAGATAAGCATACAAATGTCAGTGTGCTGGAAGAAGCAAAGACCACCAGCATTAAAGCGATGCACCTATGCCATCAACTCCACTGGCCTGGCCACGTTATCTGATCACCGTCTCCTAAAGCAGTTACTGTACTCCCAACTCAAGAAGAGAAAATGGAATGTTGGTAGACAGGAAAGATGGGTTTAAAGCTAACCTTAAAAACTGTGGCATAGGCACCAAGAACTAAGAAGCCCTGGCCTTTGGACTGGAGGTCAGCTGTGACTAGCAGTGCTGTGGAATTTGAAGAGGCACGATTGGAAGGCGAAAGGGAGAAACATACCAAGAGGAAGGTGTGCTGAGCCAACCCTGACCAGGACCGCCTTTCCCCTGGAAACCAATGTCCTCACTGTGGAGGAACATGTGGATCAAGAATAGGGCTCCACAGTCACCTATGTATCCACCGCCGTGACTCTACACTTGAAAGGCCATCATACTCGGATAATGAGGGATCACCTAAGTAAATACATCCCATTGGGTTCCTACATAGGTAGGCATATGATTTTAACCCTAATTCCATCATATTGTAATAGTTTTGCTTCACAGGCTCCACAAAATTCTAAAATTGACTATTTTCCATATATGATTATGATTTTTTTCATTTAATCTATTGTTACCTTTTTTGTTTTTTAAAAAGTTACAGCCTGCTTTTTATTGTAGCATTGAAGACAATCATAAAAATAAGCAACATAACTTAGAAATATTAAAACTCATAAAGCACAAGGATATCGGATGAATGGATCTTAACCATATGTTTTATATTTTATACTGTATTTAACTGTTTGTAATAGATTTTATATGCTGTTTGTTTTTAATTATATGTTGGCATCGAATTGTTGCCAATTGTATGCCGCCCTGAGTCCCTGCGGGTGAGAAGGGTGGGATAGAAATATTGGAAATAAATAAAAATAAATAAATAAAGGAACCCAGCAGCACCTTTGAGACTAAGGGCCCTTCCACACAGCCCTACATCCCAGAATATCAAGGCAGAAAATCCCACAATATGTGCTTTGAACTGGGTTATTTGAGTCCACACTAAGATGATGTGGGATTTTCTGCCTTGATATTCTGGGATATAGGGCTGTGTGGAAGGGCCCTAAGGAGGAGGAAGAAAGATTTAGAAAGAGTTTTTATGGTCTCTTTCATCAAATGCAACTGATATATGGATAGAGTTTACAAAGGCTTATGCTAGAAATGTCTTCTTCCTAGTTAGACTCAAAGGTGCTATCGAACCTCCTTTATGTCTTCTGCTGTTAAAACAAACCAGCCTGGCTCCCTCTTTGCATGTTATAAACACTGAAATAAAGAAATTCCCAAAACTCTGCTGCTGGAAATATATGAATAAAAAGAATATAGCCTACCCACTATATGTGTTTTCTTTCTTTATTCAATTCCTGTCTTTCCATCGAAACTAGTATTAATGCTTCTAGTACTTAATGCTTGTCATAATACATTGCACATTAAACATGAAATTAGAGATAACACATCAATTTAATCAATGTCAAAAATGAAGAGAGTTACTTGTGCCTTCTCTACAACTTGAGCCTGTTTGTATATTACTGTTAGTTTGTATTTGTTTTTGAAACTCAAACACTTTTTTTTCAAATGGAAAGGACATGGCTATGAAAGTTTTTTAAAAGTTGTTATCTAAGAAAAACAACACAAAAGCTACATAACAGAGACATAAACACAGGAAGCAAACTCTGCAGCGAGCTCAGATGCCAGTTTTTGCATCCCCTTGGCTAATCGGGTTGCATTCTGTTACTGCAGCTAATATGTCACACGCAGCATCAGGGGTTCATTCAGCTGCTCATCTTCCAGTGTGATACATGCCATCATCTGCCAGCAATGCCCTTCTGCATTCTAAACAGATTAGCCTCTGCACACAAAAGAATTAATAGACACAAATCTGGCAGCAGAAAAGGCCGGATGCAAAAACCAGTAAGGAGAACATTTTAGCCTCCCAGCACACTCTGTAACTGATATTAATGTTGCTGTCCTTAAAAGAAGGAATTCAAAAGGAAAATTCCAACTTATGCTTACAATTTATCAAGAAATTAATTTCTATCCTCTGCATTTTAAATTGGAATTATTATTTTTATATGTGGTAATTTGGTTAGTAATAACATGATGTTTTGCATCATTACCAAACTGCTTTGTTTACAGCTACTGTAATTATTTTAATTTTACATGGGACAGTCTCTGCTTTTTGTACACTTGGCCTTGTTGTTCTGTATTCCTTCTTTCCCAAAATACATGCAGATAAAATTGTCACTTTAAGACTATGCTTTATACATTGAAGGTTACTGGCTAAACCCAACCCCTCTCATTTGTTGAAACAAGGATTGCCATGTCACCTGGTGCTTCTCCTCCAAGTCGATATAGGCCTCTTCTACCGTGTTTCCCCGAAAATAAGGCAGTGTCTTATATTAATTTTTGCTCCCAAAGATGTGCTAGGTCTTATTTTCAGGGGATGTCTTATTTTTCCATGAAGAAGAATTCACATTTATTGTTTAACAAAAAATGAACTGTATATACTGTACAGTAGTTGTCATCACAAATCAGCATAACCAGACAAACTGTGAATCCTATCAAGAATTTCTTGTTACTACCATTATTTCCATGTACAACTGGTATATACATTTACCAATATTGCATGCTCTGGTGTTCTGTTTGGGAGGCGCTGGGCATGCTTCCAAACAAATACGTTGCTAGGTCTTACTTTCAGGGGAGGCCTTATATTTAGCAATTCAGCAAAACTTCTACTAGGTCTTATTTTTCGGGGATGTCTTATTTTTGGGGAAACAGGGTATATAGCCTTTATATCTCAGGATCTGATCCCAGATTATCTACTTATCCCAGATTATATGGCAGTGGAGATGCATATAACCCAGTTCAAAGCAGATAATGTGGGATCAGATCCTGGGATATAAGGACAGTGTAGAGGGGGGCCTAAGAAACCAAGTGCTTTGACTAAAACCACTGAGTAATTAATTGTATGCCTGCTGGTGCTCTGTCGACAGCTATGGGAAAAGACAATGATACCATTCTAACTCAAGATGTTACTTAATATCGCCAACTTCTATCTTGAAATGTCAATATAACTCCACACCCTTTAATTATAATATCTGTCCTGAATGTTTGGTCTTTGCTGTTTGCTGTTTCTGCCACCTTGTCCTGAATTTTGTAACACTCAGCCTGATACGAATTCTTATGGACTCAAAAGGTCTCACTTCTATATTTTAGTGGTCCAGTAAAGGTATTCCAGAACTCTAAGTGCAACAAGACTCTTTGGCCCCTTCCACACAGCTGAATAAAATTTCACATTATCTACTTTGAACTGGAATATATGGCAGTGTGGACTCAGCTAACCCAGTTCAAAACAGATATTGTAGGATTTTCTGCCTTGATATTCTGGGTTATATGGCTGTGTGGAAGGGTCCCTAATTGTATCACATTATGATTAATTACTCTGTTACAGTTTCCCTATTTCAGTTAGGTTGTGGATAGCATGTTCTGTCAAAATGACTAAGGCTGGATATATCCTGTCATATAATCCAGTTTCAGAATTCAGATTATCTGCTTTGGATTATTTGAGTCTACACTGCTATATAATCCAGATCAAAGCAAAAAAATCTGGATTCAGAAACTGGGTTATATGGCAGTAGACATGGCCTAAGATATATAACCTGTTGTCAGAAGAGGTTGTTTTCTCAATATTCTCAACATTCTCAGAGGTGACACATTTTCACAATCCCATTCTCTCTGCCCAAATATTACTCAAGCATAGATTCAATAAAAACAAATTAATATAAACATTAATAATGTTCTGTACTCTGCACATGCATGAAAGCATTCTTAATATTTTATATGTCTTAGATTTTAACTTTGGTTTTCCAAAGTAGATTGATTTTTATTTTGCTGCCTGAAATCAATTAACCAGCCCCATGTCTTTACAATGTACAACAATGGTTCCCAATCTTTTTTTGACCAGGGGCAACTTTGCCCAGGAACCACTTTCCAACATTAGTACCAGAGGGGTTACTTGCTTGCTGTTTTGCTATAAGAGATGTCCTGGCCGGATGACAGAGTAGAATCATAGAATCATAGAGTTGGAAGAGACTTCATGGGCTATCCAGTCCAACCCCCTGCCAAGAAGCAGGAAATCGCATTCAAAGCACCCCCGACAGATGGCCATCCAGCCTCTGCTTAAAAGCCTCCAAAGAAGGAGCCTCCACCACACACCGGGGCAGAGAGTTCCACTGCCGAACAGCCCTCACAGTGAGGAAGTTCTTCCTGATATTCAGGTGGAATCTCCTTTCCTGTAGTTTGAAGCCATTGTTCTGCGTCCTAGTCTGCAGGGCAGCAGAAAACAAGCTTGCTCCCTCCTCCCTATGACTTCCCCTCACATATTTATACATGGCTATCATGTCTCCTCCAAGCCTTCTCTTCTGCAGACTAAACATGCCCAGCTCTTTAAACTGCTCCTCATAGGGCTTGTTCTCCAGACCCTTGATCATTTTAGCCGCCCTCCTCTGGATACATTCCAGCTTGTCAACATCTCCCTTCAATTGCGGTGCCCAGAATTGGACACAAAATTCCAGGTGTGGAATTATCTCAAACATATCTGAAATGAACAGATAAGTTTTGTGCCTGTATATGCTGAACACATTAAGGTTGTGAGTAAACCAATATGTTATTTTTATCGAAGTCTACTTCATTTTTGTTTTCCTAACAGATCAGAGATAACAGGCTATTCATTCTAACAATTGAAACCATTGCCTTGCATAATTATATCTTGTTGTATACTACAAGAGAAGATTCTACTCTAAAGGGCTTTTGGCTCTTCTCTGAAAGGTTATGCTTTTCTAATAAGTTATGATCTCAAAAGGTGTTTTCCAAAAGGTTATAAATGCAATTATTCAAAATTGGGAAAGCAACATTTGTACTATAACTAGCTGAGGATTCTGGGACCTGTAGTCCAAAAGTAATTGTTATCAAGCTGGCCCTTTCAGCCCCTCTACACTGCCATATAATCCAATCATTATCTGCTTTGAACTGGGTTATATGAATCCACACAGTCATATAAACCAGTTCAAAGCAGATTGGATTTTATATAGCAGTGTAGAAGGGGTCTCTGAGGGATACTTACACCCAAACAGAAGTTGCAAGTGCTGAGTTACATTTATTGTTAATAAGGGTATAACAAAATTACATTTGAAAACCTATTCAGTGAATACAAACAAAGCCACATTGTTAGTGTAGCAAGCTACAATTCCCAGCAGCTTCTAAAAGTTACTTTCAAAGAGCATTTATAGAGACATTAAGACAAGATTTCCCCCACGATTTATGCCATTCTCCTACCAATTCTTAGGTGCCCCTCTTCTGCAAAAAGTAATGGAAATTAGTAGAAAAAATGATTATAAGAATTAACGCAATTGGGTTTTTTTCAACATGGCGATTAGTAACAGGAATAGACGAATTTTAGACACTACAATGAGTAAAAGAACCAAATTATTTTTCAAAAAGTAGCTTTCCATACTCTTCACCTCAATTGCCATTGACAAAATATTTTTCATCACAGGTCCCATGTACACTGCCATACAAAATCCAGATTATCTCATTTGAATTGAATTATATGGCAGTGTAGATAATCTGGATTATATGGCAGTGTAGAAGGGACCATCATGTTTCTTTACCCCCCCCCCCCCCCCCCGATTCTCCTTGACTCTACTGAACTCAACAGTAACTATACCAGAGCAGACTTAAACCCCTGTGTCTGCTATGATTGGCCCCATTTTAGTGCCTGGTAATGATGTTTATTAGGGAAGTGCAGCATTTATTGCTGATCGCATGCCTTAAAAGCACTTTAAGTGCAGCCTGGATCCATTATCAATGCTAAGAATTGCCTTTTTCATCTGCAGCAAATAACAAATTCCCACTGGAATATGAGGAGGAGGAGCTGGAGAACTGTTCCTGTCACCATTTATTTCCTTTCATTTATCCAGTGCTTTTCAATGCACAGTGAGAATAACAGAATAAGTGTCTATTGTTCTCACTCTTTCCACTGCCTTGTGCTCAGGCTAGTCTCACTGTCCTCATTGCTACAAATAAAATGGAAAACAGCCCAAAAATTAACCAGAGGAAATTAGCTACCTATAATGCACCACACAGAGACAAAACTATAACCAAGGAAACAGCCCTATTCTCGTTGTTAAATCTCAGTATACAAAGCTAAGAAACAGTTTCAATAGTTATGCAGAAGACTTTATAACAATTTAATATCGTTCAAAGAAGGTTCAAACAGCAGTTTAGACATGGTCTCTTTCAAATTAAAGTATATATTAATTCCACCCCATCCCTAAGGCATCTTGTGAAATTCAGTATTCTCACCTCTGACATCTTCTACATCAACTAAATTGTCACCTGTATTTTGCTTGCAAAAAGAGAAACAATTCACAATGCCAAACTAGATAAGTCACAATTTAGACAATTAGCAATAGCACGATTGGCTTTTGAAGACTAAATAGCAGGTGCAGATCCTCACCGGCAAGGGGACCACAACAAAAAGGCTTAAGGGAGGACTTAAATCTTTGCTTCCTCTTTCCATCCTGATCCATATCGGGAGTGTTAGGCTCATTCCTACTCTGTGTCCAGTTTTAGGAGAAAAGTGATATATAAAGTTAAACAATAAGTAAATCAATATTTGCATTGCACAAGGAAACTTTCATGGGCATACAGGCAGAGTCTGCAGTGGGGTGCAAAGGGTTAAAACCGTTTGTCACTTCTTCCTTATCTTCTCCTCCTTTATAAATCATACTGTTATCCTCAAAATTGGGGTCAAGTCCTTGGCCTGCTTCAACCAGATATGAACACTGATTTAAAGATCACAAACACTTATTTTAGTTTCAATGAAAAGCTGCTGGGTTCTCAAAACCACAAAATAGACAGAAACCCTGACCAAGACAGCGGTATATATTTATGTATGGAAAGCACATACATTAATACATCATAATTACATTACTGATTAGTTGCTTCTTGATACATGCATATTGTCCGGTTTCTTTGGAGAAGCAGATAAATGTAGAACCCAAAGGAGTCCCGAACCACGTTAAGGTCCTGCTTAAGCTTGTAGCCTACTGAAAGTCATCCAGATATCTACCAGTAGAACCAGACCTATCTTCTGTCTTCCCATTTTTTAATTTATTGTGTACAGTGGGTATACTGATATGTTTTGAACTAGGGACTGCCACTTATTATAGCAGTCCCTGTAGCCATGGTCCCAAGAAGAGTCCAAATATACTGAGAACTACAATAATCTGAGTTTATTTCAGTGTTTATGTATGCATACATACATATATAGGAGCTGCGGTGGTGCAATAGGTTAAACCCTTGTGCTGCTGAATTGCTGACCTGAAGGTTGGTAGTTTGACTCCATGAGACAGAGTGAGCTCCCACTGTCAGCCCTAACTCCTGCCAACCTAGCAGTTTGAAAACATGCAAATGTGAGTAGATAAATAGGTACCACTTTGGCGGGAAAGGCAAAAGATGCTCCAGGGAATTATGCCGGCCACGCAACCAGGAGGTAACAACACAGGCTCCTTGACTTGAAAATGGAGAAGACAGAGCCAGATATGAGCACCGCCTCCAAAGCTGGAAATGAAAGGAGAAGCCTTTGCCTTGTCTGTGTTGTGTGTCTCATTGTATATGATTATAACTAAGGCATTGAATGTTTGTCTCAGTCTGTTTTATATATACTATAATCCATTCTGAGTGCCTTCAGGGAGAAGGGCGGAATATAAATAAATTATTATTATTATTATTATTATTATTTGTATCATGACAAAAAGCACATTTTTTGCATGATTAGAGAAACTCAAAATATATTATTGTTGACGAACTCATCTACCTGCTCAGCTACTCTCAGCATAGCTGCTGATCTCAGGAAACAGAGTTCATCTAATAAAACCAAACCAATGCATTGACCCTGTGAACCCAGGCTCCACTGCAGCACTGGTTAAACATCATCGATTTCTAGGGGTCCCATGGGCCATCTACACAATGTAAGATCTTCAGTTATGGCATTTTCAGCAATGTCTTTTTTGAAAAGGAGACTTAATTCCATTTCCAAATTGCTCTTGCCATCAAGATGTTCCTTCCCAATTTCTCAAAAATATGGTCAAGGGATTCAGGGAATATATCTGAAAATTCCTTCAATACTTTGGATTGCAGTCCATCTAAACTTGCAGATTTGAACTCCTTAAGGTTAGCTAGGCAATTCCTAACTAACACCTTCTCAATACTGATTTGCAATCCAGGTCCCTTACCAAGGTTTCTGCTCCAATAGAGGAGTAGTATCCAGTTCTGTTTTTTGGAGAAAAAGCTGAAGTAGAATGGGTACTGTGTTGCTAGTTTTTATACTGTGCCCTGTTTGCATTTTGCCATTCTTACTGAGCAATGGCCCTATTATCTCCTTGAATGTATCTGGAAAAATCTTTTGCCCTTTCCAATAAGGGATTATGGAGAAATATCATCCACTTGCAAAACATAGCCCATTTAGACAATGTCTTGTTCTGGAATTGGGTGTACTTACAAGCCCTCCAAGGGTTTTTTTGGTGCCAAGCACCGACACACGTTACTGCTATAGCATAAGCTTTATTGACAGTAAATGATACAACAGATGGCACACAGCAGAGAAGCATTCCAGCCTATTTACTGATCAGGTCCCACAGCCAATGGGCCCCCAAGCCAATTCTACCCAGGCATATTCCTTGGCTGGAAATTAAATCTTCATTACTAGACATATATGTAGCCTTTGGACTGAGGTGTATCACCCCCAGGCAAGGCCAATGGAAGACGGAGCTCCACATAGTCCAAAATTAAACAAAACCAAAATGCAGACATGAGACCCATCACTCCCCCACCCACTCCACCTTCAATAGCTGAGGGAATTATGTAAGTAGGTTAGCAACAAGGAAAATTCACTGCCTTAGGGCCCTTCCAGACAGGCCTTTTATCCCAGGACCTGATCCCAGGTTTTCTGGGATTATCTGGCACTGTAGACTCATATAATTCAGTTTAAAGCAGAAAATCTGGGATCAGATCCTGGGATAAAGGGCCTGTCTGGAAGGGCCCTTAGTCTATTCTCTGCTTTTATATCTTTTCCCATATTCAAACTGCCAAGCAAATCCCAAAAGGTATCTTACAAGGTCACTAATATAGTTGAACCCTTCCATGTCACTGGTTGGTTTTTAATGTTTGGCCTTGATACTAACAAAGGCCTCATCTATATTTATTTATTTACAGCATTTATATTCCGCCCTTCTCACCCCGAAGGGGACTCAGGGCGGATCACATTACACATATAGGCAAACATTCAATGCCTTTTAACATAGAACAAAGACAAGACAAACATAGGCTCCGAGTGGGCCTCGAACTCATGACCTCCTGGTCAGAGTGATTCATTGCAGTGATTCATTGCAGCTGCTCTCCAGCCTGCGCCACAGCCCGAGCCTATACTGCCATATAATGCAGTTTCAGAATGCAGTATAACTGCAGTGTCGCTGCTGTTAAGCATGGCAGTATAGATGGGACCACAGACTCCTAACAGACTCCTGCTTCGTGCCCAAGGAACCTATCCACTGCAGATAATGAGAGGTGCGAGACTCAATATAAGACACTCACAATCTTTACTTTGACCACTTCTTCCCTGCTTTATAATCCAGTATCTGATCCCAGATTATCTACTTTGAACTGAATTATATGGCAGTGTAGATCCAGCCTATGTTAGTGAATGGGAGGGTGGGGTTACCAGAGCAAAGGGCAGTTGACTCAGGGCGCATTACAACACACTAAAAACACAGAGGCAAACATTCAATGCCTCACCACAAAAGCAGACAAGGATACAATTAGCAACCCATCCAACAATGTTGAAATAGCTTACAGGTAGTTTATATATATATATATATATGTACAGTAGAGTCTCACTTATTCAACATAAACGGGCCGGCAGAATGTTGGATAAGCGAATATGCTGGATAATAAGGAGGCATTAAGGAAAAGCCTATTAAACATCAAATTAGGTTATGATTTTACAAATGAAGCACCAAAACATCATGTTAGATAACAAATTGGGCAGAAAAAGTAGTTCTATACGCAGTAATGCTATGTAGTAATTACCATATTTATGAATTTAGCATCAAAATATCACGATATATTGAAAACATTGACTACAAAAATGCATTGGATAATCCAGAACGTTGGATAAACGAGTATTGGATAAGTGAGACTCTACTGTATATGTATATATAACTTAATTTAAATGGTGAATAGGGAGTTCTTTTTCAAACACCCTGTATATATAAGCTATACCTATTTTTCAAAGCCAGATGTGGCTTCTAAGTGTGCATTCCCACCTCCCCTGTTTCTATCCCCTACCCCCTTGTGCTCTTAGCATGACCTAAGACGGATCTACACTGCCCTATATCCCAGGATCTGATCCCAGATTATCTGCTTTGAACTGGATTATATGAGTCTATACTGCCAGGTAAGAAAAATAATCTGGGATCAGATCCTGGGATATAGGACAATATAGACCCAGCCCTAGAGTTTCAGGGCCTGGAAGGACTCTTAGGGCAAGAGCAGTGTCTTAAAAAGTGTGTGTTAGTGTATTGTCCTCATTTGTTAATCTTGATGTTTTGTATTTAAATACAGTAGAGTCTCACTAATCCAAGCCTCGCTTATCCAAGCCTCTGGATAATCCAAGCCATTTTTGTAGTCAATGCTTTCAATATATCGTGATATTTTGGTGCTAAATTCATAAATACAGTAATTACAACACAACATTACTGTGTATTGAACTAGTTTTTCTGTCAAATTTGTTGTATAATATGATGTTTTGGTGCTTAATTTGTAAAATCATAACCTAATTTGATGTTTAATAGGCTTTTCCTTAATCCGTCCTTATAATCCAAGATATTCGCTTATCCAAGCTTCTGTTGGCCCGTTTAGCTTGGATAAGTGAGACTCTACTGTAGTATGATTTCTGCATTTTGCATTTCTTAATTGTGTCATCAGGAGCTGCGCCTTGTAATGCAACCCTTGCTTCCCAAGATATAGTAAAAGGTCATCTTAGAGCTCAGTTTTTGCCATTAAAATCTCTCATCTAGAATAGTTCTGACTTGGTTACCCTTGGCATGTTTTGGTGTGTGTTTATTTCATGTAGCCCCAGGAACAACTGCAGTTGCCTACCCCTGATACGGCAAAATCTAGTCCCTCCATTCCTGCTGGTCTTGCCCTCTAAATGAAAATTCTACCATTCATAACATTTTCCTTTAGTCTCCACATTTCTACCTTGAGCAGAAGATATAATTTTAAAAATTGTTCATTGACTGAGCTCTTAGGTTTCCTGTGATTGAATTCCCTTGGTACCTTTTTTTAGATGGCTAAACCTACTAAATATTTCAAGTTCTAAATATTGAAGTAAATGTTTAAATTACTGAAACACTAGAAGTTGTTAAGTCTTCAGGGGATTCTTCTTAGGGGCATAATGCCTGCATTCTCTTCTAAGCTACACTACAGGAAATGTATCATTTGCCTATAGAGAAGGATCACTCCTCTTATGGGAGCCCACAGTGGCATAATAGATTAAAGTCATGTGCCAGCAGGACTGATGACTTGAAGGTTGGATTTCTGACCTGAAGGTTGCCAGTTTGAATCCAACCCGGGGATAATGCAGATGAGCTCCCTCTGTCAGCTCCAGCTCCATGCAACATCCTTGCAGATGGCCAATTCTCTCACAGCAGAAGCAACTTGCAGCTTCTCAAGTCACTCCTGACATTAAAAAAAAACTCCTCTTATGAAGGCAGGTTCATATTTATTTCCACTCCAGACATGCCGGAAGTACTCTGAGCTCCTTTACATAAGTTTGATCAGGATTGAGGACAACCATTTGTTTTTTCTCTTTCCCTTTCTCTCTTAAATGGTTGAATGCCTTTGCTAAATTCTGTTGTTCTTCTCCAAAGTGAATAATCTAATGTCGCTTAATGGCAGTTCTGGCCCTCCTTGATCAGATGCACTCAAATGTCTATAAATGACACCTCACTATTTTAATTAGTAGAGTTGCTGCTTTATTGAGAGAGGGATGGGAGGGTCAGCTCTGAGCTAATATCTGGCAGACTGAGTCATGAAGCATAGAGAGAGAACTCTGGAGATTTACCGTAATGGAAAACCTTAATTTGTTAGGAATGGGACAAAATACACACACTGAGAGATCTAAAGCATACACAGTGTTGATGGAGTGAAGATTAAAATGTTTTTGGCAGTACTGCTGGCCCTGGGACATTTAATAATGGATGAGGTGATGAATCCAGTTCCTTATTTCTAAAAGCAGGTTCATCTTTCACGAATAAATGTCAGTACCTTTCTGGCCAGAAGGAAACAACTAAGCAAGAGCTGCCCCCTAGGAAAACCTGCACTAACAATAAAGAGTTGGACACTGATATGAAACTGGAGTATTGTTACAACCTTTATTATATCCACCTATGTAACAAATAATTTGGACTATTATAAATGACATGGACCTTGGAAGAAGTTACCTGGCTTGACCAAACTCTGTGCATCTATTGTTTACTATGTTTATACATGACTAAACAAAACAGAAATGTGATTTGATCTATAGACAATATGAATGATAATGCTTATATAAAGCCAAGATAAATACATAGGAACATGACATGCTGGTTTCCCCCTCCAGTTGGCAATACTGCACAGATAGAGAGCTTGGAATGGAAGTATTGCTTTTTTGGATGACAGCTCTCAGAAACTCTCCGCCAGAACGGTCGTTGGACATGATAACTGGAGAATTCTGGGTTGCCATCCAAAACAATAATGTTTTCAAACTCTGCTCAAATGGATTGGGCATCACTGAAAGGAGCTGAATGGGAGACAGATGGCTCTGGCACATCACAGACTACATTTGTGAGGGTTTGGAGTACTATTTGGATTTTCTACTTGGGGAACTAAAATGTTTTGGGACAATCCAAGGGCCCTTCCAGACAGGCCCTATATCCCAGGATCTGATACCAGGTTTTTTGTTTATTCCAGATTATCAAGCAGTGAGGACTCAGTTTAAAACAGAAAATCTGGGATCAGGTCCTGGGACATAGGGCCTGACTGGAAGGGACCAAGACAAGGTTCCAGCTTCCTGTTTTCATTGGGTTGCAATGGGCAGGAGAAGTGGCAATGTAATCCTTGGCTTCCCTTGAAGCATGCTATGTGTGCTTGTGTGTCCCCTATCTATATATATAAAAGAGTGATGGAATCCCGGCGACCGACAAAACAACAAAACTAAACACCCCACAACCTCAAAAATTGACAACACAACCCATCATCTACGCCTCTAGGTTGATACAACAAAAAGAAAAGAAAAATAAAGTCCTAATTAGAGGGAGAGGAATAATTGTTTTTATCCAATTGCTGCGACTGAACTTAATGTCAGGGGAAAACCCTTACCCTTTACCTTAACTACCACCAGTTCCTCAATACTTTATTTCCCATACCACCATACTTTGCCACAGCAACGCGTGGCCAGGCACAGCTAGTTATAATACAAATATGAAGGGACTATCACAACAACTGGATAAAATATCACCAGCTTTGCACCTGAGGCCCCATCTACACTGCCAGATAAATCCTGGATTATCTGCTTTGAACCGAATTATATTAGTCTGCCATATAATCCAGTTCAAAGCAGATAATCTGTTTAGCCAGTATTACACCACCTGACATCTGCCAGGAAATAGCAGCCTGTAATGAAAGGACCAAGGCATTGAAATCTCCGGCCCATTCTCTGTTTGGATATCAGCCAGCAAGCCAATGCCTTAAATAAACAAAAAAAAATAGCTTTCTTAGACTTACAGAAATACTTGCTGGAAAACCTCAGAGTCCAAAAGTGGCAGGCTAGAACCCGGAACCTCAATTAGTGGCTGATACCAGATGAGAAACTCCCCCCTGGGCACATAGAAGACTGGGCAACTTGGAAGACGCTGAACAGGCTGCACTTCGGGACCACGAGGTATAGAGCTAACCTTAAGAAACGAGGCTACAAAGTGGAGTCCACGACATGTGAGTACAGAGAAGAACAAACCACAGACCACTTACTATAATGAAGTTTGAGTCCTGCCATACGCACAATGGAGGACCTGCTCACAGCGACACCAGAGGCACTCTAAATGGCCAGCTTCTGGTCAAAGGACATTTAGTATAATGCCAAGTTTAACTTTGTTTGTGTTTATAAATACCTTATAACTGTACCTTCAATTTACTTTGGACACGATAAATAAATCTGGCAGTGTAGATGGGACCTGAGAAGCCCACCTCATCTTAACCTGTCATAATGCTAACTCTGAAAGGAATTAAGCAAACCATAATTTAGAATAATTGAGAAATGGTTGCTTGCTGCTTTTATTCTTGTAAACCCAGCATAAAACACAATTTATAAGGAAACAAGGTGCCCAGGATTAGGGGTTGGAACAATGATGAAAAGTAGAGATTATGGTCAAGTATGTGTTGCCTTTGGGCGGATAACATGTTTTAATCTTCCTTAGACTCTTAAATCCCTGCTCTTTGTCCTTCCTTAGGGGCAAGTGACCATGTGCTCCTGCAGTTTGCAATACAAAGGAATGCTGAAACTAAGACAAGTCAAACACGCATTCTGGACTTTAAGAGAGCTGACTTCCAAAAAATGAAGGAATTACTGAGCGGCATTCCATGGACGTCGATATTAAAAAACAAGGGAGCTAAGGATGGATGGGAGTTTTTCAAAAGTGAAATACTCAAGGCGCAAATGCAAACAGTGCCAACAAAGAAGAAAAATAAGACAAGTGCAAAGAAGCCAGAATGGATGTCCAAAGAACTTCTAACTGAGCTAAAGCTCAAAAGTGACATGCACAAGAAGTGGAAAAGGGGAGAAATCACCAAAGAAGAATTCAAACGTATAGCCAACACCTGTAGGGAAAAGGTTCGCAAGGCTAAAGCACAAAATGAGCTCAGGCTTGCCAGGGACATAAAAAACAACAAAAAAGGCTTTTTTGCTTACGTTGGTAGAAAAAGGAAGAAAAAGGAGGCGATAGGGCCATTGCAAGGAGAAGATGGGGTGATGGCGACAGGGGACAGGGAAAAGGCAGAACTACTTAATGCCTTCTTTGCCTCGGTCTTCTCACAAAAAGAAAGCCATCTTCAACCTCAGCAACATGGAATGGACGAAGGATTGGGGGAAATCCAACCCCAAATAGGGAAACAAGTTGTCCAGGAACACCTGGCCACTCTAAACGAATTCAAGTCCCCAGGGCCAGATCAGCTACATCCAAGAGTACTGAAGGAACTAGCAGAAGTTATTTCAGAACCACTGGTAATTATCTTCGAGAGTTCTTGGAGAACGGGAGAAGTCCCAGCAGATTGGAGGAGGGCGAATGTGGTCCCTATCTTCAAGAAGGGAAAAAAGAACGACCCAAACAATTACCGTCCGGTCAGCCTCACATCAATACCAGGCAAAATTCTGGAAAAGATCATTAAGGAAGTGGTCTGCGAACACTTAGAAACAAATGCGGTCATTGCTAATAGTCAACACGGATTTACCAAAAACAAGTCATGCCAGACTAATCTGATCTCTTTTTTCGATAGAGTTACAAGTTGGGTCGATACAGGGAATGCTGTGGATGTAGCGTACCTGGATTTCAGTAAGGCCTTCGACAAAGTCCCCCATGACCTTCTGGCAAACAAACTAGTAAAATGTGGGCTAGACAAAACTACGGTTAGGTGGATCTGTAATTGGCTAAGGGAACGAACCCAAAGGGTGCTCACCAATGCGTCGTCTTCATCATGGAAAGAAGTGACAAGTGGAGTGCCGCAGGGCTCTGTCCTGGGCCCGGTTCTGTTCAACATCTTTATTAACGACTTAGACGAAGGGTTAGAAGGCACGATCATCAAGTTTGCAGACGACACAAAACTGGGAGGGATAGCTAACACTCCAGAAGACAGGAGCAGAATTCAAAACGATCTTGACAGACTAGAGAAATGGGCCGAAACTAACAAAATGAAGTTCAACAGGGACAAATGCAAGATACTTCACTTCGGCAGAAAAAATGGAATGCAAAGATACAGAATGGGGGACGCCTGGCTTGACAGCAGTGTGTGCGAAAAAGACCTTGGAGTCCTTGTGGACAACAAGTTAAACATGAGCCAACAATGTGATGCGGCTGCTAAAAAAGCCAATGGGATTCTGGCCTGCATCAATAGGGGAATAGCGTCTAGATCCAGGGAAGTTATGCTCCCCCTCTATTCTGCCTTGGTCAGACCACACCTGGAATACTGTGTCCAATTTTGGGCACCACAGTTGAAGGGAGATGTTGACAAGCTGGAAAGCGTCCAGAGGAGGGCAACTAAAATGATTAAGGGTCTGGAGAACAAGCCCTATGAGGAGCGGCTTAAAGAGCTGGGCATGTTTAGCCTGCAGAAGAGAAGGCTGAGAGGAGACATGATAGCCATGTACAAATACGTGAAGGGAAGTCATAGGAAGGAGGGAGCAAGCTTGTTTTCTGCTGCCCTGCAGACTAGGACACGGAACAATGGCTTCAAACTACAGGAAAGGAGATTCCACCTGAACATCAGGAAGAACTTCCTCACTGTGAGGGCTGTTCGACAGTGGAACTCTCTCCCCGGGGCCGTGGTGGAGGCTCCTTCTTTGGAGGCTTTTAAGCAGAGGCTGGATGGCCATCTGTCGGGGGTGCTTTGAATGCGATTTCCTGCTTCTTAGCAGGGGGTTGGACTGGATGGCCCATGTGGTCTCTTCCAACTCTATTATTCTATGATTCTATGAAAAGCCACAAGAAACAGAGCAGCCTTCAAAAACTATAGGAGAATCTGGCCTAGATCAAGAAATGAAGCAAAAGAGTAAATTTTGCAAGGCCAACCATTTGTTCATCACAAACACATTCTTCAGGCAGCCAAAGAGACAACTGTAAGCATGAATGTTACTTAATGATCAACAGGGCCGGCCGGAGATATTTTTTAATGGGAAGCGGGGGTGCTGAAAAGCGCCCCCGCCACCCGCGCCCTGGCCCCGCCCAGCGTGCCCTGGCCCCGCCTCCCACGCTGCGTGGGAGGCGGGGCCAGGGCGATTAGTGAGGGGGGCGGGGCCACAGTTGGCCCCGCCCCCGCCCAGCGTGGCCATTTTGCCCTTAGTAACAAACTAAGGGCAAAAATGGCTTATCTGGCTGTGCGCATGCGCACAGCCAGATAAGCCATTTTTGCCCTTAGTTTGTTACTAAGGGCAAAATGGCCTAGGTGTGCTGTGCGCACGCGCACAGCACACCTAGGCCATTCGGGCCTGACTTCCTGGTCGCGGCCGGCGACCGCCCGGGCGATCGCCGGCCGCGACCAGGAAGTCAGGCCCGAATGGGCTATCTGCGCTGTGCGCACGGGCACAGCGCAGATAGCCCATTCGGGCCTGACTTCCTGGTCGCGGCCGGCGATCGCCCGGGCGGTCGCCGGCCGCGACCAGGAAGTCAGGCCCGAATGGCCTAGGTGTGCTGTGCGCGTGCGCACAGCACAGCTAGGCCATTTTGCCCTTAGTAACAAACTAAGGGCAAAAATGGCTTCTCTGGCTGTGCGCATGCGCACAGCCAGAGAAGCCATTTTTGCCCTTAGTTTGTTACTAAGGGCAAAATGGCCTAGGTGTGCTGTGCGCACGCGCACAGCACAGCTAGGCCATTCGGGCCTGACTTCCTGGTCGCGGCCGGCGACCGCCCGGGCGATCGCCGGCCGCGACCAGGAACTTCCTGGTCGCGGCCGGCGATCGCCCGGGCGGTCGCCGGCCGCGACCAGGAAGTCAGGCCCGAATGGCCTAGCTGTGCTGTGCGCGTGCGCACAGCACAGCTAGGCCATTTTGCCCTTAGTAACAAACTAAGGGCAAAAATGGCTTCTCTGGCTGTGCGCACAGCCAGAGAAGCCATTTTTGCCCTTAGTTTGTTACTAAGGGCAAAATGGCCTAGCTGTGCTGTGCGCACGCGCACAGCACAGCTAGGCCATTCGGGCCTGACTTCCTGGTCGCGGCCGGCGACCGCCCGGGCGATCGCCGGCCGCGACCAGGAAGTCAGGCCCGAATGGCGCCCCTAGCAGCCAGCGCCCGAGGCGTCCGCGTCCGCGGCCGCCTAGTAACAACCGGCCCTGATGATCAATACAGAAATCAAATAGACTTCATCTTTGGAATTAGAATATTGAAAAGTTTGATTCTCTCTGCAAAAAGAAGAGCAGGAGCAGATTTTGGTATAGATCATAAACCACTAATAGAAAAAATAATAACATTAAAGATGAGCCTTAAACCAACCAACATGCCAAAATTCAACTGATAGAACATTCCCATAGAATGTGAAGATAATATAAAAATAGATTTACACTGTTAAGGCTAATTGAGCCAGGATGCAGCTACATTGTAGAATTCGTGCAGTTTGACACTATGTAACTCCCTTGGCTCATTGCTATGGAATTCTGGGAGTTTAGTTTGGTGAGGCATCAGCTGTCCTTGGCAGAGAAAACCAAAGAACTTGTAAACAACAGCTCCCATGATCCCATAGCACTGAGCCATGACAGTTAAAGTACTTCCAAACTACATTAACTCTACAGCAGAGACGCACTCTTAGTCATTATCCAGATCAGAGACTGCAGTAAAAAAAAAAAGCATAAGAAGACTCGGATTTGGAAGGGAAGTTATGAAGAAACCAAACCAGATCCTGAAGTGTAAAGATATAACATAAAAGATATAATACTAAAGTTAAGATGGCCTGTGCCAATGTATTGCTCATTTCTGGAAGCTGGACAGTGATGAAAGCTGGAAAGAAGCCAATCAACTCATTCAAAATGTGGTGCTGGAAAAAAAATCTACGAATACCATTGCTGTAAGCAGAAAGATAGGAAGTGGATACATTCTTATTAAGGGATCTTGTTACAAGGTGGCAAGAGGGAGCCAGAGGGAAAGAAAAAAAAGCTTCTACTGGTGCTGCGGTTGGTGCAAGCGCCTCTGGAGAGATTCTGAGCCGATGTCATGTTGTGGGTTGCTCCCGTGCCTTTGGAACTCCCTGCTGCAGGCCAGTTGGGTCAAATTGTGACAAAAATATGAATATAATATGTGTGGGTATGAATGGAAGAGGAATGAATAAGAGCTAATAATTTTGAAGACACCAGTCTGTAAACTAACTATCTGCTTGCTGAATTGTAATTAAAAGTTGGAAAGTGGCAGATTTGCAGGGAAGCAATCTGGTCACTTTTGGGCCTCCTTTTCTCAAGGGAAGAGGAAGGAGTGCATTTTGGAGTCATGATGTGTTGCAGGGAGTCAGTTCTACTGTATGGAAACAGGGTCTGATCCTTGTCATTGTTCTTAGAGAAAGATGTTTTGGCGTTTTGGAACTGTGTGTTGGCAGGCTTCAGTGGAAGCTAGGTCTGGCCTAAGCAGGTGCTTCTCCAAGGAGGGAGAAAGGATATGGTAATATTTGTATGCATGAAGATGGATGCATGTTGTGTGTGAATGCTGAGTGAAAATGTAACCCCCCTTTGTTTGTTTGTTAGCCAATGTAACCATAGGTTGTTTGTAAATCCAATGTAGTTGAATAGAATCAGTATGTCTGTATGTCTAATGTCATTCTTTGTTGTTCTGTAAAAGTTATGATATACCTCTCACACTGAAATTGCAATAAAAAGAACCTATGCTTTAAAGTTATTGAAAAGTTATTCATAACATTTTTGGTGTCAGAAGTGGGATATTCTGTTCAGTCTGAGCATCATATCTCAACCTTTGTTTTAAAAGTATTCATGACAAAATCAAATTAAAAGCAGAGGGTTCCGTGTTTGCCATCATAACCTTGATAATCTGGATTATGCTGCAGTGTAGATCCAGCAATAGGCTTATTTTGGGAAGATAATTTCAGAGAAAGTTTGTCATCGCTTCCTCTAAGGCTGAGAGAGTGTGGCTTGCCCAAAGTCATCCAGTGGATTTCCATAACTGAGCAGGGATTCAAACTGTGCTGCCCCATAGTTGTAGGCTGGCACTACAATGTCATATAATCCGGATTATCAAATCAGATAATCCACATTATCTGCTTGAACTGAGGCCCCTTCTACACAGCCATATAATCTAGATTATCAAAGCAGATAATCCACTTTATCGGCTTTGAATTGGATTATATGTGTCTACACTGCCATATAATCCAGTTCAAAACAGGTAATATGGGTTTTATATAGCAGTATAAAAGGAGTCCCTATTATATGTGTCTACACTGCCATATAATCCAGTTCAAAACAGGTAATATGGGTTTTATATAGCAGTATAAAAGGAGTCCCTATTATATGTGTCTACACTGCCATATAATCCAGTTCAAAACAGGTAATATGGGTTTTATATAGGAGTATAAAAGGAGTCCCTATTATATGTGTTTACACTGCCATATAATCCATTTCAAAGCAGATAACCTGGATTTTGTATAGCAGTGTAAATCCAGCCTGTCCAACGCTCAAACCACCACATCGTGCTGGAATCCAATAGTATATTACTTTGTATTTTAAAGGGTTTTGTTGTTTTAAGACCAAGAGACCCTTTCCTGGTACTGATTTTGGACCTTGAGCTTGCCTTGAAAGCATTCTGCTAGCACTGATTCATGCCAAATGCAGTCTCTTGTCTCATTTGCTTGCTGTTTCATGTCTAGCATGCCAAGGAGGCTGCTAGGGAGAATTTCGGCATTACAGCATCAGGTGATGGTGTTCCTTGCGCTGCTCAAAATACTTAAAAGCTTCTTGCCTTTGCAGTAATTTTAAGTCATGTGCAACCTTTCCATGCCAACACATTTCTTCTTTCACTCAATGCAGAGGGAAAACATCTCTTTTTGTGCCAGAGGGTACATTTTATAGTGACTTCGATATGTGAAGATTGTGATTTGGCTGCCAAAAAACTGGCCAGGTTTATTTCTTTGTTTGAAGTGTTTCATTTCTCTTCTTCTCTAAGATCCAAGGACCAACACGAGAAAGAGTGAAGGAGAGTACGTGTTTCTTCCAGCCGCCAGGAATGGCATTTCAGTATTATCTGGACTGGTGCACCCATGGTTCAAAGTACACATATACACCTTTAAAAACAAGAGCACTGTACTTCAATTAACAGAGTAGTTATGTTTCTGGGCATTACTTCTTTAACAGAAAAATTTATTACCAGAGGCAAAAACAACATAGAATAAATAAGGATAAGGTCCTACACCATAGAAACAAGAACACTTCAACATATTTCAGCAAACCTTTTATTCAGAAGTAATGATATATACATTGTGAAGGGAAACAACCACGTCAGCTGAACCCCGCATAAGTAAAGAGAAATATTTTGAACCTTCAGGAGTCAAGATGGATACTTTTTCCAAGATGCATTCACGGGTGATTTTTCCCCCTTTTATCAGCCTCCACATTTGTTATGACTTCCATATCGATAGGCACATTTATACATCTATGCATTTTGATTTGTTTTGCTTGTGAAACAGGCTAATATGCTTCCTTGGTTCTTTCCTTTTTTGCTTTTTAGTTCATGCACACTTATTCAGGGATTCTGGGGACAGCTTCTATTTACGAGGGCTGAATGAACAGTAATGCCTCCACCTTTGTTACTTGGGTTTGTATGGGAATATTTTAATAAATCAAATGCAGAAATAATCCTCTTTAACTGCCATTATTCACTTTTCCACATAATCACCAGACAATTGGATACATTTCTGCCAACGTTTTCTGAAGCCATCACAGAAGAAATCGACATTCTGTTTCCACAACCAGCGTCTCACCGTACCCATCGTTCACAGATCTCCCGATAGCCAAGCAAAGCAATAATGTGACCCACACATTCTTGTGAAATGACGATTATGCTTGAAATTTCTCTCTGAGTGATACAACGATTTTCCTGAATCAATCTGTCAACCTTTTGCTTGTGAAACTCGGTGGTTGCTGTTACAGGATGTCCAACACTTTATTTGTCATGCAAGTCAGATGTTCCCACCTCAACATCTTCAAACTTACTCACCCAACGACGCACAGTACTCACATCAACATAATCACCATAAACAGCTTGCATTCTCTGATGAATCTCCTTTGGGGTGACACCTTCTGCTGTCAAGAATTCAAGGACTGCACGTTGCTTAAGTTGCATTGACCAGCTGTCTGTGCAGGATTCCATACTTTGCACTTTAACAACACAACCATTCAATGCTAAGACTTCTTGCCAAACTGAACTGTAGAGAAGAGTCTACTGAACAAGCCAGTACCTGTCGCATACCAATACTGCCATCTGTTGAGGTGTTATGAAGGTGGAGGCGTTACTTTTCAACCCTCGTACCTTCCCTGTTATAGGAAGGGATATACAGCTTCAATAGGACCAGCTGGTGTAGAGTCCTGTTCCTTTCCACAGCTTATTATGGACAAGCTGTTGCAACCCAAAGCCAAAAGTCTAGGTGTTCCCAACCGTCTTTCACCTTCCTCCACATGTAGATGCTTCTAAGGCTGGATCTACACTGCTTTGATCTGGATTATATGACAGTGTAAACTCAGATAATTCAGTTCAAAACAGATAATAAGGGAGAGGCGCATCTCGGTGATGGCCCTCCAGCTCTGGAACTCTCTCCCCAGGGAGATCAGATTAGCACCCACCCTGACCATATTCCGAAAAGACTTGAAAACATGGTTGTTTCAATGTGCCTTTGAATAAACCAGCATGTAATTTAATCACACAGTCCTAAATTGTCCCTGCTGGTTCCTAGCACTTTATCCCACTCTGGTTCTATTATCCATGTTTGCAACCTAAATAGTCCCACACTTCTGTTGTAAATGATACATTGTGCATTTTAGAGGTTTGTAATAATTGTTTTGTTATGCATTTTAATCTTGTAATTTGTATTGTGTTTTAATGTGTATATCGATTGTTGTTTTTCAGGGCTCTGTCCCCATGTAAGCCACCCCGAGTCCCTTTGGGGAGATGGAGGCAGGTTATAAGAAATTATTATTATTATTATTATTATTATTATTATTATTATTATTATTATTATTATTGGATGATCTGCTTCGATAATCTGGATTATATGGCAATGTAGATCCAGCCTAAAAAAAGCTTCATATAAAGAGAAAACAAGGAGGAAAAAGAGAGGCAAGATGAGCATACTAATACTTTGTAAAAAACAGAGCTATAAAGTATGCGTATTTGCGGATGACCTGGTTGGCATCATAGAAGACCCATTAAATCAATTTGATAAATGGTGGGAGGTACAGTAGAGTCTCACTTATCCAACATTCACTTATCCAACGTTCTGGATTATCCAACGCATTTTTGTAGTCAATGTTTTCAATACATTGTGATATTTTGGTGCTAAATTCGTAAATACAGTAATTACTATGTAGCATTACTGCATATTGAACTACTTTTTCTGTCAAATTTGTTGAATAACATGATATTTTGGTCCTTAATTTGTAAAATCATAACCTAATTTGATGTTTAATAGGCTTCTCCTTAATCTCTCCTTATTATCCAACATATTCGCTTATCCAACATTCTGCTGGCCCGTTTATGTTGGATAAGTGAGACTCTACTGTAATAAAAAAGTTTGGGGAAGTAGCGGGATTGAAAATTAATAGAGAAAAAAACAAAAATATTAACCAAAAACATCTCAAATAAAAAAAATATAAATAATATTATAATATAAAATATTATCTAGGGGTAACAATAACAATTAAAATAAAATAATTTAGCAATGCAATCTGAAACACACATATATTTGCAGTCAGCTCTCCATATTCATAATTTCTGCTTCAATATATGCCATCAGTCACAGCTTAAATCCCATCCCACCACCCCAAAGTAAACCTTTAGTAATTTCAGAAAGAGCTGATCTCAGGTGGATATCATGGGGCCCTTCCACACAGCCATATAACCCAGAATATCAAGGGAGAAAATCCCACAATATCTGCTTTGAACTGGGTTATCTGAGGCCACACAGCCATATATTCCAGTTCAAAGCAGATAATGTGGGATTTTATTCAGCTGTGTGGAAGAGGCTATGGTCAGTGACATTAAAGCCCATGAAGAAGTCTGTGAGAACTAACAAGACTATTTGGGCTTCCACGAGGATGCCTTCCTATTCTGTGACAGGGGTAATGACAACAATAACTCAATAATAAACAGCAACATATTTACCTAACATTTTTCTCTTTGACGATACCTACAATCAGCTGCCTGAGGCACCCACTTCACTCAGCCTAATAAAAGGTTCTGCTCTGACAAGCTAGCAGTGCATTTGTGTGCGTGTGTGTGCAGACTAACATCTTTTGTGGGTTTACTGACAAGGGTGAATTAATCATTGTTTCCAATGCAGTCAATTGGAAAGCAATCAGCCAGAGCAGGGAAAGCTCTTCTAGAGCCTGAGTTCAAGCAATTACCAGTCATAGCCACAAGGGGGCCAACTGTGGTGTGAGTTTTGGAAAGCCAGATCTGAGCTTCAAGCCAAGGTTCTTTCGGAAATATGCAATCCCTGTGTATTGAATTAAGTATTGTAGATATGAAACACCAGCATAGTGTAATGGTTTGAGTGTTAGACTGAGATGCTGGAGACCAGGGTTTGATTTTCCTCTTGACCACAGAAATCCACTGGGTCATATTGGGCAAGTCACACTCAATCTCAGAAAACCCCATGATAGGATCACATTAAGGTAAAGTAAAGGTTTCCCATGACGTTAAGTCCAGTCATGTCTGACTCTGGTGGTTGGTGCTCATCTCCATTTCTAAGCCAAAGAGCCGGCATTGTCCGTAGACACCTCCAAGGTCATGTGGCCGGCATGACTGCATGGAGCGCCGTTACCTTCCCGCTTACCTATTGATCTACTCACATTGGCATGTTTTCGAACTGCTAGGTTGGCAGAAGCTGGGGCTAACAGCAGGAGCTCACTCTGCTCCCCGGATTCGAACCTGCAACCTTTCGGTCTGCAAGTTCAGCAGTTCAGCGCTTTAACACACTGCGCCATCGGGGGCTCCTGGATCACATTAAGGTTACCCTAAATTGATTTGAAAGCACACAACAACAAAATTAGATATATGGATTATTATCTATCCATATAAAACTCAAAATATGTATGTCTGTTTAATTTTCAAAGGCTCCTACATGGCTTAATGGACCTGGACCAAACACGGTACAAATACCCATCATGATTCAACTTAAAATACTGGCAGGTGTTGGGGAAAACGAATAGAGGATGATGGGAGTTGGAGTCTACATCTGAGGATACAGCCCAGCCAGATCTGGGGCTGATGGGAGTTGCTGTCCATTAGTTGTGCAATTTTATACACAATCCCATAATACAGATATGCATTTTGTAATAGGACCATGCATACAATTGAAAAGTGAACAAGTATTTCTAATAAATAGCATTACAAAATGCCTAACCTGGGCAACGCCAGGTATATATGCTAGTCATTCATAAAATATGAAATCCTCATCTACACAATTAAAACCATTGTTTCAGCTAAAGGAAAAGGGGAGTAAATTCTAGCACAGGTTCATATTTTATTTTGTTTCTGATGAGGTCTCAACTTCTCAAATTATTTTCAGTCTTGCAAACTCAATTCATGTTTTTCTTTTATAGAGAAGGAATACGTCTTCCACTATATTAGTGGTTTTTGAAAATCTAATTTGCTTTCTGTGGTTTCAAATTTCAGAGGAAATCTAATTTTTGCAATTCATAATATTGCTCTGAAAAGCTTATTGGATTTCTTTTATTGTTGGGTGTACTTAACATGGAAATTGAGCCACGAGGGATGATATACCTGCCCTCTCTGCTGCCTGTCAAGCAACTATCAAAAGCATGGGAGCCCTGTTGGAATGGCAGGTTGACAATGATCCCATGCCAGCCCCTTGCCCTGCTTTCAGAACCTGCTCCACTCCTGACATAAAATTCTGGCATTGCCAAATGTGTTGCTGCTTAATTGGCTGGGACTGACAGATTGAAAACCCATTCTGACATTTCAGGGCAGATTGAAACACTTGGGTCCCCGAAGCAGAGGTAGCAAATGGCAACCAAGTCAAGGAGCAAAATTTTCAAAGCCAATCAAGATATTTTGGTATGTGAAACAGGATGAAATCATACCAGCATTTCTCCTGCTTTCGTGTAGTATAGATTAATTTTGTTGTATGCTTTCAATTTGCTTTTGATTTATGGCAGAACTATCACAGTGTTTTCTATGGGAAAGAGTGTATGACTCAACCCCCATTACCCAGTGGGTTTTCTTAGGCAAGGAGAAATTGAACCCCGATCTCCAGAATCATCGTCCAATGCTCAGACTATTAAATCACACTGGCTCTCATAAATACATCCATTATTACACACATAGAGTTATGACAAATTATCTGTATCCTGATGTTTCATGAGCCCCATGGTTTTTGACTTTTATGGTGTGCCTTCAACCTCAGTGAATGTGGGTGATTGACTATATTTCCATGTAGCATTCTAGGTAGGATACATTTCAAACTCTCCTGGAATTATGCATTATGCAGGTAATAGATGCATTGGAGAGCAGGAGGCCTTTCAAGAAAGCATAGAAAATCAGATTGCTGTTATTGTGTATCGTGTCAGTTATTGTGACCCTAAGGCAAACCTATCTGTGGGGTGTGGATTATTGACCTTTAATTGAAAAAACTCCGATGAGCACCTGAGTAAACATAAAAATTCCTCGGAATACTCTAGAAGCCACTCAGAGTTCAGCGCATACATAAATCATTCCTAGGGATCCGTTTCCAAATCTAGGGTTAAAACCTTAAGACATAGAAAACCATGTTATACACATTCCAATGGTCACATAATGCTGGGTGGAGATGTTTGGCTACCGCAGATGGAGTAACCGCAACTAGCCTTCACATACCTAGGATGAGAAGGAAGGGCTTTGGGGTCAGACAGTGTTGTTTGCTAACAGGCTTTGGGTCCAGCGCTTTAGGCATTTTGTTCCCCATTTCTTGGCTTACTTATTATCCACACCACTCCCTGCCCGGCTCAAAACTCTGGCACTTGAGAAGCTTTGGTTTCTCTCTGAGACTCCAAGCAGGCCAGGCCAACACTGTGCTTTCTTAAGAGTGGCTCCACCCTTCTCCAGTCCCTTTGGGCAGCATTCCCCCTTCTATAACCTTGCAGGCCACCAATCCCCTAAACACAAGGAGAGGAAGAAAACACCCCTCCAGTCCATCTCCAGCTGTAGGTTAGGAGGCCCTCAGCTGGAAGGCATCCAAGCCAGTGGAATTTGTTTTAACAGCTCTTTTAGATCCAGAAAGACAGCTTGGCTCTCTTCCTCCAAATAAGAAGTAGACGCCGAATTTGCCAAGTACAGGAGAAACAGAAAAGCAGTGGCGTCACGGAATATTTTTTAATGTTGCAAACAGCATATCAAGATCAGCTAGGGCTCATCAGATTAGACTTATGCAAGTGAAGTTCTTTTACTATGTGTGACATAGGCATGTGTACATGCATAGCTAAGGTAGCCAATCGGTATAAAGAGAAGCTGCTTAAACCCTACTGAATACAAATTGAATATCCCGTGTCCGAAATACTTGGGACCTGAAATGTTTTCAATTCTGGATTTCTTTTTGGATTTTTGAATACCTGTATTTGCATGTACGTAATGACATATTTTGAAGACGGGACCCACATATCAACATGAAATCCGTTTAATGTCTCACACGTACCTTCTAATATAGCTTAAAAGTAATTCTGTATAATATTTTGTGCAGAACACAAAAACTGCATATAATAAACTACCAGAAAACAAAGATGCTACTTTCTCAGCCATCTTTGGGGAAGATTTTGGATTTTGGAGTATTTTGGATTTCCAGATAAGGGGTGATCATCTATATCTGAGAGTTAAGCAATGGCAATGGCTGTAGTTTCAGCCATTTCCCATATTATAATGTTGATTGTATACAACCACATGTCAGTGGTTGTATAAAATCAAGGCATGGCAGTGATGATGATGATGATGATGATGATGATGATGATGATGATATTTCTTACCTGCCTCTCCTCACAACTCAAGGTGGGTTACAACATTTCTAAAAATGTTGTAAAGAGTAAGAGATTTTTTTTATTATTGCGCATTCCTTCATGGAGGGTTAAAGCAGTGCTTTTCAGACTAATGAGGACAACCATCTATTTTTCCCCCAATGTGCCAGAGACAGGCATTATGCTTATGTCCACTTCATACAACTGTTTCTTCCTTTCCTGGAAATTTACCAGAGATCAGTTCTGGTCCAGAAAATACCATTTTAAGTATCACTGACAAGAGCTGTTCGATAGTGGAATATTCTGCCTTGAAGTAGACTGAAATTTCCTTCTCTGGTGATTTTTTAAATAGAGACTGGATGGCCATCTGTCGGGAGTGCTTTGATTGTGTGTTTTGCATGGCAGGGGGTTGGACTAGATGGCTCTTTTGGTCTCTTCCAATGGTATGATTCTCTGATTCTAAAACAGGAGTGGGAGATTGCCAAGGATTAGTGGGTATGGAGAGCAATTTAGCTGGGGAATATGTGTGTGCACTGGGTTTGGGGAATGTTGATAAATATGATAAAGAAGTGGATTTGGTGTTGTTGTTGCATTGTGGTACTTTGTTACTTCCAGATTCTTCACTGGTTTTGTTGTCAACAGATTAAAATAACCCCTTTCATGGTAATTTTAGAGACTTGAGCTCCTTCCATCTGAACAGGAAGGAAACAAAGCAATTTTACAGAAAGGATTTTGTACAAGTTGGATAATCTGCCTGCAGATACTGTCTTGCTAAGTATGATCAAATTCAGCCATTAGAAAATACACTTGAAATGACAGTTATATAGTGCACGAAGCCTCAGAGAAGCTGAACCTGATTAGAACAAAGCCATCTATTTCAAGATCAAATTTCACTTTGTGCCTGAATGTGTGTGTCTATCTGTCTGTGTACAGAAGGATGACTTAAATCCAGGCATTTCCTGCTCAGTGGGGTTGATGCTAGGTCTGTAATCAGTTCCTCCAACCAACTTTGCCCCCTGCCGTTTGGGTCTTTTAGCGCTCCGGAGTAACACAAGAGTTGCCAAAATCAGAGTGAAAATGCAAAGGGATCATAAAACAGATTTTCTCTAGTGCTGAAATAAACAACTATCTTGTGACACTTTAAGATGAACAGACCTATTGTTGCATAAGCTTGTGTGGATCAGAGTCTATGTTAGGTGAATGAAATGTTCTCAGCTGACTGATGCAAGGATGCAGAATAAAACTATTTGGTAAAGAGCAGCCAATGGTCATGGGATCAATGAAGTTCTATAGTATGTAATATTTCTCAGGAAAGCTGCCCAGCGGAAAATAAAAATCAGAACAACTTGCAACAGTAGAAATGGTTGGTCAGGGAGTTATCTTTATACTAATTCTATATATGTCATATCCTTCTGAATTGCTAGGGTCAGCTCCACTTTTTTCAGCTGCTTTTAAAATGTCCAGGTTTCTCTCTCCTACTCCCACTTTGCCTCTTTGGGTGCATCTACACAGTAGAATTCAGTCTGACATTACTTCAATTGCTATGGCTGTAGCCTCACCTCAGTACTCCATAGCATTGAGCCATGGCAGTTATCGTGGTGTCAGCTATGTTAAGTATACAGTGTAGATGTGCCTTTAGCCTTCTACTTACAGAGTCTCGCTTATTCAACATAAATGGGCCGGCAGAACGTTGGATAAGTAAAAATGTTGGATAATAAGGAGAGATTAAACGTCAAATTACGTTATGATTTTACAAATTAAGCACCAAAACATCATGTTTTACAACAAAACGAAAGAAAAAGCAGTTCAATGCATGGTAACGTTATGTAGTAATTACTATATTTACATATTTAGCACCAAAACATCACAATGTATTGAAAACATTAACTACAAAACCACTGACTACTAAAAGGCAGACTGCGTTGGATAATACAGAACATTGGATAAGCGAGACTCTACTATACTTCAATTGTTGCAAACTGAGTTCAAAGTACAAAGCTGCTTGCATTCATTGGTCTCAATGGGACGAGAAAAGGACACAGAATCTTGCCCTTTGGGGCAAAAAGAAATTGCTGCAATCTCTACTTGCTTGCCTATTCTTCCTCATTGATAACATTTGCTATTTTGACCACACCCAGATGTGCTGAGCAACATTTGTCCTGGTTTTCATCTGTGAAATGCTGAAGGATAATAACATTAACCACAGTCAATAGCATGTGGACAGTTTTAAAATTATTATGTTTCTGTGGCATAATATAAAGGGGAAATCTGTTGATTTCTGCACATTAATCTTCTAAGCCATAAATGCGCAGCCCTAAAAGTCCACAGTCATTTAAACAATAGAGACATTCCAGCCTGTCCCCAAGAGAACAAGGCCTTCATAATTTTTAGCGTTTCATCTGCTGAATTGTCATTTAAAAGTCTTATAAAATATGAAAACATGACAAGGAAGATGAAAAGGGGGAAAGCCAGGGGGAAGAGGGTTGGGTCAAACTGGCAAAAGGTTGTTTATTTCTCCTGATCAGCCCTTCCCATTCCTCACTGGCTACACAAAATCTCATCTCTAATAACAAAAGGTCAGTCAAAGTATTCTGCTCTTTGATGCGAGAGAGAGAGAGAGAGAGAGAGAGAGAGAGAGAGAGAGAGAGAGAGAGAGAGAGAGAGAGAGAGAGAAGCTACTATGTACGTTAGCCACTGCTTCTGTAGATACATTTTTAAAAGTATTATCTCTTATTAAATTACAGGCCCCTTCTACACTGCAATAAAAAATCCAGATTATCTGCTTTAAACTGGATTATGACACTGTCGGCTCATATAATCCAGTTCAAAATAGATAATGTGGATTATATGAAAAAGGGGCCACAGTCATAGTGTTATGGAACTATATTTTTGTTACATGGAAGATGGAATTACATTATGGGTAACTAGCCGTTTATAACCAGCTCTGCTTTATCTACTACTCTTACATGGCTGTGAGAAATGAACTTGGCCCCACCAACTGACCTCTTTAGCACCCTTAAGTTCAGTAATGATACTCTTAAAAACATCAGAATGCATAGAGAGCTGCTTATACATTTGTGGAACTTTCCTCCCTGCCTTTTGTCCCCTGTCCATGTGCCATATAAGCAGCATTAGGCACTTAAAGCTCACCACTGATGTCTTGATGTTCCAGAATATCTCAGAGGTAGAAATCCTTTACATTAACACACCCCACAAAGATGGGCTACAAGCCATCAGGAATATTATTGATATATCTATTACAAATAAATTCCAGCACACCTTTCAAACTCTGCTGCTTTGTCCAATTCCTCCTTTAAGCATTGTAGATGAGGGTCAGCAATAAAATCCATTGTTGTATCTGTGGCAGTCCTATGAGCAGTTGCTTAGCTCTGTGGCTAATATGGTCATGGATGATTTAGAGCAGGGTTTCTTAAACATTTCCAGTCGTGACTCCTTTCCTCTCAAGAATTTTTACATAACCCCAGGTATATAAGCATAAAAATAGGTATTAAAATCAAACAGGACTTGCTAAACAGACTGATTTTTCTTGAAGTACAGCTGAAGTATCTTCTGCAGAGTCTACTGTAAACACTGCACCTATTGTCCGTGTAAATGTCTACAACAGCCACTAGGTGGCATTCAGCATTTTTCAGGACCCCAGCATGGAACAATGGAGACAACATTTGGGGTCAGGTCCCACAGTTTAAGAAGCAACCTTTAGTTACCCGAGGGCCAAACTTTAGTATAGGAATGTGAGGGCCAGAGACATTCCAGAAAGAAATGTTTCTAAAAACTTAAAGCAGTAAGAAGGGTAAACAATATTTTCCCAAATGTTAAATTAAAATATTTTTCCAGTAAGAAAGGCAAGGGCCAACAAAAATGAATAGGTGGGCCGCATGCAGCCCGTGCCCGCAAGTTGGACCACACTGATTTAGAGCAATGTGCTCATAGTTACTCTTTTTGTCTCATAAGTCTAATGCCTTGGTGCGTTATGCTAGTGTAACAATCTATTAGGCCAATGTAGTATATTGCAAAAGGTCTAAATACCCTAAAAGTCATGAGGAAAGTTCCCTTGCTGGTTATTGGGTTCTGATGGGGTATCCTTTTACCTCTGGTAATGATAGCATTCACCCTCTACCCACAGCATCCAACAGCTATTTTATTCCTGCCATTGCTGTGTTGCCGTCATTAAAAATATACCAAAGAAAATGGTCTAAATACTGCATAAAATTGGGCTGGGGTGGGAGAAAAAGAGTAAGAATTATTAAAAAGACAGAAGTACATCAAACCTTGAACTACTAACTACTAAACATACTGAAAAGTGTAATTTGCAACCCACAGGCCACCTGGGATAATTCTACATCCCACTCACAGGCTGTGGATAAAAGTCCAGTACAACAAATCAGTAACATTAAAACATGTAACAACTAGGAAAAGTGGAGGAAGAAAGGAAACATTTCACCTTGGCATGGTTTCCTCTCCCCCACCGAGCGAGGTCTGCCAGATCTGTATATACTTAAGATCCATGTACATAACCTTAAGATCTGCTTGGATTTTATTTTATTTGGCACTGAATTGGATACCGGCAGCATGGAATGCTCCCTCTGAGAAGCTGGTGCCCTCTTCATATCTCCCATTCTCCTCCTCTGACATTCCCCTGCTCAGAAGGAACTCAGCTTCAAAAGGAAAATATCTCTGGACAAAGAGCTTTGCCTTTCATTTTTCTGATTGTGTAGTGTTCCTAACACACAATGAAAGGAAGGCTCTGTGATTCCTGCTACTGATATACTTTCTCTGTACTCGATATGAATAATGTTGCTTCCACAGTTAAGTAATCTGTGTAGTTTTCCTGACACCTACGCTGTACTGTTTCCCACTAGATTTTTTTAAAGAAAGAGAATGAGCGAGTGCACATTCTTTTAATTTTGGCAGGAAATTTGAGAGGGGGATTATTCATTCCCATAGAGTGTTCTTGACCTGGTTTCCATTGTTAAGGGAAATATATGAGTAATAGTTACACTCCCAACTAAAAAATAATAATTTCTGCTTGGAAATATGAAAGCAGAGTTACTTAATCTGAATCAACTGCTTTATTTATGGGGAACTTGTAATGGTAACTATGACTATTTTAAAAAGGAACTTTCCAAACTCTGCTCTCAATCCACATGCTACCCAATTCTGCACTGTTTTTTAGCAGCTCCTATAAACCACGGCACTGGCCCTCTGGGGCAAACTATTCAATGAGAATGGCTTTGGGTACAATTAGCCTGCAAAGTGCAAAAAAAATTATCCTAAAACTATACCATTACCACTGAAAATGTCAAGCTTCAGTCACTTATGCAGATGTTTGTGTGTTTTCCTCCTGGTTTGCAATGTCCTGAGGATTAACCACATGACTGTTCCCTTAGGAACAGGATAGTCTTTCTGACTCAGAGGTACCAGGTGGCCAAACCAGGAGGGCTATTCCTTGGGGCCTGACTTGATCCAGATAAAAATTCCCTGTGGATTGTGTCCCACATTTTGCATGTCTGGTTTATCATTATCACAGATGTCTCCATTTGCAGCCTGAGGGAAGTGTTTAGTAAATGAACTCATACACTCGCCAAGCTCCACATGGCTACAGCACACAGCGTTTGCAAACAAATCTCTCTCTGTCTCTCTCTATCTCCGCCTCCTCATTCTTCTGATTTAGAATAGCTGTTTAAGAGATATCCGGTCTGTGTTCTGAGCAGTGATGCTGAAAGGGTGTTATTCTGTGTCCCCACATGCAAGCAACTTGCACGGTTTTAAAAAGGTCTTAAATGTAATGATTTGGGTTTGTGAGAGGAGGCAGTTGTTGCAAGATGAAGAAGCAGCCTAAAAGCCAAGAACAACATAAATGAAGCAGGCTGTGAGGTCAATATATTCTGAAAGCTTCATTTGCTGTATATATGACATGTATATATGACATATTTCCCCTCCTGGCGAAATTTGAGCATGAGAGGAGGAGAAGAAAACACTTGACTTAGGTCATTATCACCATTAATTATAAACCCATTATGATGCAGGGAAAAATTGAGACTAAATTGTAGCACATACACAAATATTTTAATCTAATTTTCCTGCATTTATAGAGGATGTCCCAGTCCTGTAAAGTATTTGGCTTAGGGGAGTCCAACAACAAAGTGCTTATGTTTGTGTTAGAGGAGTAAAAAGAAGAATAGTCCAAAAGTACTACTACCCTTTTATTACTTTTTTTCTCTTTGCAATATTAAATCCCAGCTCCCCTGTTCTTGATTAAATCCTCTTTTAGCATCCTCCTTATAGCATAGTTTTATTTGGTAGTATTGATACTAAGTTATGTCTTTATGTACTTGTTTAATTTCTGTGTGTCTTTTAATTATTAATTCTCTGTTGTCTTTTTTAATTATTACAATGGTCAATGGAAGAAGAACAAATTAAAGAGTGCATGGTAAAATGGGCCAAGGATGTAGGACACAGTTTAAAAATAGATCAATGGGAAGAAATTTGGAAGAAAAAGTTAAAATACATGGCAGCAATTTTTATTCGAGAAAATTGGTATAAAATGCAGTATAGGTGGTATTACACCCCAGACAAGATCGCAACATTTAATAAGAGAAATTCAAAATTATGTTGGAAATGTGGAAATAAAGTGGGGACATTTTATCATCAATGGTGGACCTGTAGAAAAGTCAAAAGATATTGGACAATAATACACCAAATGACACAGGATATCTTGAAAACCAATTTTAGGATGGAACCAGAAATGTATTTATTAGGCTTCACAAACTCTAAATTAAACAATAACCAGGATAGGATATTTTTCATATAAGCACGGTGGCCAGACTGGCATTGGCAAGAGTATGGAAAGAAAGGAAAACTCCAACTGCAGAAGAATTGATACTCAAAATAATGGACATAATACAAATGGACAGTTTAACACAAAAAATAAGAGAGGGAAAAAACAAAACAGACTTGTCAAACTTGAAAGAATTTGTTAAAAAAAGGAATGGACTTTACAACAGATCTGCCTTTTCTATAAAAATAACTATTAAAAACAGAGAGCTCGGAGAACCATAAAAACAATAAAGGAAAGAATTAAAAAGATCCTAAAACGTAGAAAGGAAGTCAACCAATTTTTATTTTTATTTTATTTTTTCCCATCCTTTTTCTCTTTTTCTCTTCTCTCTCTTTTTCTTTGCTTTTTTCTTTCTATAAGAATAGTTGTTCTCCCACTTTCGATGTACTCACAACAGCAAAACTAATAAAAATTATTTACAATAAACAAAAACAAAAGTACTACAACCTTACACTACATATATTGGTAAACAAGTTACATTCTTACTTAAAGGGGGTGCTTTTTACATTTTTAAATTATTTTAATAGTACTATTTCAGACTACATAGTCAGTATCCTTTCAAATTCTAGAAAAAAATCTACCAACAAATAAGACAACAAAAATAGTGGTCCACAGAAAGGGCACAATGTACATTCCAATCCCCAAGAAAGTGGACATCAGGGACTGTAGCAAACATTGGACTACTACACTGCTCTTCTACACAAGTAAAGTGATCTCAAGACTTCACAAGAAAGGCTTTATCATATGCAGAGCACTGAATACTAGATTCCAAGTTGGGCTCAGAAAAGGAAGAGACACTAGGGACCATTTGTAGACACATATTGAATAATTAAACATACCCAAGATTTTCAGAAGAAAATCAACCTATGCTTTGTGGATTATAGCAAAGCCTTTGATTGTGTATATCATGAGAAATTTTGGTTAGCTCTTAAATTGGACTGGGAACATCGCAGCTTTTTGACATCACAACTGTCAAGACACAATGTGGAGAAACATTGGTAAGAGTATGAAACAAAGTTACATTTTATCACTGTGCTTAATTTATATGTAGAACATATATGGAGAGTAGGCCAAGAGTCAGGGAAAGGATATGTAAATACTGGTGGAAAAACATAAGCAGTGTAATACCCTGTTTCCCCTAAAATAAGACATCCCCAGAAAATAAGTCCTAGTAGAGGTTTTGCTGAATTGCTAAATATAAGGCCTCCCCCAAAAGTAAGACCTAGCAAAGTTTTTGTTTGGAAGCATGCCCACCTAACAGAACACCAGAGCATGCAGGATTGGTAAATGTACATACCATAGAGTGTTGTACATGGAAATATTGGTAGTAACAAGAAATTCTTGATAGGATTCACAGTTTGTCTGGTTATGCTGGTTTGTGATGACAACTACTGTACAGTATATATAAAATGTTCATTTTTTGTTTAATAATAAATGTGAATTCTTCATGGAAAAATAAGACATCCCCTGAAAATAAGACCTAATGCATCTTTGGGAGCAAAAATTAATATAAGACATTGTCTTATTTTCGGGGAAACACGGTATATGCAGATGACACAATACTGCTGGCAGAAAATGACAAAGGTTTGGAATGGCTGTTGATGAAAATTGAGGAATAAAATACAAAAGCTGTGTTGCTGCTAATTTTAAAAATATAGCCACATAGAAGATGAATTATATAATTTTAACATGATTATGGAAAACACTGAAATAACAGGAGGTGGCAGATGATGAGTATGGTGAAGATTTTCATTTCCCTTTTCTCTATGTCTTTCTGCCGGATTGTTTCATTTTCCTCTTTATTCCATGTGTAATTCTCCCTCTCTGCTTTTAGTAAAGGTAAAGGTTTCCCCCTGACATTGTCTAGTCGTGTCCAACTCTGGGGGTTGGTGCTCATCTCCATTTCTAAGCCAAAGAGCCAGTGTTGTCCGTAGACACCTCCAAGGTCATATGGCCAGCATAACTGCATGGAGCCCTGTTACCTTCCCGCTGGAGTGGTACCTATTGATCTATTCACATTTGCATGTTTTCGAACTGCTAGGCTGGTAGAAGCTAGGGCTAACAGTGGGAGCTCACCCGTTCCCCAGATTCGAACCACTGACCTTTCGGTCAACAAGTTCAGCAGCTCAGCGGTTTAATCCACTGCGCTACTGGGGGCTCTCTGTTCTTACTCTGCATATTTGCCTCCTCCCTTTTCTCATGACTCATTCCTTGCCCATGCATTTCCCCCTCCCCAAATTTTCTGGAGGCCTTCCTCTCCTTTGTACTGCAATTCAGTTCACTACAGACTTTGTACTTTTCTTCCTCTGTTGCTTCTTCCTGTTCTTTGCTGCCTATTGTGTTTATGGCTTGCTACTTGCCACCAGAGCTGTGGTGAAAAACTCTGATGAGGACAGTAAGTTGGTGGGGTAGGGTAAGTAAATGTCTCAAATGAACACATCCTTTGGTCCTGGAAAATGTCCATAAAATTACATTAAGTTTTGTTAAGAGAACAGGTAGTTTACCCTTCTCTCAGTACACAAAGAAAGAATATTAACATATTGGTTCAGATATCTGTATTATAATTCATGACAGTGCAAGAGTCCACCATAACTCAATCTTTACAGCAGGGCTGTGAAACCTTTGATCTCTAAATAATTTGGACTTTGACACCCATAATTTCTCACAATTTTCCAGGATAGGAGAGAGGTGATAACAGTTGCCACCAAGAACACTTAGAAAATGAAAGGTTTTTCAACTCTCCACTATAATGTATCAGTACAGCATATCAACAATCTTTGTGAAATTGAAGATATTGCAACTGGAAATCCAGTCAACTTACATGAATGAGGCACCGTGAGAGTAAAAGTTTCATCAGGGAGTACCCATACTATTCAAATATGAATGAAATAAGAAAAAAAAGAACACAAGGACTTTGTATAGAATAGCCACGTGATTTCTACAATGGGTCCATAAAGGCAAGCTGACAGAATTATTCCCAGAACAGCAAGAAATAATGTATCAGCATTGTTGAGTGTAAGAGTGAATGAAACAAAATTTGCCACCTAGTACATTTATGTCAAATACGAGATTCAAGCCAATTACTTTGTGGCTCACATTTCAATTTTCTGGGTTCCATGTAATTTTAGTACAAAAAGCATTCAGTCCAATACCAAAATGTCAGCTCAGACACATATCTCACAGAGTGCAATATTATATGAATGCCATTGCTTTTTGGAGTAGGCAGAGAGAAGAGGCAGGGAAGAAGCTGAGATCATCTAGTCTCAACTCTTTGCAGAATACAGGCTCTACAATCCAAAATGCAGCTGACCACATAATTTCTATTTCAGTGTCTCTTGTTAAAGCAAGAAACCAAGCACCCTGCTTCCCAAGTGAAATTGTTTCATTTTTAAATAGCTTTTACCATTAGGAAGTTTTTTCCAACTTTAGCTGAAATCTCTTTTCCCTGCAGTTTCCATTCATTGATACTTGTCTCGCCTTCTGCTTCCAGAGAATAAATTTGCTCCATCTTCTGCAACACAACCTTCCAAACATCTGAAGAGAGGCATAATGTCTCCCCTTGACCTTCTCTCTTCTTCAGGCCAAACGTACTCGGCTCTTTCATCTGTTCCTCCTAGGACTCAGCTTCCAGATCCTTCGCCAGCTTGGCTGTCTTCCTTTGAACATGTTCCACCTTACCATGGCCTTCCGGAAATGTGGTGTCCAGATGCAGCCTTGACCAGCACATAATATAATGGAACTATTATTGTGATCTGACACTATGCTTTTGTTAGCACCGCTTTGGAGAGCATTCACTTTTCTTTTAGCTGTCACACTGCACGACTGACTCATGCTCAGCTTATGCTTAACTAAGACACCTATAAATAATAATAATAATAATAATAAAACTTTATTTATAGCCCGCCACCATCTCCCCAACGGGGACTCGGGGCGGCTTACATGGGGCCATGCCCAGAACAGTACAATATAGCAAAATATAAAACAACATATCACAATACAATTAAACAATACAATAAATAATCATATACACTGCAACACAAAATCTATATATATATATAAAACAGGGCGGGCCGCATGAGACACTTAATTAAAACTTGGGGTGAGAAAAGGATAAGAATACAATCAGGGAGACCAGGGACATAAGATAAAAACAATCTAGAGGGTAGATGATGGGGGAGTAACAAAAGAAGTGTGTAATAGTTACTCTCCGAAAGCACATCGGAAAAGCCAGGTTTTTAAGTCTTTCCTGAAGGCTAAAAGAGTGGGGGCTTGCCTAATTTCGATGGGCAGTGAGTTCCATAAACGGGGGGCCACAGCAGAAAAGGCCCTCTCCCTTGTTCCCACCAGGCGGGTCTGGGATACAGGCAGTGGCGACAGGAGGGCCTCCCCTGATGATCGAAGAGATCGGACAGGTTTATGGTAGGAGATACGGTCACGAAGGTAGGTGGGTCCCAAACCGTTTAGGGCTTTATAAATGATGGTCTGCACCTTGAATTGGGATCGGAAAGTGAACGGCAGCCAGTGGAGCTCCTTAAACAGGGGAGTAGATCTCTCCCTGTAACTCGCCCCCGTTATTAATCTGGCAGCCGAGCGTTGGACCAGTTGTAATTTCCGAGCCGTCTTCAAGGGAAGCCCCACGTAGAGCGCCTTACAGTAGTCCAGTCTAGAGGTAACTAGGGCATGGACCACCGTGGTCAAATCAGACTTCACGAGGTATGGTCGCAGTTGGCGCACAAGTTTGAGTTGTGCGAAAGCCCTCCCGGCCACCGCCGACACCTGAGCCTCAAGTGTCAACGCTGAATCCAGGAGGACCCCCAAACTGCGGACCTGTGATTTCAGGGGGAGTGCAACCCCGTCCAGCACAGGCTGCCACCCAATACCCCGATCCGACGAGCGACTGACCAGGAGAGCCTCTGTCTTGTCAGGATTGATCCTCAGCTTGTTCCTCCTCATCCAGTCCGCCACAGCGGCCAGGCACTGGTTCAGCATCCGAGGGGCTTCCTTGGATTCAGATGGAAACGAGTAGTGGATTTGCGTGTCATCTGCGTAGAGATGGCAACGCCCTCCAAAACTCCGGATGACCTCTCCCAGCGGTTTCATGTAGATGTTAAATAGCATGGGGGATAGGATAGACCCTTGCGGGACCCCACAGGTCAATGGCCAGGGGTCCGAGCAGGTATCCCCCAGCTTCACCATCTGGGAACGGCCCTCCAGGAAGGACTGGAGCCACTGCAGAACCGTGCCACCGAGCCCCATCCCAGAGAGCCTCCCCAGAAGGATACCATGGTCGATGGTATCGAAAGCCGCAGAGATGTCCAGGAGAACCAGCAGGGTCACACTCCCCCTGTCCAGCTCCCTGCGGAGGTCATCCACCAAGGCGACCAAAGCCGTCTCAGTACTGTGCCCAGGCCTGAAGCCAGACTGTGAGCGGTCCAGAAAATCAGTGTCATCGAGGAACTCCTGGAGCTGCGTGGCAACCACCCGCTCCAGAACCTTGCCCAAAAATGGGAGGTTGGAAATTGGTCTGTAGCTGCTACATACAGATGGGTCTAAGGAGGTCTTTTTTAATAGCGGTTTTACCACCGCCTGCTTAAAGCAGGATGGAACTGACCCCTGGACCAGGGAGGCATTTATAATAGCCATAAACCAACCCAACAACCCATCTTTGGCTAGCTTAACCAGCCAAGATGGGCAAGGATCCAGAGCGCAAGTGGTCGCCCTCACAGACCCAAGAATCCCCTCCACGTCATCAGGAAGAACAAGCCGGAAAGAATCCCATAAGATCGAACAGACAGGTACCTCGGTTACCTCCGCTGGAACTACAGTTAAGCTGGAGTCCAACTCATGACGTATCTGAGCAACTTTGCCTGCAAAATGGCGCGCGAAATCGCTGCACCGAGTTGCCAAGTCATCAGGAAGCCCCTGGGTCTCAGGAGGCCGCAGGAGCACCCCAACAACTCGGAACAACTCCGATGGCCTGTTGGCTGCAGACGCTATGCGGGCAGTCGTGAAAACTTTCCTGGCTGCTCGCAGAGCCACGGAGTAAGCCTTAATAGCGGCTTTAGCCCGTGCTTGGTCAGACACATCCTGAGATTTCCTCCAGATGCACTCTAGTCCCCTCCTCGCACGCTTCATCACAGCCAGCTCCTCAGTGAACCAAGGAGTCGACGTGACTCTACGCAGCGAAAGGGGACGTTCGGGAGCGATCGTGTCAAGTGCCCTTGCCAGCTCGCTGTTATAACGATCAGCCAGGACATCGACAGGATCGCCAGTCTCCAGAACAGGAAGATCTCTTACCCTTGAGACCTACGCTTCATGTTCAGGGCCAACCTGAACGACGTTGAGGAGTCTCAAGCGCCTTCAAATCAGTCCTTTGGCAACAGAGGAAGACTGTGTCTTCAAACATAGGTCACTGAACTGAGGCTGAGTTTGCTCCGGCATCCACAGCCATTGAGAAAAAGGGACCTGGAAAAGCTTCTCAGCTACAAAGCTCCATGGACTTAAAACTACCAAAGACTGTAATGTATATTTTCCTTTACCCCTTTGAAACTTCCAGATAACCTTTTGTGAACAATAAAACCAGTTTTTAAGTTATCTACAGTGTTTTGGTCCTTGGGAGTTCCAGTTTCCCTAAAGGAGGGCAAGAAGCAATCCCCTGGGGAAAGATGTCACGTCCTTGCCTCTTTCACTAAGAGTTATAGCCCCAGGCGCGACGGCACAGGAGGGATTAAGGAAAAGCCTATTAAACATCAAATTAGGTTATGATTTTACAAATTAAGCACCAAAACTTCATGTTATACAACACATTTGACAGAAAAGGTAGTTCAATATGCAGTAATGTTATGTTGTAATTACTGTATTTACGAATTTAGCAGCAAAATATCACGATATATTGAAAACATTGACTACAAAAATGGCTTGGATTATCCAGATGCTTGGATAAGCGAGGCTTGGATAAGTGAGACTCTACTGTAGCTGGGGAACCAGGATTGTCCACCCCAACTTGGAAGACATCCAAAATATAAGGCTATAATTTGCACCAGTCATGATGGCTATACATTGTCTCTAATATCCAAGGCGGTATCTCTCTGATTGCCTTTTGCTGAGCAGATTCTGTGAAAAAGAGGAAGCTAATATGATTATCTTTTGCTTACAGGCTTCCCATAAATATCTATTTTTGTGTAGGCAGAAAATTGGGCAGTATAGTATTTGGTCTGAGTATAGGTCTATTTATGCTCTGAAAACTCTTCCCAATGTCTTCCAGTTCATTTAATAGTCAGCACTGCAATGGTATTACTGTTCTTCCTTACTCCATTTACTGATTACCCAGGCCCCTTCTACAGCCATATAATCCTGATTATCAAAGCAGATAATCCATTTGATCTCTTTTGAACTGGATTATATGCATCTACACTGCCATATAATCCAGTTCAAAGCGGGTAATACAGATTTTATATAACCGTGTAGAAGGGCCGGAGACACTAAATGGGTGGTAGGGGAACAAGTTGTCTTTGCTGCAAGAGTCAGATTATGAAAGTCAAGCTCCAAAAGTCTGCTCTTGATTGAACAGCAGGCATCCACATTTGTAAGCATTGAGACTCCTTCTACACAGCTGTATAAAATCTAAATTATCTTTTTGAATTGGATTATCCGACAGTGTAGACTAGATCATCCAGTTCAAAGCAGATATTGTGGATTATCCGACTTGATATTCTGGATAATATGGCAGTGTAGAAGACCCCTAAGAGTGCTTCCAAAGACTGACCAATTGTTTTGATATTTCTGAGAATCAAAGAATACCATTCTGAAATAAAATTATCTCATAACAGAGAGGGAATATAGCTATCTCAGTCTGCTTGAAAATGTGTGTGATGCCAAAATTGTACAGCTCTCATCCATGCCACCGTTTTGAGAATGGGTTGCTGTGAGTTTTCCAGGCTATATGGCCATGTTCCAGAAGCATTCTCTCCTGACATTTTACCCACATTTCATGGCAGGCACCCTCAGAGGTTGTTGAGGTCTGTTGGAGATTAGGCAAGTGGGGTTTATATGTATATATGTGGAAAGTCCAGGCTAGGAAAAAGAATTCTTGTTTGTTTGAGGCAAGTGTGAATGTTGGAATTGATCACCTTGATAAGCATTTAATGGCCTTGCAAATTCAAAGCCTGGCTGCTTCCTGCCTGAGTGAATCCTTTATTGAGAGGTGTTAACTGGCCCTGATTGTTTCATGTCTGGAATTCCCATTTTCTGAGTGTTGTTCTTTATTTACTGCCCTGATTTTAGAGTTTTTAAAATACTGGTAGACAGATTTATTTCATTTTCATAGTTTCCTCCTTTCTGTTGAAATTGTCCACATGCTTGTGAATTTCAGTGGCTTCTCTGTGTATCTGACATGGTAGTTGTTAGAGTGGTTCAGCATTCCTGTGTCCTCAAGTTATATGCTGTGTCCAGGTTGATTCATCAAGTGCTCTGCTATGGCTGACTTCTCTGGTTGAATTAGTCTGCAGTGCCTTTCGTGTTCCTTGATTGGTGTCTGGGCAATGCTCCGTTTGGTGTTCCCTATGTAGACTTGTCCACAGATGCATGGTATACGGTAGACTGCTGCAGAGATAAGAGGATCCCTCTTGTCCTTTGCTGAATGTAGCATTTGTTGGATTTTCTTAGTGGATCTGGAGATAGTTTGTAGGTTGTGTTTCTTCATCAGCTTCCCTATGCAGTCAGTGGTTCCCATGATGTATGGTAAGAACAAAGCTCCACCCAGAAGAAAAATGTTCTTACCATACATCAAGGGAACTAGTGACCAAACCTCTCCAGTATGTTCAGTTGTTCAGTTGCATTTCAATTCTGCTGTTTGCTATGTGCCATAGGAAAGGGTAGGAAAGGATTAAGGGGGAGGAAGTGGGCGGGGTCATGCAAATTCCACACCAATGGGGAGGGAAAGGAACACTGGGAAGTATCTTTGGTGGAGGAAAAAACAGAAAATATAGGACATTCCACACAGCCGTATCACCCTGAATATCAAGGCAGAAAATCCCACAATATCTGATGAAGACTTGATGAACCAATCTGGACACAGTATATTGAGAACACAGAAATGCTGGACTACTCTAACAACAATCATGTCAGACAACACAGGGAAGCCACTGAAATCCACAAACATGTGGACAATTTCAACAGAAAGGAGGAAACAATGAAAATGAACAAAATCTGGCTACCAGTATTAAAAAAAATCTAAAATCTGAATAGTAAATAAGGAACAACACTCTGAAAACAGGAATTTCAGACATGAATCAATCAGGGCCAGTTAACATCTCCGAACAAAGGATTCCCCCAGGCAGGAAGAAGCCAGGACGTGAAGCTGGCAAGGCCATCAATGCTAATCAAGGTGACTAATTACATTAGAGTCTTGTTTATCCAATCTTCGCTTATCCAACGCAGTCTGCCTCCCGCCTGGATCCACAGCTGTTTCTCTAGACAGCAAGGACTGAACTTTTTACAGATTTAACTTCTGACAATGTTGTTACTGCAAGTTCATTTTATGCAATTCTATCTTCATTTGTAGTCAATTTGTTAGTAGCCAATGTTTTTTGAAGTCAATATTTTCAAAACACTGCAATGTTTTGGTGCTAAATTCGTAAATACAGCACTTACTACATAACATTACCATGTATTGAACAGCTTTTTCTGTCAATTTGTTGTAAAACATGTTTTTGAGATTAATTTGTAAAATCATAACATAATTTGACGTAAATCCTTATTATTCAACGTTTTCGCTTATCCAACGTTCTGCCGCCCGTTTATGTTGGATAAGCGAGACTCTACTGTATATATAAACTGTCCTTGCCTAGTTTTTCCAATATACCTCACAACCTCTGAAGATGCCTGCTATGGTTGTGGGCGAAACGTCAGGAGAGAATGCTTCTGGAACATGGCCATACAGCCTGGAAAACTCACAACAGCCCCACAATATCTGCTTTGAACTGGGTTAACTGAGTCCACACTGTCATATGTTCCAGTTCAAAGCAGATACAGTAGACTCTCACTTATCCAACATAAACAGGCCGTCAGAACGTTGGATAAACGAATATGTTGGATAATGAGGGATTTAAGGAAAAGCCTATTAAACATCAAAGTAGGTTATGAGGGCAGAGGACAGCTAATGATTGAACAAAGGATGCCCCCAGGCAAGAGACAAAACCTTTCTAATGCTAATTAGGGTGATTAACTGAAACATTAATGCTGGCTTCCCAGTGACAAAGGACTCTTGCCACATCCTGGTCTCTACACGGATATATATTCTTTCCTTTTCTTACTTGGTTTATCCATACCTCACAACCTCTGAGGATGCCTGCCATAAATGTGGGCGAAAAGTCAGGAGAGAATACTTCTGGAACATGGCCACACAGCCCGAAAGACATACAACAACAAAGTAGGTTATGATTTTACAAATTAAGCATCAAAACATCATGTTATAGAACAAATTGGACAGAAAAAGTAGTTCAATATGCAGTAATGCTATGTAGTAATTACTGTATTTACGAATTTAGCACCAAAATATCACAATGTATTGAAAACATTGACTACAAAAATGCGTTGGATAATCCAGAACGTTGGATAAGTGAGACTCTACTGTAATGAGGGATTTTATTCACCTTGTGTGGAAAAGGCCTGTATATTTTTCAATGAAAGGGATCTGCGTGGGCTGGGCCCAGAAAGGCGTATCCAGTGGGCGTGTCCTTCGCTTAGGAGAAAAGGGGGCGGGGCTAGGCTCTAATGCGTACAAAGCGGAGCCTGTAGTCCATTCCGGGTTTTGCTTCTCCAGCTCCGTCCCGCCCTGGCAGCCAGCTCCGGGTCTTTCCTTCCTTGCGTCCCTCCTCCAGCTGTTTTACGCATCTGGCCAGCCGCGCCTTCTCCTCCGAGCTGAGTAGCAGCAGAAGCAGCAGCAGCAGCCCCGCAGCCGAGGTCTCTCCCTCTCCTCTTTCTCAATCTCTCTCTCAACTCGAGCCGCGACCATGTCCGGGGAAGAGGCCGCCGGGGGCGATGCAGGCGCCCCTCCCGCCGCCGCCAACAACGCTGCCTCTCCCCCGACAGAGCCACCCCAGGAGAAAGGGGCAGAGGCGGCAACAGCGGCGGAAGAGAGCAAGCCCGCCGCTTCGGAGAAGGAGCCCGGGCGGCCCTACCGAGCGCTGGTGCTGACGGGCTTCGGCGGCTACGATAAAGTCAAGCTGCAGAGCCGCCAGCTGCCTCAAGCCGAGCCCAGCCCCGCCGCGGGCCAAGTCAGCGTCCAGGTCCGGGCCTGCGGGCTCAACTTCGCCGACCTCCTGGCGCGGCAGGGGATCTACGACCGGCTCCCTTCGCTCCCCTTCAGCCCCGGCATGGAGGCCGCCGGCACCGTCCTGGCCGTGGGCGAAGGCGTCGAGAGCCCCAAGGTGGGATAGGGAAGGGGCGTGGCTTCCTCTTGCAGTGGCGGTAGTTTTTTTTGGGGGGGGGGGAGGAAACAGCCTCGTTGCTGGGCAACCCGGAGAGGAAAGGGTGCCTTGCAACAGAACGAGGCGCGCGCCCTGGCTGCTCCCCGCCCCTAAAAAGGTTGCCTCACGGGGCGCGCGCTACCTGTCAGAAGAAAGGGGCGGGGACCTTTCCTCTCCAGCTGAAGACAATAGCGGGGAGGGGGCGGCGGAGGGGAGCTGGGCGGTGGCGCCACAGAGAAGGGCGGGGCCACGGGGGCGCGCCTTTTGGCGGGATCTTCCCCTTCACTAGGCTGTTTTGTCTCTTCCCTCAGGCTTTTCCTGAGGGACACGCCCTCTCCGCAGTTCAATGTGCGAATCCAGTTCAATGTGCGATTTTATACCTGTTCCGATTTACGAACACATTCAACTGAGGAACAAACCTTGTTCGTAACTTGGGGATGGTGATAATTATTACAGTAGAGTCTCACTCATCCAACAAATGTTGGATAATAAGGAGGGATTAAGGAAAAGCCTATTAAACGTCAAATCACGGTATGATTTTACAAATTAAGCACCCAAAACACGTTTTACAACAAATTGATAGAAAAAGCAGTTCAATACACAGTAACGTTATGTAGTAATTACTGTATTTATGAATTTAGCACAAAAACATCACAATGTATTGAAAACATTGACCACAAAAACATGGACTATTAAAAATTGACTACAAATATAGATAGAACTGCATAAAATGAACTCTTAGTAACACATTGTCAGAAGTTAAATCCATAAAAAGTTCAGTCTTTACTGCCTAAGAAACAGCTGTGGATCTGGGCGGGAGGCAGGCTGCATTGGATAATCCAGAATGTTGGATAAGCGAAGGTTGGATAACTGAGACTCTACTGTATTATTATTAGCTTTGCTCTAGAGCAGTGGTTCTCAACCTGTGGGTCCCCAGATGTTTTAGCCTTCAGCTCCCAGAAATCCTAACAGCTGGTAAACTGGCTGGGATTTCTGGGAGTTGTAAGCCAAAACACAGGTTGAGAACCACTGCTCTAGATTAAGCATGGGCAAACCTTTTTGCCTTGTGGGCCCAGACATGAGGGCCGGGCTAGGAGGAAGGAGGGCCGAGCGTACACTGGGTGGGGAGGGCCCGGAAAAGGACGAGGCCAGGAGAGAGCAGGACGGGGCCTGGGTCATCCTCAGGTTGTCCTCACGGCATAAGGACAGGGCTGCTTGACCCATCCTTATGCTGGAAGGAAAGCAGGGCACGTTGCGACTGCCATGATTCTCCTTCCCACTCTCCTCCCCAATTCTCGGGCTATCCTCTCAGCATTATGCCAGGAGGAGGGCGGGACAGGCGCCTGCCAAGTATGCTCCAGAGGGCTCTCAGACACCGTGTGCCTTCCTTTAGACGTCCTCCCAGCATAAGGATGGGATCGCTCACACTGTCCTTATGCCAGGTGAGACACACTGTGGCTGAGAGTACTCCAGAGGACTCTCAGCTGCTACATGCCTTTCTCACCCATCTTTTTGGAATAAGGATGCAATGGGCCATCGTGTCCTTATGCCACGAGGACAGGGAAAATTAGGAGGGCCTGAGGTAAGCACCCAGGGGGCCGCACCTGAGCCTTAATTCCCTTCAAACCCCTCCAGTAGGCTGCGTTAGTCATGGGGGTTCTGTGTGCCATGTTTGGTCCAGGTCCATCATCGGTGGAGGTCACCGTTTCCCTGGTTGTGAGTGAACTACATATCGCAGAAAGGAAGGTCAGTTTCCCCCAAACCCATTCAGTAATCAAATTTCAGCATATCAGGTATGTGTGCCAAGTTTCATCCCGATCCACCATTGTTTGTGTTCATAGTGCGCTCCGCATATAGGTGAACTACAACTCCTATAAATCCATTCAAAGGCCCCTAGTACTTTTTCTTGGTCATGGGGGTTCTGTGTGTCAAGTTAATTCCAGATCCATCATTGGTGGAGTTCAGAGTGCTCTTAGATTGCAGGTAAACTATACATACCAGTACCTACAACTCATATAAATCATGGTGAATTCTCTCCAAACCTCTCTAGTATGTTCAGTTTCTGATTAATTCCTCTACTTGCTGTGTGCCATAGAAAAAAATAGGAAAGGGTTATGGGAGAGGCAGTGGGCGGGGTCATGCAAATTCCACACCAGTGGTTAAAAACAACAGAAATTACATGACACAAAAAGCACATCACAATCCCAAATGAAACAGATAAACAAATAGCACATTACATACACCAAATACAACAAGCTTAGTAATAAAACCAACATATGCCATTAAAATTCCCTGGACCGCAGGCCACTGAGGTTATCCATAAAAACATTATGCTTAAAATCCTAGAAGCTCTGCTTCTTTAGGCCGTTTAAACATTGCCAAGTCCGGTGTGGCCTTCAGTGATGTGCCTTTACCAATAGCTGCCTGGTCATTGCCTATTATAGGTTACCGGGGAAGGCCTTTTTCCACAGAAAGGTTTTAACTTGTGAGCGAAAGGCCAGTAATGAGGGGGGATATTGCACCTCTTAGGGAAGGGAGTTCCAGAGCCGTGGGGCCACCACCAAGAAGGCCCCTCTCTCATTTCCACCAACCGCACTTGCGATGGTGGTGGGACTTGGAGAAAGGCCTCCTGATGATCTCAGGGTTTGTGTGGGCTTGTAGGAGGAGATGCAGAGCCCCAAGTAGGCTGAGCCCAAACCGTTTAGGGTTTTATAGGCTAAAGCCAGTACCTTGAATTGTGCCTGGAAACAAACTGAGAGCCAGTGTAGGTGCTTCAGGAGCAGAGTCATTCTTTCTGTATATCCTGTCCCCGTACCAGTTGACATTTGTACCAGTTGAAGTTTCTGAACGCTCTTCTGGGGCAGCCGCACGTAGAGCGTGTTACAGTAATCTAATCTGGATGTGACTAAGGCGTGTACTACCATGGCCAGATCGGGCTTTTCAAGGTATGGGGACAGCTGTCACACAAGCTTTGACTGTGCAAAGGTCCTCCCAGCCACTGCCAACACCTGGGCCTCCAGGAGGACCCCCAGGCTGTGAAATCTGCACCTCCAGTGGGAGTGTGACTCCATCCAGCACAGCTTGCAGCCCAATACCCTGATCAGCCCTATGACTGACCAGTAGTACTTCTGTCTTGTCTGGATTAAAGTTCAATTTGTTTATCCTTATCCAGTCCATCACAGCTGACAGGTGATGGTTCTAGGTCAGGTAGGCATAATTGGCATCTAGTGGAAATGAGTAATAGAAATGGGTGTCATCTACATACAGATGGCACCAAACTCCAAAACTCTGAATGATCTCTCCCAACGGTTTCATGTAAATGTTTGCCTGTAATGGGAAAATAATATTAATAAACTTTATTTATACCCCACCCCATCTCCCCGAAGGGACTTGGGGCAGCTTACAACATGGATAAATACAATAAAATACATAGGAAATAAAAAATAAACATAATAATAACACATCAGATCAATATAAGACAAAACAACATACGCCAAAGCACAAGTAAACAAAAATTAATATGCATTTTTTTGTGTGTGTCAGGAGCGACTTGAGAAACTGCAAGTCACTTCTGGTATGAGAGAATTGGCCATCTGGAAGGACGTTGCCCAGGGAACACCCGGATGTTTTGATGTTTTTACCATCCTTGTGGGAGGCTTCGCTCAAGTCCCTGCATGGAGCTGGAGCTGATAGAGGGAACTCATCCATGCTCACCCTGGGTTGGATTCAAACTGGCAACCTTCAAGTCATTAGTGCTGCCAGCACAAGGATTTAACCCACTGTGCCACCGGGGGCTCCTTAATAAACAGAAATCATTTGTTAAACTCACAGTCATTTCTATAAGTTAAATAAGAGCCCTACTGCCCGAATCAAATGTCCCTCCTCTGATTTGATTGATATACTGGTAATGGAGGCTGACAGCATAGCCACACAACCACCCATGCATTTATTTTATAGGGAAGAAAGAATTCATTTGGCCCACTCCTAAAGTCATTGGAATTGCCTTTGAGTAGAGGTAGTTTCTGGACTGGGTCGTCTAACCTTTCCTCTATCTAAAGCACAAATATTCTGAGGAACTAAGTATTTCTTAATGTGATGAGGTCTGGAGACTCAAAGCGGCTCTCAGCTAAAAGCATTGCAATACAACTTTAAATATGTAAGTACTGTATTGAAACAATATTAAACACCAGTAAATGCATATAAAATCACAGCAGCCTCTGATGATCTTGGGGCAGTGTGGACTCAGGGCCCTTCCAGACAGGTCCTATATCCCAGGATCTGATCCCAGGTTTTTTGTTGATCCCAGATTATCTGGCAGTGTGGACTCATATAATCCAGTTTAAAGCAGAAAACCTGGGATCAGATCCTGGGATATAGGGTCTGTCTGGAAGGGCCCTCAGTTCAAAGCAGATATTGTGGATTATCTGCCTTAATATTCTGGGTTATATGGTTGTGTGGAAGAGCCCTGAAACCTTTCCTTCCACCATTCTAGGGCTGAGGAAAGGAAGCCAGATTTGCCTCCATTTCAGTCTGGTGTTTAGAAAGGTGGAAGTCTTTGGGCCCTTTCAGACAGGACCTATAACTCAGGATCTGCTTTTCTGCTTAAAACTGGGTTATATGAATCCACACTGCCAGATAATCTGGGATGAACATAAAACTTGGCATCAGATCCTGGGATAAAGGGCCTGTCTGGAAGGACCCTTTCCTGAGCAATCCTGTTGGGCAGGAGCAAGGAGTGGTCGGTCCATGAATATAGGAGTGTTGCTCCTCGTTTCTTGGTGCTAGAACTATATGTACTGGGCCCTTGGTTTCCACTAAGGCACATGTGTCAGAGGGCCTTCCACACAGCCATATAACCCAGAATATAACCGAGCCATATAACCCAGAATATCAACTCAGATAATCCACAATATCTGCTTTGAACTAGATTGTGAACTGCTGTGTTGAAGGGGCCTGACTCAACGCTGAACCGAATCTGGGCTGCCATGTCATTGGATGTGGCTGGAGTCCAACTTCTGTGTTCCTCATCATTAAACATCACGACTAGAGCTGATGCTCCCATACAGTAACACCCATGGATTACCATAGCCAAGCAAAGATTCTCTTCCTGGTCTCCATAGCCCAACGCTCAAACCGCTGTTCCATTCTGGCTCTCTTATTGATAAATCTGTATAGTCAGGAATTTGGATTTAGATCAGGCATGGGCAAACTTCGGCCCTCCAGGTGTTTTGGATGCGATATCTGACTTTAAAATAGCATTTTACCTATTTCCAACCTCAGAGCCACAAGTGCTGTTGGGTTGCAATTCCCATTATCCCCAGTCCTCATAGTGGATAATCAAAAGTGGTAGGAGTTCTTGTGCAATAACACCTGGGGACCCAAATTTCGTAAAAACCAAAGAGCAGCCTCTGTATGCATGAATTTTCCATCCATGGATTCAACGGCTCTATGAAGGCAACCAGAAGGAGGTTGTGGCTGTTGATAAAAATGAATTTGGCATCCCTGCAATAGGGTTTGGTTCCAGAACCTCAATGGATCTCAAAATCTGTGGATGCTGAAATCCCATTCTATGCAAAACATCGAGGATTGCTTTTAGGATTTCATTTTGGAATATTTTCAAGCAGTGGATGGTTGAATGAGTGGATGGATACTACAGGGTGTTTCAGAATGGACTCAGTTTCAAAGCAGCCTGTTACAATTAAAAAGAAAAGTTACAAATCATTTCATGAATTACCAAGTTTCACTAACCATTCTGAGCTAGCAACAAATCTAAAATGATAACCCGCAATTGAAGGGAGATGTTGACAAACTGGAATGTATCCAGAGGAGGGCGATTAAAATGATCAGGGGTCTGGAGAACAAGCCCCATGAGGAGTGGCTTAAAGAGCTGGGCATGTTTTAGCCTGCAGAAGAGAAGGTTGAGAGGAGACATGATGGCCATGCATAAATATGTGAGGGGAAGTCATAGGGGCAAGGGAGCAAGCTTGTTTTCTGCTGCCCTGGAGACTAGGACGTGAAACAACGACTTCAAACTACAGGAAAGGAGATTCCACCGGAACATTAGGAAGAAATTCCTAACTGTGAGAGCTGTTCAGCAGTGGAACACTCTACCCCAGAGTATGGTGGAGGCTCATTCTTTAGAGGCTTTTAAGCAGAGGCTGGATGGCCATCTGTCGGGGGTGCTTTGAATATGAGTTTCCTGCTACTTGGCAGGGGGTTGGACTGGATGGCCCACGAGGTCTCTTCCAATTCTATGATTCTATGAAATGGAAACTCTCTCATTAGGCTTCTTGTTAAGGTGTTGCCATCTTGTGAATGACTAAGGCTAAGGGCTGTTTATTTGCATCTGATGGTGATCATTTGGAACTCTATGCCCCTTCCATTCAAGTGGTAAAGGTTTCATTCATGGGAGGTTTGTGGTTGCAGAGAAATGGTGATTACAAATCAGGTCCATCTTTTTTGAAACACCCTGTATAATGGCCCCTTGGTATCTGCTGGGGTTTGGTTCCAGTACCTCCATGGGTACCTAAAACTGTGGACACTATGCAATTGCAAAGTCAAATTGTGTCCCTTATATAAAATGGCAGAATCAAGGATTGCCTTTAGGATTTTTTTTTTTGGGAATATCTTCAAGCAGTAGATGATCGAATGGGTGGATGCACAGTATACTGAAAAACCTCCTGCAGAGTGCTTTGTTCCTTCCTGCGTATAGATGCACCCTTTCCTGCCTCCACGCCCAGCATGTGCGCACTTGAGAATAAGGCATAAAGATGCCAGAGCATCTACATTTCTTGTATTAAAATGTTAGTCACACCTGCTCTCTCCTTTTCCTTCCCCCCAAACATATGCAGCTATTAAAGTTGAGGTGGTTTACGGTATGTGTTTAAGTGTGCTGGTTATCTCGATCAGTTAATGAAACATGTGACTGAAAACATTTTGCTCAATCAACAAAGAATATGGGACTCAATCTTATCTCTGTGCTTTTGATAGAGGAAAGGTTAGAAGACCCAGTCCACAAACTGCCTCTACTCAAGGGCAATCCCAAAGGTTTTAGCGGTCGGTCAAATGAGTCCTTTCTTCCCTATAAAACAAATGCTTAGGTGGTTATGTGGCTATGCTGTCAGCCTCCATTACCAGTATATCAATCAAATTGGAGGAGGGACATTTCCCCATTACCGGCAGTCCCCTAGTTGTGAACAATATAAGTTCTGTAGGTTTGTTCTTGAATTGAATTTGTTAGTCAGAACATAAACATTTTAAAGTGTAGCTCCAGCCTCTATCTCTCTATAAGCTTTTGATAGCACTGGGAAGTGTAACACTCTGTGGTGTTTATTTTACTGTCTGTGCCCCTTGTTCAAAAGATTTCACCTCACTTTCTGTCCCTATGATCATTGGATTTTGAAAAAAATGGCTTGTTGTGGAAACAAGGATTGGTGCTAAAGCTTCAGTGGAGACACTTTTTTCCCGTAATAACTGTTTCAGGAGTAAATTTCCCTTCCAACGAGTAGATTTCTCTTACTTCTTGTTGTCTCACCATGGTTCATAACTAGGAGTCATATGGTATGTAAGTAACTCAGTTACTGCCTCTACTGGACCAAAATATTGGAAAAACAAATTGAGCTTCCTATCCCCTGCCTCTCACATCAAGGTACATGGATTACCAATATTATGTTGACACCAGAGCAGGAACATTCCTTGGAATCAATGCATAATAATAATAATTAGGGTGCTCTTTCATGACATCCTACACCAGCTGCCTGAGGTACCCATTTCTTTCTGCCTAATGGCAGAGTTGGCCCTACCCTTTTTACATACTGATGGTTACATGTAGTGCTGGTCAGTTATCTCAGGATCTCAAGCTGTGCATGTGAATATTGGTGCATATGTAAGGTTAGGTAAAATTAGGCTTGGTGCAACCCCATTGTTCCCGTGTTTGTGCAGTTACTTTTGTGTGGAATGACCAAAGGTTTCTTGGTTCCATTGGATTTCGCAACAAGAATTTATTTGATCTATAAAATGACATCAAGCACAACATCCTTAGGTATAGAAACCCTCCAATAAAGTTTAACTAGGAGGAAATCAAACTGGTTTGTGGTCTAATTCTGTAGAGTTAGAAGTGGTCTTCTTTCTAAGTCAGTGTTGGTGTCAGTGATATTTATTGGATTCTCTGCAAATTAGAAATGTTTATCTCAAAGCAGTTTTGCTGAGTGCCAAATCATGACTGGGTCGCCTTAGATCACCCTTCAGGAATACACTTAATGTACAACCATTTTCTTCCTTTACCCATAAAATTAAGTGGTAGTATTAGGCCTCTTTGTCATCAGTTTGGATCTGCAGGACAACTAATCTAGATACTTAAGAAAACAAACAAAACTATGTTAGTTTTTGCCTAGGGATTTAAGTGTAGGGTTTGGAACCAGTTGTATATGCTGCAAACATTCAGTCACTTTCAAACTTGTTTTATGGGATTCCTGGAAATAAGATTTTCTGTGTTCTATTATTCTATGAATACACTTTACAGATTCCAATGGTGGGGTTTGCTGGGACAGAGGACATGATATTCTGGCTAGTCTGTTGAAGCAAGATTCACATATACTTCTACAAAAGCCATTAAAAAAGAGACTCCCAACCTACTCCCTCTAGATAAGGTGTAATTCACATAATGTTTGGGGATCTAATACCGTGTTTCCCCGAAAATAAGACCTCCCCAAAGAATAAGACCTAGCAGGGGTTTGGGGGGATTGCCAAATATAAGGCCTCCCCTGAAAGTAAGACCTAGCAACTAAGGCTGCAGCAGAGTTCCATTGGGAAGCATGGCTGCAGGGCAGAAGCAGCACTCATTCATACACACCGGAGGGAGGGAGGGAGGGAAAGTGCTTGCTTTCTGTGCCCCCCTCCCTCCCTGCCTTGCCTTGCCTGTCCCCAGCCGAGGCTTGAAAAACCTTCCGTGCCTGCTACTGCGCTGCCGTTTCTTCCTTCGGAGACAAGGCCATGCTGGCCATGCTCCCTTGCTTCCCAGAGGCTTCTGATTGGCTCCTGGAGCCAGGGCAAGGGAGGGTGGGAGGGAGGGAAGGAAGAGGGCTTTCGTCCTGCTGCTTTTGCTCCTTAAAGGTACAGGACGCATTGGGATTCTCCTCTCATCTTCCTATCCTATGCCATGAAACTGATTATTTTATACTATTATTCTATTGCCATATTATTATCATCATATTCTGTTACTATTATTATATCCCATTATTATATTATCCTATTAATATATTTTAAACCATTATATTATATTTTTCTATTATTATTATTATATCATTATATTATTATTCTATTATTATTCTATTATATTTTCATATTATTATATTATTATTCTGTTATTATTAAATTCCATTTTATATTACCCTATTAATATATTTTATATCATTATATTCTATACTATTATTCTATTATATTATCATATTATTATTTTATTATTATTAGCATATTCTGTTATTATTATTATATTCCATTTTATATTATCCTATTAATATATTTTATATAATTCTATTCCATTCTATTATTCTATTATATTATCCTATTATTATTATATTATTATGCTATTCTGTTATTATATCCCATTATTATATTATCCTATTAATACCATATTATTATCATTTTCTGTTATTATTATATCCTATATTATATTATCTCATTAATATATTGTATATAATTATATTATTATTATATTATCAGATTATTATTATAGTATATTATATTATTCATCATTCATGACTACATTGAAACTAGAATAGAGAGAAATCAGCGTGGAAACCTTGTGAAACCTAAATTGCAAGAGGTACCATAGATTGTTGTACATGTAAATAATGGTAGTAACAAGAAATTCTTGATAGGATTCATAGTTTGTCTGGTTATGCTGGTTTGTGATGACAACTACTTTACAGTATATAATAAATGTTCATTTTGTTGTTCAACAATAAATGTGAGCTCTTCTTCATGGAAAAATAAGACATCCCCTGAAAATAAGACCTAGTGCATCTTTGGGAGCAAAAATTAATATAAGACCCTGTCTTATTTTCGGGGAAACAGGGTCTATCTGAGGGGACCCCTGTTGTGAATGATTATTCTATAGCAATTTTAAAAACCCTAGAGGTGTTTTAAAAATTGACTATGTATAAATGTACACCAGTGAGCCTATTGTTCCTGTTTTAGTCTGGTTGAAGAACTGTGCTTCACCCTTGCTCCCAAATTCAATTAATCACAAGACCAAGGAGAGCTGCTTGCAAGATTCTTCTTTAAAAAACAAACAGACAACATCCTCCATTATTTGTACGTGGGTCTTATTCTTAAGGTTTATAACATCTGGGAGGGTGTTTCACAGAGAAAAGAAAAAGCTCAAAGAATTGTTCATTCCAGTTGTTGGACTGAATCATTTGGACCGGGTTTTCCCTGTTTCTTTAAAAACAAAACTCCCAACCCTCTTGATTCTGTTAAAGCTATCCCGAGAAAAGTTCCATAAAACACATGGCAAACTACCTAATGGTCCAGTGCCTTACCCAGGATTTTAAAATGTTACATTTGTAATACGAGTGTGTTAATTCTTGGTAATTGAGTCCAAAAAGTAACATTTCCATGTTTGCTCATTCTTTGCTTCTCCCTATATCTTACTTGGCCTTTTTCTAATACAGTCAGCCTTCCACATTCACTGGGGTTTGGGGAACAGGCTCCCCACGAAAGTAGAAAACCATGATTTTTAAAAAAATTGAAAGAGAACATATCTCTAGACATTTCTAGATGTTCTAGCATGACTGTTGTTAATGTCTCTTGGAAGCTGGCCATGGAATTGCACTGGAAAACCTGGGAATTCCTAGGGAGGTGTTTTCTCTAGAAATCTGCAAGTCCTACAACATGATCAGAGGAAGATGACCATAGGGTCATAATGGACGACATAGAGTTTGCTAGAGAGAACATTTTAAATCAAATCCATGAATAATTAAATCTACAAAAGTCAAAACTCCAATGGATTGCTATATATAGGTATAGTATATTTTTAATTCATAATGTTTTAACTGTTTTATGTGCTGTTTTATATTGGTTTGTATGGGCACCTAATTGTTGCCACTGTTGTAAGCTGCCCTGAGTCCCTTCCGGTGAGAAGGGCGGGATATAAATGTGAGAAATAAATAAATAAATAAATAATGTTATGATTCCATTTTGATTACCATTGTTCCATCCACTGAGTTTAGAGCGGGGCATTTTGAATTATCATCCGGAGAGTTCTAGCCAGTTCTAATCAAACTATATTTCATAGGAGATTGCTATGGCAATTAAAGTGGAATGGTAATGCTACAACTATGCAGTGTATGAAAGAACCCTAGATAAGGGAGACAGGTTGTGGGAATGAGGAGGAGGAGATAACCAGAGCATGGAAATGTTACTTTTCATCTGCAACTGTCAGGGTTTCTTATAGATATAGTACAACTGTAGCCTTTCCAAACTATAAATGTTGGACAGTTTTTTCATAGTTCATAAGGCCTATGGTGGTTGTCTGTTCATTTTTATGGTATGAAGATAGACAATGGGTACTCCTGATGACAAATTTTGGTACTACTCGCCAACCAGTAGCTATTCCTAGTGGATTTTCTATAGTAAAAGTTAAATATGCCTAAAAGGTTTTTGGGTAAAAAATTATGGAAGAATAGGTAGGAAAATTAGAAGGCATGGGAGGTGATATCTGGAAGCCTCCACCCCTCCAAATAAAACCCCGTGAATGGGTAGAGCAGTTGCACAATAAGCCCTTGTGCAGAAACACCCACTGGTACCATTCACTTCATAGAGAGCGCAGTCTATTTCAGCGCTGTTGTATTGGTTGGTTGGTTGGTCTGTGCTTAGTGCTTTGAAGCCCTTGTAAGAAGGAAGGCAGAAAGCCTGAGTTGAGCTGCTGGGAGCATTAAAGGACCTGGCATCCATCGTCTTCAACAAGAGACAACAGCTGGCTGTTTTCCTACGTAAATGGGCATCCTGCTGAGAAAACACAGACAGGCAGCAGCGCCCAAGCAATGTCTCCTGATGTTCTGTAATTACTTCTGCATCTCTACCTGTTTGCTGGGCCAGGAAGGGATTAGCATTGTCTTAAGCAGGCAGGGATGCCCTTGGTTTCGGTTTCTGCATTGCTGTTCTGCCTGTTCTTACAGAGGTCATAAATCTTACAGCCTTCAGCCTGAAACCCTGTTTTAGAGATAAGTTTTCTCCCATGACATTTTACAAAATGGATAAGATGAACTATAATTTGCAACATTTACAAGTGGGGCCTGCAATGAAATCTTCAGTGTGGACAACTCATGCTCAGATCCCCAGTCATGCCATTAAATTTCTCTTCTGCCTTGGTATTCTGTTCCTGTCCTCATTAGCGGGCCAGTATTCTGTGGTTACTGAGAAAACACTTTATTATTTAAGATTTCTACCCTGTTTTGCCTTTTTGTAATTTTTCAAACTTTTGGTTCTTCCAGATGTGCTTCTTACACATGGATGGTTTGACTTTATAAAGACCAGGATTTAATAGGTTGAATTATGAAAAACTTCTGATTTTCTGACATTTGACATTTTAGCACGCTCTTGAGTAAAACAACAGCTTTTCAATGTTGTCTGCTAATCAATATCTAAATCTTTAAAATGAAAAAAACAAAATGGCCACTAGAAACAAAAAACCAGTGGCAGCATATCTGAATATTACCTGTATTCATATGCAGCTCCCCTTTTGGTGTGCTGATTCTAATAATCATGAAGATTTTATTTAATTAATAACTACAGGATATTCCCAAAGAGAATGGTTGTCAGAAGCAAAATATAAGCCAATACCACCAGAGGTTTTATTTTGTGTGATCTTCCTACCCTTGAATAAAACTTAGGTTTTTTTATACGTCATAGCCATAGTACTATGATTGCATTTTAACTACATGGCAGCATCCATAGTTTTGTAGTTTGGGTTGGCACTATTCCTCCCTAAATTGCAAATCCCAGGATTCCCTAAGATATTGCCATGGCAGTCAAGCTGGAATTGTAATGATGTAGTTTTTATAGAGTGAAAAGGTCCAGATTTGCCATTTGGATCTGCAATCATTCCATTTTCTGTGTCTCCGCTTTTGGTTCTAGATTCCAGTGCATGCCTCTATGAGGTTGTCATTTTCACAGTCTCCCTTGCCATTTTTACAGTGTTTTAGAGCTAGATGCATGCTCCATAAGCAAGATAATCAGGTTATTTTGATTCTGAGTCAAGTTTGGAATGGAGAACAGGAACACAGAGACACTTCTTTCTGACTGATTTGGCTCCAGAACTTGCTTAGCTATTTGTTTATTACTTCATCACTCAAATCCCTAAATGATGGGCAGTAGAAACAATGTGAAATCCCATCATCCTAAAACAACCAATGAACCACAAAATCCCCCAGCGGAGCAAAAAGTAACAAAGCACAGATTAAAATACTTTCTACCATAGTCATAAATTTAATGGTAACGAGAAAGGCGTAACATTGAATACACATCAGAACGGCATCATGAACTTCAGATATGAAGATCAGAGATTAAGATGATGTAAATTATTTTAAAATTATATTTTATGGGGAGTCATACTTGGAAGACAGGAAAATAGGTGCTGGGTGAACTTTCTGTAAGGGATTCACTCTATAACTGGAGGACTTTTCCTGAAAATCTCTCTCTGGAACTTAGCAAAGTTACAATTTCCAGAATCTCTGAGCCAATGTGACCATGCCCATGCTGTCAGATGTGTGCGTGAATCCAGAGTTATAGTCCAAAAATGGGATGTTTTAATATTCTCCACGTCTCAGGCTGGAGTTCATTTGAACTGTCTTATTAATTATCAAGATTCACCTACTGTTCCCAAGTTAGTAATTTGTTGCATTGTTACATGTACTCTTTCCCTTTTTGTCTGCACTCCTAATTAATTGAAAATCAAATTTCATGTGCTAAATGCTTGGAATTCCAGCTGAAATGAATCCAGAAATTAAAATGAGAAGAAAGAATTTTTGAAGTTCTTCACTGGTATATCTTAAATATGTTGACTTTCAGAACAATGACGTCGGTTGGAAGCATAATGTAGTGGTGTCTGCAATGCTACTCCATTGATCTCTCCTATTAACATGTCTGTCTCTTGGGTGGGACTTTGGCAGCAGCCATAAGCCAGTGCTTGTCAACTCAGGATTGAATATCCTGCATTAAGTCCCCCCGGCTTTTATTTATTTAGTTGAGCACCGTTCTATACTTGATGAAGAATGCCACGTCTGTAGCAATTTCTTCTACTGCTGTGTGACTTCTCATTAAATGCTCATTGATGTATGTTGTTGATTCAAGGCATTCTTTTCTTTCCAAGACTCTTTAACAGGCACAAATTCCTTCTCAACATCTGTGAGCAGAAAATTGTGCAGCAATTCCTGAGATGCTAATTTTGCTGGTGGCAATTTTGTTTTTCTGAATTGTATGAAAGGATGAGCATATAGATCTTTTTACATGGGCTGTACATGGAGCCTGAGCTTGGAGACTTGAGTCTGATTTAGCTCCTGATCCAATGCATTCCAGTCTACACATCAAATCCAGATTGATCTTTGGCAATTGAGAGCACCCACTGGCTTGCATTGGGAAAAAAACAAAAAACAAACCCCTCGTAACTTCTTTATAAGCTGCATATTATATAGAGACATGGTAAACTTCAATTAGGTAATTTACCATGCCAGTTTTAAGACAGGTGAACGCAAATTAGTTTTGTGCTAGCCATCTGCAAAGTCTGTTGCTTTTCAAAAAGCAGAAATACGTTTCAAATACTATTCATTGTATTTTATATCTTGATAACTCATGTTGCTTTTCTCCTAACGTTATCCTCCCATAGTATGAGTCATCTTAATATAACTAAAACCAGATATGATGATAGTGATATGACAGTATGCATGAAGAGAGAGCGCTTGTGTTTATTCTGTGAACCACCCATCTGGTGAGATTGAGTAATGCAGCAAAAAAAGAAAAGAAAAGAAAGAAAGGGGGTGACAAATGGGATGAATGTTTTAATAGCTTTTCTCCCTGATGCATTGGATGATCTTGCATGACACTGGTTGATATTTCTCTGTCATTCTTCCATGCTTCCTTCCCTAATGTCTCCTATTTGAGAAGGTGAGTCCTGCCATTGTCAGGAGCTGGAGCAATATTACCAAGGACCAGATCTTGATAAAGTTTCTTTTTTGAGTACAGCTCTAAGAATCAGCCAGATGATACTTGCGTTAATGATTTCTAAGGTTCCTAGCAGTAGGTATTCCTTTTAAGGACCGTTTCACATTGCAAAATTAAAATGTTATGATTCTATTTTAAATGCCATGGTTGCATCCTATGGAACCCATGGTTTGTAGTTACCGAAACTCTAGAGGTACTATGTGGTGGAAATTCATAATGCCTGTTCCTAAACTACAATACCAGGAATCCATAAGAGGTTTCCATGGTAGGTAAAAGGGGATCATGATGCTATAATTGTTCAGTGCTGAAGTGCCTACGTCATAATAAAGGGATGTGACAAAGTGCTTTCAGAATTGCCTTTTTGCTTTCTGCTGGAAGTCTTTACTGAGCTTGAAAAAGTTACTTTGTTGGGCAGCTCCTAGGGTTCTCACTCTGGTGGGGGAATCGAGAGTTGTAGTTCAAAAAAGCAATGTTCCCAAGCTCTTAATATCCATGCCATATCTAGCTACAATGTCTAATAATAATTCCCTGGTTCATGGTTCTACCTTGAATCTTTTATAAATCAAAGTTCTATTTTCACTACGATTTTTCTTTGAAAGATTTCACATTCTTCATATGAGCTGAAAATCTGCTATCTTCTTGTCACAAGTTAATGCAAAAAAATAGTGTATCAAGATTGATCTTTTGTGTGAAATTTATGCTATTTCATAGTTGGTAACTTGGAAACAAACATCCACATTGTCAGCTCTAGTGGCTGTTCTGAGTTGGGTAGGGAAGGGTCAGTTCACTGGAAATTCTTTGTAGATGAGAGACATAGTTATTTGAGTTTCAGATGAGATCACCAGTTCGTTCAATACAGATTAACTTATGCTGCATTCCAGCCACCCTTCCAAGAAATTCATATGTGAATTCATATTTTTAAATTTCCTACTCTGAATCAACTTTCTGAATGTGGTTTGAGGATTGGACTATGACTCTGGAGACCAGGGTTCAAATCCTCTCTTGACAATGAAACCTTCTGTGTGATCTTGCAGAAACCACACACTCTAGGTCTCAGTGGAAAGCAATGACAAAACATTTCTTCTGAATAAATCTTGTCAAGGCAATAGGCTTGCCTTAGGGTTGTCATAGGTTGGAAGTGAGTTGAAAGACAAGTTATGGTACTCAGGAGCAGTTCAGATAGAAAAGCTATGGAGGAATTCACCTTTCTCCACAACCTCTTCTCTTTCCCTTTCTCTTAAAGCTGGCTTCATTTGCAGTCTTGTACTACAACTATAGGAGGAAGTGATTAGGGGGAGGGTTGAAGGGAGTGCTTAGCATCCCCTTCCTGCTGGCCCCTATAACCATTGCGCCCCTCCTTTTGAAAAATCACATTTCCTGCCATCATGTCTCTGTTTGCATTCACTGGAATGGAAAAGGCGAACAATTCTGTAAACTTTGTTAGAAATGTTCACAGCTTGAGTCCTGGTCCTAAAAATGCTATTAAGAGTTAGGTTTAGGGATGGACAGATCTGTCTTCTTTTTTTTCTGTAATGGTCTCATCTTTTATGAATCCTGTCTCCATTTCACTTTAATATATGAATATTTTCAATAAAGATTTTTTTATATTTCTGTGCACATTTTCCTGCATCCAAAAATTAATTTGGTGTATTTGTGAGCAATTTACTCTAATAGTACATTTTTAAAAATGAGCGTGTTTTCCTTAATAGAAGCTCCCTTGTATGCTGTTTTCCTTAAAGTATGCCTTTCTTGTTTTGATTGGGAACATAGTTGCAAAATTCAGAAAAGTGTTGAAACCAAAGGATAATTTTTGTTCTGGTTTCTGTCTTCATTCCGGAACTACAAATTAGGTTGGTTGTATTTAAAAAGAGAACCAAATTAATTTGTCCCCCATCTGTGATTGTGAGTGACTGAGAGCTGACCAAGAAAACTGGAACATATGTTGCTCAAATAAGTGATTTTCAGATCCAGATCCCTGCAGTTCAGACCAATGGAAAGATTTTAGAACTAGCGAAATTGCTGCTAGCTAAATTGAAAGGCTTGGGGCTCTTTTTGAGGAGGGGAATTACGTTATACATGCAACGTCTGCTTCAATATCTGAAAAGTTCATTTCCTCTTATCTGCATCATAGAAGTATCTGCCATCTTTTGCGTGCACAGTACGACTCTGCTTCAGATACTACATCGATTGTTCATGCATATAATCCACTGATGTGAGCAGTGAATTACAGAAGCCAATTCACTGCCACAATAACTGCAGCAGCTTACTTCTATGTAAAGGCTTGAAAAATATGTAATACGTGCTGATTTTTTCATGCCTATGAAACTCTCAAGTGTTTTTTTTTTTTTTTTGGAAATGTTACCAAGGAATTCAACAATATCCCCCATCTCTAGAATGTGTCCTCCTCACCCTCACCCTCACCCATTCCTGTCTGAATGCATCGATAGGCTTCAGATAGATGTCTTTAATCTTTCTCCCCTCCAGGCTGAATCAGGGCTGCTGATTGTGACAAAGTAAGCATGCATGCCAGCTGTCTATCCTAATGGTTACAAGTTCCATATTTTATGCCTTTAAGAGTTAATTGGATGGTGCTAAGTGTACATTACAAGGAACCATGAAACACAGGGTTGGATTTGGAAGGAAGAAGCTGTTGAGGAGTACCACCCTCTTTTTTCTCCAAGTTATGATGGCTCTTCAAAGCATTCCCCACTACCATTTTAGATCTGTATATTTATAATGGCAAGGGTAATATATATTTGGACCACTATAAATGCCCTGTCATCCAATGTTTTCTTTCAAAAATAAATTTTTAAAAAGGTGAAAGGGTTAGAGAGGAAGATTCCCCTTGCATATGGCTGCCCCCAGTCCGCCTTAAGAAGCATAGTCCTCAGCTTGGAAGAAGTAAGCAGGACTGTTGGTGACTGGGGCTCTTGGAGGTCTCCCATTCACAGAGTTGTCATATGTCAGTCAAGTTGATGGCAAATACAGTGGGCCCTTGGTATCAGTTGGGGCTTGGTTATAGGGCCTCCCATAGGTACCAAAATCCATGATGCTCAAGCTCCATTGGGTGTATTGTCATAGTAACATGATTTGCTTAAATGAAATGGCAAAATCTAGGTTTGCTTATTTGAATTTTTAAAAATATGTTCAAGTCCTGGATGGTGGAATCCATGGATAGAGAATCTGAGGACCAGCTGTAACAACAATGTGTGGCCTGAATGTAAGAGAAGTAGAAATGTTTCAGAAACCCAGGATTTTTTTTTAAAAAAACACACCTTATGTGCAGTATATTTACAGGTTGTGCTTTGAAATTTTTTCTACAATATACAAACTATAATTTACACATGAGAGGTATACATGCTAATATAGATCCAATGGCCTTGCTGCTTGGGAGGTTCTGGTAGTTGTTCAGAAAGGTAACATACAAGGATTCCTGTGCATAATAGGCTCATCTATTTCTAGTGTCAAAAACAACAGTATCTCATAAGCACCATATGTCTACTGAGGGGGGCGAAACCTGCAGTGCATTCAATATATGGAGCCCAAAATTTCCTTGGATAATTTTAAAGAATATGTGGTTTTCCACTGTAGTGCCTGTCAGTGTTTGAAAGCTGGTGGGTCCCTGCTGAGCTATAAAAATGCTGAACATAACTGCTGGAAGAATCACAGCAGTAATTCCAATATCTGATTAGAGGTTCCAGAAAGCTAATAGGGCACTATCCATTTTCACATCCTCTGTTTCTCTCTGTCCACAAGGGTCCTATCATTTGCACTGAAGTTCTAGAGTTAGGAAACATTGTCCTGTCAATATGACGGATTGGGCTAATTTTGCTTGCAGGGCATTCGTCTTGTGACGGTGCCCTTTCCAACTTCCAGATGTACATTGCAGGAAGGGTGTGCTAGCTAATTTTAAGCTCACATCTGCACCAAAAGCTGCCACAGTTCAGTAGATGGGAACTGGATTCCACAATAGGATTAAGTAATGCATCTATTTGCATTTTGAGTCTCTTTGTATGGATTGGACAGCCTGGCTGCAACAACGTGGGAACATCTGGGGAAGTGCCTGGCAGACACAATGGGTCAAAAAGTGCCTCACGAAGGCTGTAACAAAAAGCCTCCATGGATATGTGTCCCTCAATTGCAACACAGTCAAAAGATCTTAATCCATTTAGGTGCCAGTAATGTGACCTTGAATTGTTTGACTTTTATACAACTTTGCATTTTTTTCGTTCATTTGCAGTGGAAACACAAATAGGAGTTACAAGAATATGATGTCCAAAAGCCAATGTCATGAAGTTTTCTTGTTCTCCCTGGCTCATAGGCTCTTTTACAGTCTACAAATATGGCACAATGGATCCACTGTCACTGTCATGGTTCCACAACAATCCTGAGATTTGTGGTTTAGGGATGAATGCTCAGGATTTCCAACCAGTTTCCAAACTACAAGATCCACAATTCCTTGTAAGGATCAGTAGCAATTAATATGAAATTCTAATGGTATAATTGTGCAGTGAAAGGACCCTTGGTATGAGATTTTGTTGGTGGCAAATCAGGCCATATACGTTGGATGCTAGACAGATTTCATTGTGGTCATGGTATAAACTCTCCCCATGAAGATGGAGGGGTGGCTGGATTTTATCCCTCGATCCGTGCCTGCTTTATGCAGTCACTGTGTAAACACATTATGAGAAGTCTTGAAATGCAAAATAACTGCATTCCTCTCACAATCTTGTAATAATACAGTTTTTTGGATCTTGCTGTGAGACATGTTATTCACTTGATTGAGTTTGAAGCCCCAGCATGTCTCAAACCAGCCATCTCACATTTGTTCACAAAATTGGCCAGATATTTTCTCAATCCACAGCTCTTATTGCATGATTCAACCAGGTTCGACTAGTAGTTAGTTTCACAAAATGCACTAGTATTTACTTCCAGGGGCTCACTCAACACAACACAATTATAGCGTTATTATTCCACTTTAAATGATTTGGCCCCATCTTATGGAATCCTGGGGTCTGTATTTTGATGAGACACTACAGGAGCTCTCTGGCTGAGAAGCCTACATTTATTATTGTTGTTGTGTACACTATTACATAAATTCAAGGGATTCTATTGGACGGACCCATATGGGTTAAAGTGGAATAATAATTCTAACCTGTAGTATGAATGGGCACCTGATCAAGTGGATTTTGGATGAGATCCTTGCTTTGTGAAAGTGTATGCCCTTTTACGCTCTTAAAGTGGAATGAAAAGATGGATTGTTTCTCACAGTAAATTTTTAAGATTAAGAAAAGATGTTTCTTCTCCTTCCAGCAAATGCAAAGCTGAATTTGAACCTATCTTTCTCAAGACTGACCCTGCTCATCTAGTATTCTCTCTGTTCCCAATTAGAATCAAAGTTTGCAAGTTTTACCTTTGCAGGTTTACATTCAGTGTTGCTTCAACTACAGGAGGCCTATTGAAATACAGTAGACTTTCACTTATCCAACATAAACGGGCTGGCAGAACGTTGGATAAGCGAATATGTTGGATAATAAGGAGGGATTAAGGAAAAGCCTATTAAATATCAAATTAGGTTATGATTTTACAAATTAAGCACCAAAACATTATGTTATACAACAAATTTGACAGAAAAAGTAGTTCAATATGCAGTAATGCTATGTAGTAATTACTGTATTTACAAATTTAGCACCAAAATATCACAATATATTGAAAACATTGACTACAAAAATGCGTTGGATAATCCAGAACGTTGGATAAGAGAGTGTTGGATAAGTGAGACTCTACTGTACCAGTAAACCTACCTAAGAGTTTGCTTACACAGTCCCATTTATTCAGTAGGTCTCGCTCTACTTGGGACCAACTATTGGATTTAGGCATCAGATTACAGTTCCCAGAATACTCCAGGTAGCATTACCATGGGTTGAAGAGTACTGGGAGTTGTAGTACCCCAAAATAATGTTACCAGGTTCTGATGGGGAAGAGTGGTACCAGACTATTGACACAGCTTCCTAGCCACACATATCCACAGTGCTACACTTGTTGGGATGCCTTTATTGGTAGGGTTGCCAAAATGAAAACTGCTGAGGTTCTTATACTTTTAATGATGTTAAAATAGAAGTGGGACTTGCATCTGAAATTCCCTCTTCTACAAAATCATCAAAAGTACAGGAACCCTCTCCAGCTTTCAGCCTGACAGCTCTATTTACTGATATGATTTAAGATCCTGTTTTTTTCCAGCGTTCCAAGGAACCTTCCCAGGTAAAAAGAATAAACTAATAAATGCAGTCATCCAGCCCTTGGTATATCTAGTGACTGCAGGGATGGATAATGTAGGGACAACAAAAGGGTGAGGCCAGCAGGCTCATCTCCGCTTTCCCCAAACAGGATTCTAGTTGAATAGGGCTTATTGTGCAGCTCTGGAAACTTGATTCCATTCCTTTTAACTCATTTGGATAAGCCAGTGTGAACTTTGCCGTTTGGCCTTAAACACTGCATTCAAGGCTGGAGTGCCAAAGGAGGGGGGGGGGGGGGTTCATGCAGAAGGTGAAGGATACCAAGCCACAATGATACTCTCTTCCTGATACTAGAGCCAGATAAACACAGGATTTCCCCTCTGCAGAGGAAGCAGTTGTGTTTTCTTTCAGCAGGAGAGATGCGTGGCAGGCAGGCGGAAATCTAGAAGCGGTGCCAGACGGATATATTGTTTCCACAGCCACCTCCAGGAGCCCACCTACCTAACCACTCTGATATTGTGTGTGTCTCTGTGTGTATGTATGCACACAAGACATACGTAAGTGTCTACATGTAAAAGAAACCAGTATTTCATCATTATTCCCTTTTAATGCAAAAATGACTGTGGTAAGGGTGCAATCCAGTGCCTCAGACCTTTTATCAAATCAGCTCCTTATTTTCTAAACGGACTAATCTGCAAGTTGTCAGTGGAAACTGGAACGGGCATCTGTACTTTTAATGGTTGTATAGAAGAAGGAGTTTTAGCATAAATGTTTGAATGCTTTGGGTTTTAATTTACATATTGTATGGCTTTTACTGTTAGCTGCTTCTAATCTCCTTTGCGAGAGGAGGAGGAGGAGGAGGATGATGATGTTTTTGTTACCTGGTAGCTTGATAAGCAACAGCTGCTGAAATTCCGTTTTCTACATTGTCATTAAATGTGCAAGAGGTCTCTCCAGTTTTTTATCCTGGCAGTCCTTCTAATCTGTGGAATGCTCTTTGTGAATTTGCAGTAGACTTTGCATGGAGCAGTAGAGGATTCTGTGAGATAACTACTTCGTATTGAGCAAATTGTTTGTAACAATTGCCCAATATATATTGAGGTGGTACCTGAAATCACTCTTCCTGCCTGCTCACTGCAGGGGGAAATTGGGGCGGGAGAGTCAGCTGGTGAAATCCCAGGATACCTGAAGAGACAGTTCCCAGAACTCCTCAGCAACAGAAAAGCTGGCTAGGGCTTCTGGGAGCTAGAGGCCCAAACACTTGGAGGGGCCACAGGTTGTTTGAGTGTGGTTTAGAGAAGCAGTGGCTTGCCTTGACATTTGGATTTATGATATTGGCCATCCAAAAGCCATTTAGATTTATGATATTGGTTATCCAAAAGCAGTGCAGATTTACAAGGAGGGCATGATGGCAGTTCTCAGCCTCAGTTCTTAACCCTCAATATTTTATCTTTTCCAAGAGAGTAGCTGGAATAAGAATCTTGTCGTCAGCAGTGGAATGAAGGAAATACAGTAGAGTCTCACTTATCCAACATAAACGGGCCAGCAGAATGTTGGATAAGCGAATATGTTGGATAATAAGGAGAGATTAAGAAAAAGCCTATTAAACATCAAAATCGGTTATGATTTTACAAATTAAGCACCAAAACATCATGCTATACAACAAATTTGACAGAAAAAGTAGTTCAATACACAGTGATGCTATGTTGTAATTACTGTATTTATGAATTTAGCACCAAAATATAATGATATATTGAAAACATTGACTACAAAAATGCGTTGGATAATCCAGAACGTTGGATAAGTGAGTGTTGGATAAGTGAGACTCTACTGTATAACCAACACATCCATCTCTCCTCAATTGGCCCCAAACCTACCTCTTCGGGTATGATTAGCCAGAGGAGCTGAAATAGCAGTTGATGGAGCTTTTCAAGGGCCCTTGGAAGCTGATCACCCTTGTCTAGTGGATGAATGGAAATCACTTCTTGATCATGAAGACAATGCATTTGGCTCTTGGGACTTAGGTGCCAATCTCCAGAGATTCATTGTCCATCAGGCACAAGTCCTCTGGTCTTTCTGAGATCACAGGCCACCTCTGGTGCCAATAGACCTATTTTCTAATCTGTTGTTGAGTATGTACCTTGTCTTACTCTGAAGCTGACTTGCCTAAGGCGAGCCATTGAGTTTCAATAGCTGAGCAGGAATTCAAACCCTTGTCTCTCAGAGTTCTAATCCAAAATTCAGACCACTATACTGAGCTAGCTCGGGTTTTTTAAAATAGTAATTTTCTAACTACTCAATTTAATCCTCTCCCAGAATAGGTTAACTGAGAAGAATGTCACAGCACCATGTGGTGTTGAGTTCTCTAAAGCTGTTACGAGTTGTGTTAAAATAAATATTTTCTTGAGCATACAGCTTTCCTCCAGTGTAAATGGAGCATGTTGGGAGGATCCTTGAGTAGCTTCCAGCTCTGCCCTGACAATTTGGTTTGTCTTTTCAATCATTGACTGCAGACCCACCTCATTCATGAGCTGCTTGATCTGTGTAAGTTGCAGCATAGTTCTGTAGTTGTACATACCCCCCTCCCCAGGATCTTTTCTAACAATCAGCCACGGGAGGTATGATGTAGCATTGAGTATGAGCATTATTAAGAACAGCCATTCATACGTATCTGGAATTTTGAAAGAATAGCTTTTGGGTTTCTGTGGTGGGCCAATATTTGGTAGAACCCCACAACACCTCTTTCTCTTGCTGCCCTATTCCCCTACTGTCACATTCACCTCCTTGCCCAATATGGCCACAGCTATGACATGGGTGGGCAGGGCAAAATGTGAGGATTGCCTCTCAGTAAGATTTCTGCACTTTATGAAACTTTCTTACAGTCCCTAAATTTCTACCATTGCGGAGAGTGAGACACAGAAAATAATTTACAACTAAACCTCTTCTATTTGCTGTGTTTGCATTTCCTTGGAAACTTTATTTTTCCTTTTTGGTTTGGATACCTGAACACTCTTTCTAAATGTTCAACTAAAGTGTTAAGTTACTCAGTGCTGGAAATTTGGAGACTGAAGGGAAATTTCATTTGCAACTTAGTTGCTTGTCAGGAATTAAGATATGCCAGGAATCTCCTCATAAGCTTCTAGGATAACAGCAAGCAACCATCCATTTTGTTTAAGATGGAAAATCTGTGACACTTCAGATCACTCTATCTAGTTTTTGAGATAGTTTTGAGATACAGATACAGAACACTACACTTGCTTCCCCATAAAAACATTATAACAATATCCAAGAAATTAGAACTGATGTGTTCTATTCAATGCAATGTTCTCAATCAGTGCCCAAATATTCCCAGGAACAGCCTAAAAACCAAGACACCAATATTTTTTTTTGTTGGGCTCTGTAATATACTGTATATATAATAATAATAACTATTCTTATATCCCACCCCATCTCTCCGAAGGGGGTTGGGGCGGTTCACATGGAGACTTAAGCCCAACAATACACAATAAAATACAATCGCATAAATATATTTTAAACATATAAACATAAAATCATAAAACATAATACATCAAAACATACTCAAGCAATTGCTACTAGTCAGGCGCATTGAACATATTCCACTGGGGGCAAGGCAAATGTTATCTGTGGGCAATATCTTATAAACCTCTACTGAATACGTAATCCTTATCTATTGCCAGTGCTGGTTTGGGCTGATCTGAAATACAATAACATCCTGTGGGGTACAATTCCCTATTTCTATCCAAGGCCAGTGTAACTATTTCAGAAAACCCACAGTTCTGTTCATTCACAACCAGCATGGGCGATAATGGCTGAGGATGATACAAGTTGTAGTTAAATACGTACATCTGGAGGATGCTGGGTTTGGAGACAACTTCCTTCATGTTCCACTTTAAAGCCTGTGGTGGGAAAGCTGGCCCTTTTGGAGGACACAGCCTGCCTTACTTCTGGGTCAATTGATGCATGTCACAAACACCAAATTTCCCTCTAGGGAAGATAAAATCCAGCTATTTCCAGGAAAAAGCATTCCCTAAAGAAAATAAACAACTTAGGAACTGGGCCTCCTCCCTTGTACTAGATGCCATGTAAGCCACATTTCTCATTCTGCAGAGCTTTAATATAGTACTTTTTCCAAACTGGCTAAAAATAATGAGTGAAAATGGCTTCAAAATATTTTGTATCTTTTTTTTGAACTTCTACATTAGGGTCTTCAAAGGACAAGAGAGATACTGCTCCTCCCCCCCTTTCCTCAGACACCTTTTTGGATATTTGCATAGTGTCATTCACCCTTAATACACTTTTGTCTGACAAAAGTGTACTAATTATTATTGAGTTTACATCTTGATCAACTGCTATTGATTCTAAATGATAAGCTCACTGAAGCTATGCCACACTACTAGACACAGTTCAAATTAAATTACTTGAGCTTCATATTTTTTTAAAAAGTTGTTTAGCTCAGGAGTGGGGAACATTTGGCTCTCTAGATGTTTTGTACTTCCAGAAGCCCAAGCCAACACAAGCAATGGTTTGGAAAACGTGGGGCTTGGAGGAGTTCAAAATATCTGGAAGGGCCAAGGTTCCCACCCTTTATTTAGTGAGTAAATATTGCAAAGAACTGCTCTTGCTTATAGGCACACACTTTTTGTAAGGCCTCAAAACAAAACTGACTCTGAAGTGAACAGTCAGCCTTCTCTCCATTTTGAAGTCTCATTGGAAGCTTGTGAAATGTATGGAACAAACTGTTTTGTCAAGGATTCCTGAATCTGTGCAACAATTATGCAGCCTGCCTCCAGAAAATAGAAGCCCCCTTTCCTCATTTATGCCTCAGCTTCTTTCCAAACAGACTCATAGTGGAAAAAATGAGAAAACAAAACACACATGGATAAAAAAGTAAAAGAAATTAACACAATCTTAAACTAATACAATAATTAAAACTATTTTAAATATTAATAAAGCAGTACAGCACATTAGACCACCCCCCTGGAATTGTGTGCCGGAATAGAAAGATCTTCTATTAATCTAAGTTTTTTAGAATGGAATTTTATATAGTCAAAACCACAGTAAGAGAGAGCCAAGCACTTTCGAGGAAGGGAACTCCAGAATCCTGGAACAGGTCATTTTCTGCATTTCCAACAAACGTGCCTAAGAAGATAGTGGAAGTGAAAGAGAGGCCTCCTTTGAAGATCTTAAGAGTTGTATGGAATGTAACCAGCATTTTGAGTTGTGCCTAGTCACAGCCAATGGAACTGTTGTAGTAAGGAACTGTTTTGTTACTGGGGAATAGAGCATGCTAGTAGATTCATTGTCGCATTGGATGAAGAATCCACTTTGAGTTTTTTCATGTGCGTCTTCTGCAGTTGCTCTGAGTTGTATGAGAATGTTCCTGGTGCCAAACCTCTGTTGGGATAGGGCCCAGAGCAGCCTTACTAGGAATGGCTCTGGAAGTGGATTCACTGCTTTTCTGTGCCTCCAAAGGAAGAGAGTTCATCTTCCAGGGGCCATTCTGGTGCAATGGATCCCCTGGGTAGGATTTGAGATCAAAGATGTGATATCTCTCCATTCGAACATGGATTTGTCAGTTTGACACCCTCTTCTCTTACACCAGGTGGGCGATAAAGTTATGGTGATGGCCAGGACCGGCCTCTGGCAAGAAATAGTGACAGTTTCGGCCAATCAGACGTTTCTAATGCCAGAAGGGATGAGCTTTGAAGAGGCTGCCGCCTTTCTGATAAATTACATCACAGCCTATATGGTGCTCTTTGACTTTGGCAACCTGAAACCCAACCAGAGCGTCCTCATCCACATGGCAGCAGGTAAGAGAAATTATCCCATCTTAGTTAGGACACTAGTACATTAATGTTATAAAGCGGGTGCTCACATTTCCCTAACATGCAGAATTTAGGGTGCGAGCTTTGGAATTTTCAGTCAGAGAGGTCCTCAACTTCCCTAAACTACACTCCCCACAATTTTGCAGGAGGCAGCTACAAGTTAGGAAGACGGGAGGATCTGCTTTATAACGCTAATGTGATATCATTGTTAGTAAAGCAAATTCCAAACCCTTCTTTCTGTACTGCTAAGAAATTGAACTATAACAGCTCCCAAATATCCGAAAGGTTGTTATGTGGAAGATAGCATAGACATGCTTCCTGTGACTTCCACAAGTGCAGGAAGCAGATTTCCACAAGCAGATTTTAGTTATTATTAGGGAAAGACCTTTTAATGATAAGGGCTGGTAAACACATTGCCTCTGGAAGGTAGTGGGTTCTCCTTCCTGAAGGCACACAAACAAAGGCTGAGTAGCCATCAGTCAAATATCATTGTAGTTGTGTCACAACCAACATTGAGTATAAAAGGAGGCAAATGAGATTGTCTCCAAAGTGCCTTCCAACTTTGTAATCCTAGTATTTTTAATTCATTACTGGCAAGGTCAACTGTGGACTTCCTTTCATCTCCCACTATCCCTATTAGCGGTATGGGAGTTATACCCCTAAACACACTGAGAGCTACAATTGCCTAACCATAGTTTATTAAATGTATATCCTGCCTTTCCTATGGGAAGTTCAAGTTGGAATGCATGGGTTCTCCTTATTTTAATCTCACAGTAACTCTGTGAGGTAGGTTAAGATGAGAAATTCATACATTGAACTTTATTGGGAGGGCAGATTTGAGCCTGGGTCGTTCTAATCATGGTGTGCTACTCTAGCTATAGCTATACAAATATGGCAGTTGTTCTGTTATAATTGCTCTTAAGTTCTGTGAACTCCAGTATCTATCAGCACCAGCTAGCATGACCAATGCCTAGGAGTGATGGTAATCATAGTGCATGTTCCCTCCATCGGTGCTTAATAATTCTTATAACACATTCACACACAAAAGTGCAGCTCCCACGGTTTATTTTTTCAAGTGAGGAGGGAAAATAGACAGGTTAAGCAGTGCAAACAGCTTAAATGTATAAGTGACACTGCCTTGAGTTGTTGCCCTTTTCATAGCACTGCACAGAACATCCCTTATTGATATAATTTAGGTTAGGATATAAATGCACAAGCTCAGGCTTAGGATGTGATGAACTCTGGTAAACTCCTGTGAAATTCAGAAAGCGTGTGCTATTTGGCTTGTCAGCCTACTTTGCTTCTCCTGTGTTTGAGCCAAAACAACATCCATTGTCTTCTGAACCTGACTGTGAACTTTCAATTGAACAAGAAGCAAATTGATCCCATCCTTCAGAGGGAGTAGGGTAGGAGCATAAAGCTGTACACATTGCTTCTTCCTGCAAATGGCCTGGGGCCTTTGCCAGCATTTCTTTATATTTGCTCATATGGCCACCTTCTGCTTTCTTTCCAGGTGGAGTGGGAACGGCTGCAATCCAGCTCTGCAAAACAGTGGAAAACGTCACAATTTTTGGCACAGCCTCTGCCTCCAAGCACGAGTTCCTCAAGGAGAGTGGAGTCACCCACCCCATTGACTACCGGGCAGCTGATTATGTGGCAGAAGTCAAGAAAATCTCCCCCAAAGGTTAGTCACAGTGAGTAGGTGGAGAGACTTAGGCTGGATCTACACTGCGCTATATCCCAGGATGTGATCCCAGATTATCTTTTTGAACTGGATTATGAGTCTACACTGCCAGATAATCTGGGATAAGCAGATAATCTGGGATCAGATCTTGGAATATAGAGCAGTGTAGATCCAGCCTTAAAAATGGGGAATGGAGGGAAATGTCAACTTCTTGCACACCAGATACTAAAGAGAAATCCATGTATTATAATTTTATACAATTATTTAGAGCAGTGGTTTCTAACCTGTGGTCCGTGGACCACCAGTGGTCCCCAAGAACTAAAATATGGTCCACAACAAGAACATCTGGTCTCACGAAATCCTCTTATAGTGCTGAGGCAACAAGGATGTTGGGAGATGAGAGGCTGACTACTCACAAAAGGTACATCAACAAGCCTCCTGACTGCTGCTTCTCCTCCTCCCTCTTCCTGATCAAAACTGTTCCATGTGGCGCCTGGAAGTGGGGGCACCTTGGTGTCTTCATTTTTAGGCTTGTTCCTGGGGTTATATGGGATGCTGATTCAGAAAATTGCATTGGATAGACCACATCAGCTGTAGATGATTAGCTATGGTTTTCTGTGTGCAAGAAGATTGCGACTACTGGATGGCATATGTTCTGTATCAGAAACTATAACTGATATGATCAATCCAATGCAATTTTCAGAATCAGCACCCCAAATAACCAAACCAAATCTAAAGTTGACCAAAGACTGATTTGTAACTCTTTTGGTACTAATGTTGCAGAGTGGTCCCTGGTCAAAGTGGTCCCTGGTAAAAAAAATAAATGTTGGGAACCAGTGATTTAGAGCCATCTAACAATTCTCAGCACCATCACCAAATCACAATTCCCAGGATTTGTGACTCGAATTTATTTGAAAAAATCGTAATAATTTGATTATGTATTTGATAGGGCTTTCCCCAATTAACAAGATCTTAGCTAAGTAAATTCAGCCATTCTTAAATTTTTCTACTAGAGACTTGTAGCTTTTCCCCTAATCTACAAGATGAGATAAAATTCTGATAGGGCCTTGGACTGCAAGAAGATTAAATCAGTCCATACTCCAGGAAAGAATGCTCACTGGAGGGAAGGATATTAGAGGCAAAGATGAAATACTTTGGCCACATAATGAGAAGACAGGAAAGCTTGGAGAAGATAATGATGTTGGAAAAAATGGAAGGTAAAAGGAAGAGGGGCCAACCAAGGGCAAGATGGAAGGATAGTATCCTTGAAGTGACTGGCTTGGCCTTGAAGGAGCTGTGGGTTACAACAGCCGAGAGGGAACTCTGGCGTGGGCTGGTCCATGAGGTCACAAAGAGTCAGTAGTGGCTGAACGAATAAGCAACATAACATGAAAAGAAAATCACAAATACCTCACAGAACTACATTTCCTAGGATTTCTTGGAATGGAACCATGGCCATTAATGTGCTACCTAAGTGTTATCATTTTTTAGGGATGCCTTCTTAAAATGGAATAAAGTAATTGAAAACAGAAACGCAGCTGTACAGATTCTACCTAGAACCCATTAGGATGGTTGATTTTGCCATTTTTGAAGATACAAAATCCAATTGTCTCCAATTATAACTGAAACATGCAGGGGTAGATTCACATTTATTCATACTTAGAGCAGCCACAGTGAAATCAGTAAAACTCGGATTACGTACAGCTAGCAGGTGCCATTTGCCCTGTTTCCCCTAAAATAAGACATCCCCAGAAAATAAGACCTAGTAGAGGTTTTGCTGAATTGCTAAATATAAGGCCTCCCCCTAAAGTAAGACCTACCAAAGTTTTTGTTTGGAAGCATGCCCGCTGAACAGAACATCAGAGCATACAGGATCGGTAAATGTACATATCATAGAGTGTTATACATGGAAATAATGGTAGTAACAAGAAATTCTTGATAGGATTCAGTTTGTCTGGTTATGCTGGTTTGTAATGACAACTACTGTAATAAATGTTCATTTTTTTGTTCAACAATAAATGTGAATTCTTCTTCATGGAAAAATAAGACATCCCCTGAAAATAAGACCTAGAGCATCTTTGGGAGCAAAAATTAATATAAGACACTGTCTTATTTTTGGGGAAACATGGTATTTCACTGGATTTTATCTAAGTAAGATTTGTGACATGCTGTCCTGTTTGGCCAAATTAACACTGCACAATTACAGCTTTCCTTTTCTTGTAAAAGAGCCCAAGCATTGCTTTTCTTGAAAACTGAAAAATTGTTGCACCTTGTAAAAAAAAGAAAAAAAAGAAAAAAGAAACTTCAGACATGGAATTTGATATCTTGTGTCCGTTCTAGTGGAGAAATATAAAAAAGTTGTGGTAAAGTTTTTCTGATTGCTGTTTTCTCTCTTCTCCTTCCTAGGTGTAGATGTGGTTTTGGACCCCTTGGGTGGCTCAGATACCACAAAAGGTTTTAACCTCCTGAAACCAATGGGCAAACTAATCACCTATGGTGAGTAAGAATGTATCCCACGTAAGGTGTTTTACACTTAGGATTCAAAGAGATTCAGCTTGAGAAAGCTGGATCTTTAGAAGAAAAGGTGATTTTAGGCATGCATAAAGTGCTGTAAAAGAATGTGAAGCAAAGCTCTGCCCTAAAATCAGCTTTGTGTGTTCTGACACATGGTGGCTTTAGGGTTTTCTTGGCAAGATTTGTTCAGAAGATGTTTGTCATTGCTTTCCTCTGAAGCTAGGAAAGTGTGACCAGCCATGGTCACCCACTGAGTTTCATGGCCTAAACTGAGACTCAAGCCTAATTACAAATTTAAATAAGTACAATATAATTGAAACATATGAAAATGTTTTAAAATAGGCTATTTACAACATAAAAAATGGTGTAGAGTATGTAATTAAAATATTAGAAAGCAGTAAAATAGTACTAAATTGTACACAGTATGCTCTTTAAAGTTGTATCTATGTAAAACTTCAGTTCTCAAAGCCTGTTGGAATTTTTTAAAAGGCTTAAAAGCATGGCTTTGGAAGATGGCCTTTGAAAATGGCTGACTGTCATCTAAGTGATGGACATTCTAAATGGGATTAATTTGCTGGAGTTTTGCAAATCAGGCATTTTTTGATGTTATCCAATGTGAGAGCCAGCAGCAGCTGAATGAAAATGTGAATTACTGCAGGCTTCCTGAAGAGGCAAACTACTCTTATTTTTGAACATTAAAAAAGTGATCTGGGAAATCTAGAAGGTCAAAGACTTACAGAAATAGCCTCAGGGCCACACATAGAGAGCCTGAGGGGCATGCCTTGCTCACCTTGATAAAACATCTGGCTTCCTGGATCCGATCAAACAGCCAGTCCTTGCTTCCATGAAACACATGAAATGATGGTTTCTTGTTACAAGTCTGTTTTTTCCCTGTCTTTATGTGGGTTTGCAAAAATCACCACCACCAGGCCCCATTTCTGGTTTTGTATCTATGAAGGTTTGAGCCACTTTTTGAAATTACACCAGGATTTCCTTCTTTTTTTAACCCCAAATTGCAGCGCATTTGGGAATCACTAGAACTGGTTTGGCTTAGGCGGAACAATCAATTTAAGAAAATAACAAGAATGTTGCTGGGTACTGTCTCAATCTTTGACCTGCTAGGTCAGGTCTGCACATCCTGTGTCCCTCCAGGTGTTTTGGACTTCAGCTCCCAGAATTCCTGACCATTGGACAAATTGGCTGGGGCTTCTGGGAGTCAGAGATCCAAATACAGTAGAGTCTCACTTATCCAACATAAACGGGCCGGCAGAATGTTGGATAAGCGAATATGTTGGATAATAAGGAGAGATTAAGGAGAAGCCTATTAAACATCCAATTAGGTTATGATTTTACAAATTAAGCACCAAAACATCATGTTATACAATAAATTTGGCAGAAGAAGTAGTTCAATACACAGTAATGCTATGTAGAAATTACTGTATTTACGAATTTAGCACCAAAATATCACGATATATTGAAAACATTGACTAAAAAAATGCGTTGGATAATCCAGAACGTTGGATAAGCGAGTGTTGGATAAGTGAGACTCTACTGTATCTGGAGGGTCACAGAGTGTGTAGGCCTGCTTAAATGTTATGGAGCTAACAGAGACCACAGTGGTAAAAAAAAATTGGGAGTCCAAAACATCTGGGACTCTGAGAGTTGAAATGTTGTACATCACCTACCATGGCACATACTGCTGGATGCTAACCTTGGATATACTTCACCTTGGCAGGTGTAGCCAACTTGGTAACAGGGCAGAGGAAGAACTTAGTGGCTATGGCAAAGACCTGGTGGAACCAGTTCAGCATCAATGCGCTGCAGCTGCTTCATTTCAACAAGGCTGTTTGTGGCTACCACTTGAGCCACATGGATGAGGAGTGGGAGCTCTTAAATGGGGTGGTGGCCAAACTCATTGACCTCTACAATCAAGGCAAAATCAAGCCAAAGGTGGACTCTGTTTGGCCCTTTGAGCAGGTGAGCATGTTGCAGGGCAGAAAGTTCTCCTTGTGTGTCATGTACTCCACTATAAATTTACTGATATTTAAGACACAGTGTCTCCCCACAAAGAATCTGCAATTGTGTAGCCCTGGCACCTCTTTTTTCAGAAAGACTAACACTGTGGCACATCGTTTCTGGCATTATAGGGGCAAAGGCAGTGCCATAGGAATATGACACCTCTTCAGAAACAAGTGATGAATCTCATCAGTGAAGGCATCCATGATCATGTTAAATCATGTTTTAATCTTTGTTGGATCAGGCTTGTCCCCATATAAGCCGCCCCGTGTCCCTTCGGGAAGTGGAGGCAGGATATAAAAATAAGGTTGTTATTATTATATTTATATTAAATGCACACCTTAACTTCTGTATGCCATTCTGGGTGACAGCTTTAAAAGTCTAGTCTGGATTGCTAAAGGGAATAAAAATGGATGAGGAGAGCAAGGGAGGGCCGGGTGGAGGTAGGGGAGGATTACACTGACCTTTCTCTGGCTGATTTTGCATTTGGTCATCTGATGATGCTGATGGGAGAGAAGAAAGTGGGTGAGCAAATGAATGAGTCATGTATTCATTTCCCCTCTGCATTAGCAGTTCTTTTTGAGTCAATAGGGGAGAGGAAAGAATCAGCAGCACTCCAAGTAAACTCACAGGCTATTCTTGATCATTTCATTGCCTTGACATTAAAATAATCTTCTGCACTGAATTCTGGTTACTTAAGTGGACTGCTATCATTCTTTCCCTGTATAATTAAATAATATATTCAAGAATAATTCAGTCAATATTCAAGAACAATCCAAGAGTTTAGAGTGCCCAGATGCTAGAGAAGTTAAGTCCGAGAGCAAAGTTGTGAGGATCCTGCTGTGCATTGATGATTTTGTGGATTTTCTCCTTTGGATGCCATGTTGTAGAAGGCTTTCAGGATTGCTTTTGATCCCTGTTTAGAATTTTCTGATTTTGGGGATGCAGGGATAAAATGGATGGACTGAAAAGAGAGCCAGGGTCAAGACAAGCCCTATTACCCTACATAGTTGTGGTACTTTGATTCCCATTGAACTGCCATAGGTTCAGCTCATGGAATCAGACATTAAACCATCCTAATGCAAGCAGATGTGAAACTGTTATGGAAATTGGGCACCTGTCAGGCTGAGTGAGATAGGACTTTGTCTTTGTCCAGCTACACTCTTGATAATGACCCGTGACACTGGAATGGACTGAGAAGAGACCAGCCTCTGCAGGAAAACTTTATTCTTAAGCCATAGAATAAATCTCCTCTTCCTTGTCTTTTTGAAGGTGGTGGATGCCATGAAGCAGATGCAAGAGAAGAAGAACGTTGGGAAAGTGGTTCTGGTCCCTGAAGCACCACCGAAGGATGAAAGCAAGAAAGCAGAGAACTAAAGCAAAGGGGAATGGGTGGATTGTCTGACCTCAGGTCCTTATGTTGGTTTTTGTTGGGTTGGGTTGTTGTCCCCCTCCCCCTTTTGGCTCTCCCCAATTCCACCCTTTTCCCCGTTTCCATCCTCCCCAATTCCACCCTACGTCCTTTTGAGGAAAGGAGGAATTGACAGATCTCTCTCTGCTGTTAATGGAACCAGTGGCATAAAGATGGAAGAGACCAATGCCTTGTATTGCGGCCAGTTAGTTAAAGATGATGCAAATCTCTTGAGCTTCATGAACTCTTCTGGAGGTGGAGCTCAGACAATTGCATCATTTTTTAAAACTAATTGGCTGGCCCAGTTTTTATTTTGGAAGCATCCCATTGATCTTGCACATCTATTTTTGTGGGGTCAACCCTTTGGTTTCTTAAAGGAACCTGCAACCGTCATATGGAGGGTAGGGTACCCAAGGCAGGTGCCTCTATTGCAATCTCATCTGGGTTTTTTCTCCTACATCTTCTCTTTTCTCTCGTACCCACCTACAAGTCCATATATCCTCACCTGAGCCATTTTACCTCTAGGACCTCTTCCCTCATCTCCCTCCCACCCCAGCCTGCCTCTGAACACACGGTGACTAATAACTTTCAAGCATGTAAAACTCCCATTGTTACAGCAACTATTGAGTGTTTCCGTGGAAACGAAGCTTCAAATCTGCCACTTCCGATGGGCACATTTAATAAGCGGAAAATGCCAGACCTTTTTTCTCTATATATATATATTTTGGCAGTTTGGCTGTTGCACAAAAAAAATGGGATATGGGGGAGGGAGGAAAGACAAATTGTGCCTCTGCCACAGAGCCTAGATTCTGCCTCTGCCTTCTCTTCCAATATGCAAGTGTCACACTGCAGGAGCTTGAACAAGGCCCCTTTCTTTATGGGACTTCAGTTCCCATAATCCACTGACCAAACATGGCAGGCCTGTGGATATAGAGTTATAGTCTGAAAAAGGGAACTTGCCCAATCACTTCATGATATTATGTAGGCAAACCTCTCACAGCAAAATCCTGCCTTTGGATTGGATTTGTGAAAAGATCCATAGCTAAAATGTCCTTGTTTTTCTTTCATGGGGAAGCCTCGCCTTTTCCCCAGATGAAATGGGCCATGTAGGCAAAATACTTAACGGTGTCAAGCAGCTGACTAGCCTGTAATCTCAGATCTGCACTATCGCTTGCAAGAAATCAGTTATTCTGTCATGGTGATGGCATGTGACTTAGCAAGAGGCTGGTCTGATGTTTTAATGTACGTTTTGCCACATTTAAGAAATAAACCATGTTCTAATCACAGCTGGCTGGAAGAAAAGAGACTAGCCATCTCCTATTACATTCAGATAGTCATTTTGCCTTGAGCCAAAAACAAATTTTGGTATTGTGTATGCTCCAGTCTGGTCCAAGATGGCATCCGAATGAAAGTAGTTCATGACTCAATATTGCATCATTTGGGGCAAGTGTGGTGATGACACGAGTAATTCTCTGCAAGGAGCAGAGAGGCCAGGAGACAGAAACTCTTTCTCACATCTTGGACTGGAAAATGAGCTGCTCCCTCTAATAATGGATGATGACTGGCCCTACTGCAGCCATCCGGTTCTGTGTAGGCCACTCAGCTGAAACTCTGCTTTACCTGATTCATCCATCATTTCTGTAGGTCCTAGTCTCTTCATTGGAAATTCATTTCTTCTGGCCCTCTTCCTTCTTGGTAACTCTTGTCAATCTTCCTTGACCCACCACAGAGGATCACTCTGTGTTCAGATACAGATGTCCTACAGTTGTGCCCAATTTTCCCCGTAGCATTTTGCTGGATCTCTATTGGGTCAAGGCACGGCCCTTCTCTGCATTCTGGTCAGCAGTAGGCACAAGCAAAGGGGCATGGAACCCACTCATTCCCACAGCCATCTTCTGTGATCTTCATAGCTGGTCATGGAAGGAAGTCTGAGGGCCAGCATTCTGCCTTTTCCTTGCAAAGGGAAGGAAGGCTACAGGGAACCTGACCCCTAAACCTTTGCATTTCCTGCAAACCTCTTCTCCTATGAAGAACATATGGCCAAAGTATTCCCTTTGTTGGTAAAGAATTGTGAGGGAGGAGGGCATATTTCGGCCTTGGATTGGCACATGGTTGTCTTATAATTTTTCTGGGGATCCTCAGCTTGTAATTCCTTTGCTGTAATGTGTGTGTCTGTGATGCTCACTTTGAGAATATGAGAATATTCACACAAGTCCTGTCCCTTAGCATCTTTTGGTAGTAGAGAACATGAGGCGGGCTTTTTATGGTCTCATTGGCTTTTGAGTAATGGGGTGTTGAAGGCTTCATACTTTTGAAGTGTGAATGTACATCTGCAAAATACTTTCCTTTTCTTTCCAAGCATCCATCTGCTGCAATAGTAGTTAGTATATGTGTTTTAAGACAAAATGCTCTAGCCACTGCTGTGTTTACTAAAAGGTGCCTTTCCCAAGACCGACCTTGTTTTGTTTTGCTTAAATGTGGTGAAAACAAAACATATAGCTTGCAGGCAACTCCCACCTTCGTTTTCCTTCTCTAGAATGCATCAGGTGTATTCCCAGTGAGATTTTGCTTTACAGCACCCAGAAACACCTATTAAAACCAGAATCTGCCATCTTTTAGCCTCACCGGTTTCCCCTTCTGAGATATTTTGGACTGGTTGCATCCATAGTCTTCTTGGGATGGGATTTCATCTGAATTCTAAATGCGCCCTCAGACCAAACAACCAGGCATCTTCCAGGTTTCCTACATTAATCCTGAACAGCTCTACTACCATTTTCAGTGAGCAACATAAGTAAGAAGGCATCTTACACCATCAGCATGAGAGCAATTTGATCCGGCAGTTTAACAATCCAAAGTGTTGTTCTGAGCAAAAAATGGGAAGAGCCAATTCTAACAACTCTTCTTGCAGTGCCTCATTTATTTTATCACAGAATAACGGCATTCTATATATCCAGAAGCAGTGGAATTTGGAGATCTATCTTGTTTTGTGACTTAAACAAAGTTTCATAGCACAAGTTAGTTACTTACATCTTTTAAACTGTCCTCTTGCTGAAAGATATTATGGGTTCCAGACTTCATGCCAATGCTAAGCATTTAGTAAGTAGAAGAGCTGGGCAAGATTTCAGCTAGAGAAGTACCGTAGGTGCTCAGTGGTCTGACTAAGTTCAAGGCAGGTTCACATGTGCTCATAGACCAGCTGCTCACTTATAGGTCAATGTAATGAAATTCTCAGCACTATAATCTACAATGTGAGAGCCGATATACTGAACAACACCCAGGTTATCCAGGCTATGACCTTGTGTTTTCAACATATCACTTCTTTCCAGAGCTTACAAAAGTTACTTTGTTATGGATTGCAAGTTCCACAATTTTGCTAGCTCATGTGATCACTAGATGCAGTGGATTCAGGAACTTCAGTTTTAAAATAGGAGGAATGTTTGCAAGCTCTGCATTCCTCTCAGAAACCAGTCTTTAGGGGGCAATGTGGTGTTGGTCATAGTAGGTTTTGGTTACTTTTTGTCCCTCTCCTTTTACCATCTGCTCCAGATGGGTTAGACTTTGAGACATACCCTATGCTGTTTTTGTCAGATGGCCAGAACTCTTAACTTCTTAGGCTTGTACAAACTTGTCAACCGAATATGAAGTCTTACAAAACAAGCAAGCTGGAGTTGCCAACTCTGCTTGTGTGAAGCACAATAGGGATGGTGAAAATCAGATCATGCGTGCCCTACGCTGGAACACCAACCTCATACAAAGGAGGTGAGATGAGAAGGAAGTGATGCCAAGGTTCACACACCCTCCTCTCTTTCCTTCCTTCTTGCTGCTGCCTGGTGCCTTATTCCGGATGGCATTTCAGAACTTTTGTAACCTATCCTTTTAATACCGCAAGGAACAGCCTTGCCTTTAGAAGAACTCCAATGCTGCATCGTTAACTCCCAGTTTTACCAGTGCCTTGTTCCAAACAGTAAGTTCTATCTAACCCCAGCTTTCGCCAAACATGGCTTTCTAAAAAGAGTGCACCTGTCCCAATCAACTGGTGTGAAATATAGGATCAATACGATTGTATTTCTGACCAGCCGCAAAGTGGCCTGTATAATGTGGTGCTCTTCTGCAAAAATACACGCATTTTCAGACAACGTGCTGGGAATGGTCAACATTTCTAAAATCTCCCACCAGGGCATTTTCATAGTTGTGCTAAGGAAACCCTTTCAGTCTCCAAGCACTACTTCTACATGTGAATGTGCTATACAAAGAAACTACATTTTAAACCTGACTCAGTGCACTGCTTTCAGATTGTGAGAATTCATTCAGAATTCTGTTTCTAGTGTCCCATATGAAAACAGGCCTCTCCTTTCAGTATATTCCAGTTGTCTTTAGGAAAAGGTTAGTATTGGACTCACAAGCTATTTGAGATTCCAATAGGCTAACTGCCGTGAATAGAATACTGGAGCCCTTTCACGATTAATTATAACGTTTTGATTCCACTTCAACTGCCATGGCAACTTCTTACAGAATCCCAGGATTTGTAGTTTGGGGAGGCACTAGAGGTCTCTGGTTGAAATACGAAATACTTCTCTCAACAGCAATTCCCATGTTTCTATAGGATTTAACTATGACAGTTTTAGTGGAATCATGGGGTTATAACTCTGTAATCTGGAAGGGCCCCTGGACTAGACAGGCATTTGGTGTGATCCAGCAGGCTTTTTATATTCTTCAGAGATGGAGCAAATGCCCTTTTTACCTATGTACAAATGCACTAGAAGGGGCAGAAACATTCTTAACACATGACAGCAGCAAGCGATGCCCGGTTCGCACCCTGCAACATTTTTGAAACCTTGCGTCCCAATCCCTCCCCATGCTGGAGCCTTGCCAGTTTTGAATCATTAAAATTGCTTTGTCTTACTTCTACTCCTTAACCGAAACCCTTTTATACAGGAGACATCCAATTTAAAGCACTGTAACTTCGCTCTTTGTTGCCTTGCTGATTAATACCGTAATCTTGGAAGTTTATAGTAGCCCCTTTCTTTTGTGATTTGACTGTGTGTGTGTGTGTGTCTGTGTGTGTTTGAGGCAACTGTTTTATGGACCGTGAGTATTACATGAAGACCCTTGATCCTCTTTTTTATAAATGCTCTTATCTTGTTAAAACTGCATGTGCTTGACTACAAGGACCAAAGTAGGGGGAGAAAAGGCCACCTACCGTTTCTTGAATCTCCTGTTATAACAAAAAATAAGAACAGAATTTGCCACTAGAAGCCTTTCGGTATGGATTTTGTTGCACTGTTTCAAGGTCGCTGAAATGCCATTTGAGCTCAAAAATAGTGCCATATGGGATGATGTGTGTATATGTATATGCATGCGTACATGTGTATTTGTGTGACTGATATGAGAGCCAAAAGGTTTAAACAGTTCAACTAAAATGTGTACTCCCCCTTTTTCCAAGTTTTATAGGCTTTGAAATGGAGCACACACTACTTTTTTAAAAAGCTGCTTCTCCATGCATTGAAGCCATATACATACTTCATAAGAGTTTTGGACAGGGGCCTCCAGTCGACATTAACCAGTAGTATCCCTTTTATACAGACTACTGTAGGCTATCATTTCATGGGATCATTCCAGCTCCCACAAGTCTGAGGCCCATTTGGAAAATGTGGAAGGCCCAGAGAAACAATGATGCCTCAGAATTATTTTAAAATGTCCCAAAGTTAGTATCTGAATTGAATCCGAATTGCTGGGAGTAAAGCACATTGAATGAGATAAAATCTAAGAAAATTCTCCTAGCTGTGGTTTCTTTAGAAAAAATAAAATCCATAGTTAGACAACTACAAACTTGAATGTTTGCAAGGAGACTACAGTTGGAGGACTATTCTAACACAGTTATAGATAGGTAGATAGTGGGTTTAGGGCCAGAGTGGGGTGGTTGGGAGAAGGGACACTGGCTGTGAAATTACCCTGTGAAATTATCTTCAAATAATAATCTTCAGTATTTTGATTTCAGGAATGAAAATTTCAGCAAATTTAAAAATTGTCTAAATGAACTCTCTTATTTCACTTTTATTCATAGCTGACAGTTATGAGTCTTTAATCTAAAATGGATTTGTGAAAAAGAACTTCTTAATGGACCTTTCTCAGGTTCAGAATCCACTCTGGGTTTCATACAACTACTGTCACAGATCCACTAGCCACTACTTACATTGCCAGTGAATTATAAAAAAAACATCGGGATCATTGGCTGACAAAAAGGAATATATATGAGCCTTTGAGCAAGAGGATGGATGGAAAAGCTAGAGCTAAGGTGGCCAAGAGAATATAGGAGGCAGGGAAGACCTTACCTTTGTCAAGGCAAGGATTTTTATTTGCATGTTTGTTTTGTGTGTTGTAGACTGGAATGACAAGAGATTGGTATCCAGGCATCAGGTCTGTGGGGTGCACTCCACTCCTGCTGCCAAGTGAGTATCCTTAAAGGCCAGAGGGCTATGGATGGGGGAATGGCAAGCAGCTGGCACGTGCTGCTCGGTCCCCTTGCAGCAGGTTGTGGCATCTGTCACCCCCCATCATCTCCTCTCTGGGTGGTTCATGAGCAGCTTGTGTGTCCTTATGGTTCAAGATGCTTCCTTGAGTCTCTTTGTGGTGTTTGAAATGAAGCTCACTCTTCTGCTTGTGCATGCGTGTGTGTGCGTGGGCGTGTGTCAACAAAGCAACTGTGCCAATGCTGTTTACACAGATTCAGACATGAAATGCTAGTCTGCCTAATGTTACCATATGCCTTATGTGTGTTTTTTTGGGCGTTCATTAAAAGCATAACAAAAACGACACTGGTGTTGTTCTGTGCCCATCAATTTATTCCTTTACGGGTGACATAGGTAGCGCAATGGATTAAACCCTTGTGCCGGCAGGACTGCTGACTGACAGGTTGGTGGTTCGAATCTGGGGAGAGCAGGTGAGCTCCCTCTGTCAGCTCCAGATCCCCATGTGGGGACATGAGAGAAGCCTCCCACAAGGATGGTAAACATCAAACATCTGGGAGTCCCCTGGGCAACGTCCTTGGAGACAGCCAATTCTCTCACACCAGAAGCAACTTGCAGTTTCTCAAATCACTCCTGACATGAAAAAAAATGGGGAGGCACAAACATTCTAACCTTGCAAGTCAATGGAGGAAATCTTATTTATTTTCTAGAGCTATGCAGATTTTTGTCCCCGAACTGGGAAGAATTGGGATGGATACAGCTGCCTAAAATGAAATTCCTCTGCCAAAAGGGCAAATAAAATCATGACAGTTATAATAATAATAATAATAATAATAATAATAATAATAATAATAATAATAAAACTTTATTTATATATCGCCCTATCTCCCGGATGGGACTCAGGGCGGTTTACAGTCATAAAAGCAACACAAACATTACATAACAACATAATACACATTATTAAACAAAGTAAAATAATACAATTATAACAATAAATCACACTTACATGACCAGATCAAGGGGACGGGAACCATAAGGGGAAATCTTATGCAATATATTCAGGCTCAGAAATCGGCGGTAGTCCAATATAATTACTCAAAAACCTGCCAACACCACCAGGTCTTCAGTTCCTTACGGAAATTGGATAATGTAGGGGATTGCCTGATCTCTTTTGGCAATGCATTCCAGAACCGGGGGGCCACTGCCGAGAAGGCTCGTTCCCTCGTCCCCACCAGCCGCACTTGAGACGGTGGTGGGAGCGCGAGAAGAGCCTCCCCAGAAGATCTCAAGGTCCGCACTGGCTCATAGGAGGAGATGCGATCACGGAGATAGGTAGGGCCCAAGCCGTGTAGGGCTTTATAGGTCAAAACCTGCACCTTGAATTGGGCCCGGCAGTTTATCGGCAGCCAGTGGAGCTGCTTTAATAGGGGCATTGTGTGCTCCCTATAGCCGGCTCCCGTTAGAAATCTGGCTGCCGATCTTTGAACCAGTTGGAGTTTCCAGGCCGTCTTCAGGGGCAGCCCCACGTAGAGAGCATTGCAGTAATCCAGTCTGGATGTAACTAAGGCATGGACCACCGTGGCCAAATCAGACTTCTCGAGGTATGGTCGCAGCTGGCGCACAAGTTTTAAATGTGCAAAGGCCCTCCCAGCCACCGCCGACACCTGGGCATCAAGCATCAGAGATGAATCCAGGAGGACCCCCAGACTGCGGACCTGCGCCTTCAGGGGGAGTGCAACCCTGTCGAGCACAGGTTGCCACCCAATACCCCAATTGGTCCCACGACTGACCAGGAGGGCCTCTGTCTTGTCTGGATTAAGCTTCAACTTGTTAGTCCTCATCCAGTTCGACACAGCTGCCAGGCACCGGTTTAGGGTCTGAGCGGCTTCCTTGGAGTTTGGTGGAAAAGAGTAGTAGAGTTGAGTGTCATCTGCGTAGAGATGGCACCGAACTCCAAAACCCCGGATGACCTCTCCCAGCGGTTTCATGTAGATGTTGAAAAGCATGGGGGAGAGAATGGAACCTTGCGGGACCCCACAGGTCAATGGCCAGGGGTCCGAGCAGGTGTCCCCCAGCTTCACCATCTGGGAACGACCCTCCAGGAAGGAGCGGAGCCACTGCAAAGTAATGCCCCCAAGACCCATTCCCGAGAGCCGCCCCAGAAGGATACCATGGTCGATGGTATCGAAAGCCGCTGAGATGTCCAGGAGAACCAGAAGGGATGCACTCCCCCTGTCTAGTTCTCTGCGGAGGTCATCCAACGTTTGTGAAAAAAAGTCTCAAAGTATTTGAGAATTTGGGTTTAGCGAAAGAAACTGTTGAAAAGAAGAGAGCTAAACAATTATTTATGGTAAAAAGAGAAAGACGACCTTCTTTATTACATTTTTTACTGCCTCTAGGGCTGTTCCTTTGTATCCAGAAGAAATCTGCAGTTTTATAAGATCCAACATTTGGTTCCAGAAGGGACTTTAAACCATTTTCTAAACCTCAATTCATTTTTTGAAAACACTGTTCTTAGAACACAGCCTTTGCATTAATAAAACAGCAAGCTTTGGAAAACAACTATTTACAGTGATTTTATAAGCCCAAGCTACATTATTAAGGCAGCTAGAAAAAGAAATTAAGACAATGACTGTTCCTTGCTTACTTGCTTCCCTTCTTTCTAGGGAGAAGAGTTCTCACTCCATGATTAGGAGACTGGTCACAACCTCATCATAAAATGGCCTAAGAGACCACCTCTCTCTCAGATTTACCTTATACAAGCTCTTACCCTAACAGTGGAGTGTGTACAGGAAAAATGTTGGCTCAGATGTGTAAACTAATCACACATCATCTGCTTGTTCTTGCACAATCATTTCTGAATAGGGAAGTCCTGCATCTTGATGTGAAGGAGAAAAGTGGAACTTTCTCAGTCCTGTGATGAGCATTATGTAATGGTCTAAATAACTAAAAAGTCACAAGATGCCATCAAAGAAATGTCAACCATGCAAGGGCTACATCTTCTCATGTGACTCTCTCTACAGGAGAATCCATATAAATGGGTGGGTGAAGGGCAGCTTCCCTAAGAGAGGCCTTATGCCAAAATCTTTGGAAAGCAGTCCTTGAGAAATGTGAATTGTCCTTATTGTAAGGGATTCCTTGAAATACATGTGCCTACAGATATTCCTCACATTGTCAGAACTTTAGGGAAGAGGTTGAAGTGCTAAGTGAATAAGAAAACGAAACAGTTTGAAGATGACCCTAAAAGAGTGCGTTGTGGATGAGAAAGAGAGCAGAAAATGGCATCTCTTCATAGTTGAGTGGCAGGTGGGTGGTCAAAGCACGTGAAGTCTAGAATAATGCCTTTTATCCCTCAGTATATTCTCCAGACTGCTTTGAAGCCAAGGAGGGGGTTGGTTGTAATGATGGCTGGCTTTTGGAAAGTTGCTGGTCTTCCAAGATTCTTTGGGAAAAGGAGGTATGCCTTCATTCAATGCCCAGCTCTTTCAGCTTTAGGCGGAGGAATTGGAGATACTGAGAATCTGGATAGCCGTTTCTGAAAGCAAGAAAGGAAAAAAACAATTTTTTTAGTTTCTGACTTCTCACTAAATTATCACAAACCAGAGGTTGACATGCTATTTATTAAAGTAACATGTTACTTGTTATTTTAAAATAGACACATTACTTACACACACCATTTTTTCATTGTTTTGTGTGTACTAAAATTAGAAAAATGGCCTAAAATGGCAATACTGATAATGTCAGGGGAAAAATACCAGCCATTGTCCCGCATCCTTGTTATTTCAAAATATAACACATCGCTTCTAGCCTTTGATGGGACCCCAACAAACACATAGAGGGATTTGTCCATCCACAGCAGGGCAACCTTCCCATCATTTTCTGGATTGTAGCTTTAGATTTATAGGAGGCAAAGGCAAGCAGTCAGAGGATTCCTGGAAACTGGAGACACGAGTAACATCGAAGTGTTTATAATTAAATTGAGAGGTACTTGCTGGAACAGGTGTACGTACATCTTTGTTCAACGTGCCAAGGCAATTTAAGTATGCCTGAGCCAAAAACTTTTAGGATGCATGTTCAACGGAATGGAACATTTGGAAATTGGCCATATCCAAAGAACAGAGTTTTGTTTACTCCAGGCAATCAAGCAATTTGTACACCTAGATACACACACACACACACCACTCAAAATTCTCTAACACTTATAGGCTCTGTGTATTATGGGATTTTAATTTTTTTTTTGGCTCAAGCATAGTTCTCCCCCCGTCCCCATTATGCATACTCAAAATCTCGCTTGGTCCCATTCTTGATTACTGAGACCAGCATGGGGTGCTATCAACTATCTACAGACCCACTAAGAAAATCCAACAAATGCTACGTTCAGAGAAAGACAAGAGGGATCCTCTCACTTCTGCAGGAGTCTACCGTATACCATACAGCTGTGGACAAGTCTACATAGGGACCACCAAATGCAGCACCCAAACACGAGTCAAGGAACATGAAAGGCACTGCAGACTATCTCAACCAGAGAAGTCAACCATAGCAGAGCACTTGATTAACCAACCTGGACACAGAATATTATTTGAGAACACAGAAATGCTGGACCACTCTAAGAACTATCATGCCAGACTACACAGAGAAGTCATTGAAATCCACAAGCATGTGGACAATTTCAACATAAAGGAGGAAACCATGAAAATACACAAATCTGGCTACCAGTATTAAAAAAAACTCTAAAATCAGAACAGTAAATAAGGAACAACACTCAAAACATAGGAATTCCAGACATGAATCAATCGGGCAGCTAACACCTCTGAACAAAGGATTCCCCCAGGTAGAAAAAGCCAGGACATGAAGCTGGCAAGCCATTAATGCTAATCAAGGTGATTAATTACAACATTCACACTGGCCTCCAAAAGACAAGAGCTCTTTCTCCCACCTTGGACCTTCCACGGATATATAAACCTTCCTTGCTTAGTTTTTCCAATATACCTCACAACCTCTGAGGATGCATGCCATAGATGTGAGCGAAATGTCAGTAGAGAATGCTTCTGGAACATGGTCACACAGCCTGGAAAACTCACAACAACCCTGTGATTCCAGCCATGAAAGCCTTCGACAACACAACCTTTTGTTGCACATTTGTTATTACAGGCAGTCCTCGAGTTACAAACATCCAACTTACATATGACTCCTAGTTACAAACAGCATGAGACAACAGGAAGTTGGAGGAAACCTACCCCTAAGAAGAGTTATCATGGGAAGAAGGTGTCTCCACTAAATCTTCCATCACCAATCCTTGACAGAATGTAATTGTCACACAGACAGAAAATGAGGTGAAATCTTCTGAACCGAGGTTTAGGCAGTAAAATAAACATTACAGGGGTATTAACCCTTCCCTATGCTATCCAAAGGGCCCCTGGTAGTGGCACAGTGTGTTAAAGCACTGAGCTGCTGAACTTGCAGACCGAAAGGTCCCAGGTTCAAATCCCGGGAGCGGAATGAGTGCCCACTGTTAGCCCCAGCTACTGCCAACCTAGCAGTTCGAAAACATGCAAATGTGAGTAGATCAATAGGTACCGCTCCGGTGGGAAGGTAACGGCGCTCCATGCAATCATGCCGGCTATATGACCTTGGAGGTGTCTACGGCCAACGCCAGCTCTTTGGCTTAGAAATTGAGATGAGCACCAACCCCCAGAGTCAGTCACGACTGGACTTAACATCAGGGGAAAACCTTTACCTTTACTATGCTATCCAAAACTAAAAAATAAATAATTGGCTGGAGTTACACTTAAAAATGTACCTGTCCAGATCTCCATACAAATTCAACAAGAATAAACCTACAGAGCCTATTTTGTTCATAACTGAAGAACTGCCTGTATTTTCCTTCTGTTGAACTCTAAACAGATCAGCCATATCTTTATGGATATAGACTAGAAATCTTTCCACTCCATGGAAGCCAAAAGCATGTTTGCTACAGCAGCCAAAGATTTGTGTTTCTTTCAGATTGACATTTACAGTCATTCGAAAATCCTTTATCAAGCTTCCTTGGTAGCTGTCCTATCAGTAAACACAAACACTTGATCCAATATAAGTTTTTTCCTACATTTTCTTGGCACTTCAAATTACAGCCTGCTTTGGCAAACTTCTCCTGCCAGTCTAACATGACTGCTCATGACCTTGCGGCAGTGATCTTCTAATTTTTAGAGCCAACTGATATATATTGCACCATTTCAGAAACTATCATAATTTCTCACATGGGCAGCCATGGAGGCCCAGGTAGTCACTAAAGATAAGTCAAATGATGAAAAAACCCTCTCATACTGCCTAGTTAGAACAACTTGATTCTGCTTTAACAGGTACAGGTGCATCCAATGGCATTTCAAAGTGTGTAGCCAGAATTAAATTAGGGTTAAAGTGGAATCAAGATGCTATAAATGTATAGTATGAAAGGTTCTGAATTCAAGGCTGATTTGTTGTTATGTTGACTATCATCAAGTTGACTTTGAATTATGGTGGCCACATGAATGAGTGACTTCTAAATCACTTTATCATCAGCAGCCCTGCTCAGGTCTTGCAGAGTCAGGGCCATGGCTCTCATTATGGAATCCATCCACTTGGAATGTGTTCTTCCTCTTTTCCTGCTGCTTTCTACTTTACCAAGCATTATTGTCTTTTCCGATGAGCCATGTCTTCTCATAAAATAAGGAAAGGGTAAAGAGATTTCTGGAGACACCTGTAGAGAACATTTGAGAAACCTCAATAGTACACTGATCTTGGAACACATACCTGACCTTTCCCCCTTCCATGGAGGTCTTGTGGGGAAGGGATCCCCACACCACCTTTTCTTCTGTGCCACAGGTCTGGATTTGGAAGATCAGGTTATGTTTAAATGCCTTGCGTAGGAGCAACATCAATCGTCGTCCCTCTGGATTGTCTGGGAGGAAAGCCTCAAAGCGGCCTCCTCGGTATGGACAACCTGGGCGAGGATGTCCTGCCTTTGGGGAGGAAGAGAAGGTGGGAAAGATTATATTGGAAAAGCAAATATTATTTGAGATTTTTTCATAGAAAAAAATCAGGGATTTCGGAGGAAAAAAAAAACCCTCACTGATTGACCTTGCAGCTGAAAGGCTACTCAATGTTAATCAAGCTTGCTAACTGCAACATTCACACTTGCTTCAAACAGACAAGGACTCTTTCTCCTACCCTGGACATTCCACAGATAAATATACACTCCACTTGCCTCATTTCCAACAGACCTCTGAACAAACCTCTGTGGATGTTTGCCACAGATGCAGGCAAAACGTTAGGAGAGAATGCTACTAGAACAGCCCAAAAAACTCACAGCAACCCAGTGATTTCGGCCATGAAAGTATTCAACACATTCAATGACATATTTTTGTGAAACAAGATACTAAGATTCAAGTATACTCAAGACCCATTACATAAAATTTCTTTGTAAAATGATGTCTTTGATTTTTAAAATGACAAAATCAAGGTTTGCTCTTTGGAATTTTTAAAACATATATTTTCAAGCATGTATGATGGAATTTGTGGATGTTGAGTGTCTACTGTACACTAAAAATTTCAACAGGGAGACCAACAAGGCAAAAGTGATGTCAACTGGATGAAACCTGCACATCTATACCTAATGACAGGTAAGGACTATCTCTAGGTTCTCCAGGGCAATTTCTGGAGGAAGTTGACCACAGATTCACTCTGAGGACCTAGATATTCCTGGAGAACTGTTCCTCCAGGTAACAAGGGAAAATGGGTTTTCAATTCACTTTTCCCACTTTCATGGAGATCCTGTGTCTCCCAGCAAAAGCGGAGGGTCCACTATAATAACAACAGTATTAACAACAGTCACGATTTACCAGGATCAATACAGGATGAAGCTGATATAGCTTTAACAGCTAAAAAGAGCAGAAAGATATTGTCTAAAATTCCACCATCCAGAACTATGTAATGTTTTCTTCCACACTTCTAAACTTACTTCCCTAATGTGGCAGGTTGACTGTGGCAGAGAAACATGCAGCTATTGTTCTACACCTGGATTTGAAGTACTGCTACTGTTGTATAACAGATGTAAGAAATTACCGTATATACTCGAGTATAAGCCAACCCGAATATAAGCAGAGGCACCTAATTTTACCACAAAAAAACTGGGAAAACATTGACTCCAGTATAAGCCGAGGGTGGTAAATTTCAGAAATAAAAATAGATACCAATAAAATTACATTGAGGCATCAGTAGATTAAATGTTTTTGATTATTTACATAAAGCTCAAATTTAAGATAAGACTGTCCAACTCTGATCAAATCATTATTCTCATCTTCTTCAATGTAAATGTGCTTATGTATCCTTTTAATAATAAGAGAGTAAAATAATATATGTACTGTAATAATAATAATAATAATAATAAATAATACAGGAAAATAACACATGTAATAATAAATAGAGTAAAATAATAAATAATAAATGCAATAATAATAATATCAGAGTGAAATAATAAATGTATTAATAATAATAATAAAATAGAGTAAAATAAATGTAATAGTAGCAACAATAATAGAGAAAAATAATAAATGTAATAATACCAATAATAATAGAGAAAAATAATAAATGTAATAATACCAGTAATAATAGAGAAAAATAATAAATGTAATAATACCAATAATAATAGAGAAAAATAATAAATGTACCATATATTCTCGAGTATAAGCTGACCCAAATATAAGACAACCAGGACCCTCACCAGAGTATAAGCCGAGGGGGGCTTTTTCAGTCTTAAAAAGAGGACTGAAAAATTAGGCTTATACTCGGGTATATACAGTAAATAATATTTTGGCAATGTGCAAAACTGAGATGCGGCATAATTAAAAATCACCACCAAATTAGCAAGGGCTTCCTAGCTATAAATCTATGATATACAGGATGGAGTTTAAGACAGGCACTTACCTGTTGCACCCCATTGGGAATGTCATATATCACTTTCAGTGTTGGGTCTCGATAATAGCCAGGGAGGAACTGTGACAAAGTGGCAGCTGTGAAAGTTCCAGGGATGGTGGGTGTTACGCGGCATGGCGTTACGTGGCCATGAGGTGGAGAAATGCTCTCTGTTGAGGCGTAGGCCTTGGAAAGGATGTGGCGGCATGGGGTGTGGGGTGAACTTTGACACAAGTCACACACCCCGGCTGTGGATTCCCTTCCTGGGGGGGCAGCTCTTAGGTTCATATCTAAGGTAACATCTTCCTCAGTTGGCAAGGTATGTTTGCCTGCCGTTTGCGATGGTGTGGAGTCAAAAGTCCCTTGAGGCAGAATAGGCAAAGACTGAGGACCCCTCTCAGTTATACGGCTGCCTCTCTCTCTGCTGCAGCTCTGTCCAAAGTGGAACTTGTCTGGCAATCCTGGTCTGAGTTCTGCAACTGACTTTTTGAGGAGGCCTTGCTTGCAGGTGTCTGGGTTTTTGTCAAGGCTCCGGTCACTTGGGAAATCATGCATCAATGGATGGGCGCCTCTGACACCTAGCAATCTCTCAGTCTGGGAGGACAATTTCTCCCCAGGAGGGCCACCTGAGTCAAGCAGGCCCTCTGACAGGTTGGCTCTATTATCTTCCTTCAACTGCTGGAGACTCTTCTGGATCTCCTCTTGACTCTTCTCTTGCTGTGCCTCAGAAGAATCCAGCCTTTTAGACAAGGAAGCCATCCTCTTCTCTGAGAAGGAGCGGAATGCCTCCTGGATCTGCAACTTCACTTCACGAGGGTAGGCAAGACTCAGCATGTACCTTTCTCGGTTGACAAGAACATGCTCATGGCAGCCTTTCAGGTAGTTACATAGGCCAATCAGAGCCTCATCCTCAGGTCCTTCTACGGCTAGCTCAGAGTAACTGAAGTTGTCCCTGATGTGGTCAAAATATCTTGCAAGGCTATCTGTTTTTTTAGTATCTAAAAGCTCCCCATCGCCCCTTTGGACTGTAAGTGAAGCAGAGACACCAGTATATATATTCTGAGAATCCCTCTCCCGTTCATTCTCCATCTGAAATGCCCCTTCCTTGCTTTTCTCCCTCTGGTTATGTTCTTGGCTCTCTTGCTTCAAGTCGTCCATGTTGACTGCGGCTGCTATTTGTGACTCATCCATTAATGTGCTACTGTCCGGTGGGTTCTGTAAACTGCTGGATCTTCTGAGAAAAGGCCTTTGTTTTGAAACTTTGTGGTCTCCATACCTTGTAGTATCAAAAAGGTTTAAGGATCTGAAAGTATTGGAGCCAACATGGGGAGATGAAGGCCCCTTAAGGTCAAATCTTGTGATACCCTCAGTACTTGACAAAGTACTTCCAGACATAAGATGCAGTAGATCTTCCTTCATTGCTTGTGGGGCTTTCTCAGACTGCAAGAATGGCCTCATCTGGTCCTCTGATTTATTATCAGTAGCAGGTAAAAACTGCAGTTCACTGCTTGGGATCTGGTAATCAAATGTCTGAAGGAAGTCTCTAGGGAGCTGCTCTGCTAATGGATTATCTTGAGATGAAACAGATGAAAGTGAGGCACTGGAGCTGAATTTGGCAGCCAGTTTGTGCTTAGCTTTGTCACTGAATGTTGGTGAACTCACTTTCCTTGGCACAGATTCTGTAGGCAACTCCAACTGGGTTGGCATAACATTTTGCCCATTAATCAGCGGCAAGTGTGATGTTTGAGGCAGACCAGGTTTCTGATGATCCTGCACTACTTTCCTCGCTGCAGTGAAATCTTGGACAAATAGTTTTGCTTGAGAAACATCTACCAAATTCCCAACAAGATAGAAATACTCATGATCTTCATGGCACAATAGCTGTGGGCAGAGCTTCCGCAGCTCCCTCAGAAATTCTGTGCCCCATTCCATCCCCAATTCTTTCTTATTGATCTTCTCTTTGCGCAAAGTGCCTTCTAACTTCTGGGAAAGCCGAGAGATGGCCTGGTGAGCAGGCACAAGAGTACTCATGCCTCCAGTCTCACTGGATGAGGCTTGAATATAAAGGGTGGTGACACCATCACTGCTGACATCCACCACGTCCACCTTGTGCTGACTCAAGACATGGTTGATTTCCTGACTGCAGAATGCCTGGATATAATGGTAAACATCAGAGTCTATCACCAAAGAGAAATCCTCCACTGGCTCTACATGGCTCTCCCCAAAGTTTTGGGCAAGTAATAGCTTGCCATCATTCTGTTTCTTCTCTCTTTGTGTCTCCTCCTGGTGTGAGGCTCCATTTCCTGAAGGCTTGGCTGAAGATCTCTTTTGACTTGCAGAGAGACTTCTGCTTTGCTTGTTCTTGAGGCATCTCAACAGTTCAGAATTGAAGGCTTGCAATACTGTGTAGGGCCCTTTGACAGAGCAGGTCATCTCCTGGGAGTCAAACTTGATGCGCACATCTTCGTATTGCTTCTGGAGACGGCAGAGGATCTCTTTCCCATTGGGGAAACTTCCATAATCGATCTTCATGCTGACACACACAAAGATCTGAAGAAACAGAGTAAGAGCTTTGTCAGGTACATCTAGAATGGAACTATTTCCAAGGACACAAAGCACTGTCTATGGAAACACCTACACAAATAATCTGGCAAAGGAAACCTAAGTAGATGGTGTTGGGACAACCATATTCTGTTCTGTTCACATATACTCAAAAAGTTGTGGGTATTAGGGAATGTCAAATTCGTACATTAAAAGGGGAGGGAGAATGAGGAAATCTACTGCACTTCTTCCCCACAATTTGTTGCCTCACAACCAGAACTTGGTTAGAACATGTTACAAAATGAGTTACTTGTAATCACTTTTTTGCAGTAACAAAGATACAAGTGACATGGCAGCTGTAACTTGTCAAGGTACATATTTACATAAGTATTATTTATTCACAGACTTTCCAAAGATTTCTCCCCAATGGATGAGATTATGAGAGGGGGTATAGTGCTTTTTTGTTTGTATTTTTGGACTTTTATAGCAATACTAATGTGTACAAAATCAGTATTTTCCCCAAATGACACTAGTTTGTGTGCAAAATGACACGAAAACAATTCTTGCGCAAAGCAAACTTTTGCAGAGAACCCCTGAAATGAGACTAAAGCAGTAAGTATTTTTGATAATGAAGCCAATGTGTGTTCGAAAATGATAGTGTTGTATAGGATGTATAGGATGTATTTGGTTATACAAACTACAGATAATCAATTCTATTTGTACGCCATAGTAGGCTCATAGAAGGCTGCTTTACAACCTTACAAAAGTAGGTCAGACAAAAACAAAGGATAGGATTCTGTTTCATGGTCTACCTGATGTTTTTGGCCTTCAATTCCCAGAAATCCTAACAGCTGGTAAACTGGCTGGTATTTCTAGGAGTTGTAGGCCAAAAACATCTGGGGATCCCAGGTTGAGAACCACTGACCTAGGTCATTCAAAGAGCTCCAAGTTGAAGCTCAGTTAGGTTTCCTTTGGGAAATTCATCCTATATCCTGAGCTTTCCAAGCGCTATATATTTGTGACACACCATTTTTAGACATGCATCCTTTCGTGACACAGTAATCCAGATTTACTAAAAAGCCAGAGGTTAAACCGACCCCTTTTAAGAGGCATGGACACATACATATATTGTAATAACAAAATATATGGGGACACAACACATCTTATGAACAGCTTTCATTTATATATATATATATTAATATGACTTATTGCCTATTTTGTTGGAAACAGCAACCTTCTACAAGTGTCCACTACTTATTTGTTGCTTACTGTATTGTATATGTGTGTATTGGTATGCAGTTTTCCTTAGCTCTATGTTGTGGGAGGAGCTGCAGACCATGTGATCAGATCTGGGATTGTTCAGGACTCAGATTCCATTTTAGAAACACTTTGCTTTCAGATGCCAGTAGGAACAGTATGCTTAGAGACTTCAGTAGAAACAGATGTCTGCTTTTAGAAGTCAGTAAGAACATAAGGCATTAGACTTTCAATGTAGAAACAGAGATTCTCAGACCAGAGAGATGCTTTAGACTGTGGACTGTTGATTCTAAGAAAGATGCCCTGTGTTACCTACACAGAGAAACTACTTCAAATCCTATATGTCACTGGATTGATATGCAAAGTACCTGTATGCTGAATACATAAAGTTTGTGAATAAGCTATGTTGCTTTTAAAGAAGTCTGCTTATTTTTTGTCTCTTGAGAGCATGTTTTAAAGCAACCTTTGGGCCTCCAGGTGTTTTGGACTCCACAGTTCCTAACAGCTGGTCAGCTGGCTGGGATTTCTATGATTTGAAGTCCAAAACACCAGAAGACCCAAAGGTTGGAAACCACTGATTTAAAAGCAAATATGTTTTAAAGGAGAGTAGATGTTTTTGGGCAACTAAAAGAACACTTATGAAACTGCTATATATGTGTGCGCGTGTGCATTGGCATATTTTTGTCCCTAACAGTTCAAAGATATATCTAGTTTAACAGCTAAGAAACCTAACTGCCTTGCATGAATGACATTTTCCCAAAAGTTTATGGCATCACTTTTCAAAAGGTTATGACTCTAACAAGGTCATGCCTTTCCAAAGACCATAAAATCTCCAAAAGTTATGGAGATTTCCATTTTCCAAAATATTTCACATAGACTAAGAAGTTTCCCATTAAGTTCCTGTGACACACCTTGCAGTCAACACACTAATATATCATAACATAATAGTTTGGAAAGCTCTGCTATAATCCTTCACACTGATACTGTTTAGAAAGTGTTTAAGGGCCTTTCTGTAGCTTTTTTCAAAATCTTAATCAGGAAGACTTTGTTAGGACAAACATATCTTTATAGTAGTATCAAATAGAACAAAAATGTAGATATTTCTTTTGAGTTGTAATGTTGTTTTCTCTACCAGATGTCACACTTCACTTTCAGTTCCTCTTTAGCAATCTTAACAGTCTTGTTTATGGTGTTTAGCAATACAGTTTACTTATTTGGGCACTTCTGCCTTTTTAGGGCAGACTTCCATAACAACAGCTGCCTGACCTTGCTCTTATCTTCAAGTTCAGGGAGAACAATAGTTGTTTTGTATCTTAGGCTGTTGAATATTAATTCTTAGTGTCCACAAACTCTAATCTCTCTTCCAATTCACATTTCCATTGCTCCCTTTTCTTTCACATTTAAGCTTCCCAGATCACTTAAAATATTTTAACTGTCGGTTTTAAAAAAAGGTTTTGAGGCCGATTGTGCAAATTCTCTTATTCTTGCCAGAAATTCTTTCCCTCTTTGGGATTCAAAAGCCCTTTGAATGTTCATTCCAAGTCATTTCCGATGAATTTAGTGGTGTGTGTGTCACTTTGCTG